>NW_012101257.1:155566-175499 GCF_000951045.1 Mandrillus leucophaeus
CATCCTGATGCCAAAGCCTGTCAGAGACACAACAAAAAAAGAGAAATTTAGGCCAATATCCCTGATGAACATCAGTGCAAAAATCCTCAATAAAATACTGGCAAACTGAATTCAGCAGCACATCAAAAAGCTTATCCACCATGATCAAGTTGGTTTCGTCCCCAGGATGCAAGTCTGGTTCAACATATGCAAATCAATAAATATAATCCATCACATAAATAGAACCAATGACAAAAACCATAGGATTATCTCAATAGATTCAGAAAAGGTCTTTGACAAAATTCAACAGCCCTTCATGCTAAAAGCTCTCAATAAACTAGGTATTGATGGAACATATCTCAAAACAATAAGAGCTATTTATGACAAACCCACAGCCAATATCATACTGAATAGGCAAACATTGGAAGCACTCCTTTTGAAAACTGGCACAAGACAAGGATGCCCTCTCTTACCACTCCTATTCAACATAGAGTTGGAAGTTCTGGCTAGGGCAGTCAGGCAAGACAAAGAAATAAAGGGTATTCAATTAGGAAAAGAGGAAGTCAAATTGTCCCTGTTTGCAGATGACATGACTGTATATGTAGAAAACCCCATCGTCTCAGCCCAAAATCTCCTTAAGCTGATAAGCAACTTCAGCAAAGTCTCAGGATACAAAATCAATGTACAAAAATCACAAGCATTCCTATACACCAATAATAGACAAACAGAGAGCCAAATCATGAGTGAACTCATGTTCACAATCACTACAAAGAGAATAAAATACCTAGGAATCCAACTTGCAAGGGATGTGAAGGACCTCTTCAAGGAGAACTACAAACTACTGTTCAACGATATAAAAGAAGACACAAACAAACGGAAGAACATTCCATGCTCATGGATAGGAAGAATTAATATTGTGAAAACAGCCATACTGAGCAAGGTAATTTATAGATTCAATGCTATCCCCATCAAGCTATCACTGACTTTCTTCAAATAATTGGAAAAAACTACTTTAAAGTTCATATGGAACCAAAAAAGAGCCTGCATAGCCAAGACAATCCTAAGCAAACAGAACAAAGCTGGAGGCATCAAGTTACCTAACTTCAAACTATACTACAAGTATAGTTTATAACTACAGTAACCAAAACAGCATGGTACTGGTACCAAAGCAAGATATATAGACCAATGGAACAGAACAGAGCCCTCAGAAATAACATCACACATCTACAACCATCTGATCTTTGACAAACATGACAAAAACAAGAAATGGGGAAAGGATTCCTATTTAATAAATGGTGCTGGGAAAACTGGCTAGGCTTATGCAGAAAGCTGAAACTGGATCCCTTCCTTACACCTTACACAAAAGTTGACTCAAGATGGATGAAGGACTTAAATGTAAGACCTAACACCATAAAAACCCTAGAGGAAAACCTAGGCAATACCATTCAGGACATAGGCATGGGCAAGGACTTCATGACTAAAACAGCAAAAGCAATGGCAACAAAGGCCAAAATAGACAAATGGGATCTAATTAAACTAAAGAGCTTCTGCACAGCAAAAGAAACTATTATTAGAGTGAACAGGCAACCTGCAGAATGTGAGAACATTTTTATAATCTATCCAACTGACAAAGGTCTAATATCCAGAATCCACAAAGAACTTAAATTTACAAGAAAAAAACAACCCCATCAAAAGCGGGCAAAGGATATGAACAGACACTTCTTAAAAGAAGACATTTATGCAGCCAACAGAGATATGAAAAAAAGCTCATCATCACTGGTCATTAGAGAAATGCAAATCAAAACCACAATGTGATACCATCTCATGCCAGTTAGAATGGAGGAGCTTTTTTCCCTATGTTTGTTGGCTGCATAAATGTCTTCTTTTGAGACGTGTCTGTTCATATCCTTCACCCACTTTTTGATGGGGTTGTTTGGTTTTTTCTTGTAAATTTGTTTAAATTCTTGTAGATTCTGGATATCAGCCCTTTGTCAGATGGAGAGATTGCAAAAATTTTCTCCCATTCCGTAGGTTGCCTGTTCACTCCAATGATAGTTTCTTTTGCTGTGCAGAAGCTCTTTAGTTTAATTAGATCCCATTTGTCAACTTTGGCTTTTGTTGCCAATGCTTTTGGTGTTTTAGTCATGTAGTCTTTGCCCATGCCTATGTCCTGAATGGTATTGCTTAGGTTTTCTTCTAGGGTTTTTTATGGTTTTAGGACTTACATTTAAGTCTTTAATCCATCTTGAGTTAATTTTTGGATGAGGTGTAAAGAAGGGGTCCAGTTTCAGTTTGCTGCATATTCTGCATATGGCTAGCCAGTTTCCCTAACACCATTTATTAAATAAGGAATTCTTTCCCCATGAAGGTGGGTTTATTAAGGAGTATTGACTCACATGATCACACAATAGGCCACCTACAAGCTGAGGAGCAGGGAAGCCAGTCCAAGTCCCCAAATCTCGAAAGTAAGGAAGCCAACAGTTCAGCCTTCAGTCTGTGGCCAAAGGCCTGAGAGACCCTGGCAAACCACTGATGTTAGTCCAAGAGTCCAAAAGCTGAAGAACTTGGAGTCTGATGTTTGAGGACAGGAAGCTTCCAGCATGGGGGAAAGATGAAGGCTTGAAGACTCAGCAAGTCAAGTCTTTCCATGCTCTTCTGACTGCTTTATTCTAGCCACTCTGGCAGCTGATTACACGGTGACCACCCAGATTGAGAGTGGGTCTGTCTCTCCCAGTCTACTGACTCAAATATTAAACTCCTTTGGCAACAGCCTTACAGACACACCTAGGAACAATACTTTGCATCCTTCAATACAATCAAGTTGACACTCAATATTAACTATCACATAGGCACTTATAGCTATACATTTCCCTCTTAGTACTGCTTTCATTGTAGCCCATAGGTTTTGGTATGTTGTGTTGCCATTATCCTTCATTTAGAAAATTTTTCAATTTTCTTCTTAATTTCTTCATTGACTCACTGGTCATTCAGTAACATATTGCTTAATTTCCATGTGTTTGTATAGTTTCAAAAATTCCTCTTGTTGGCCAGGCACGGTGGCTCACGCCTGTAATCCCAGCAGTTTGGGAGGCCGAGGGGGGTGGATCATGAGGTCAGGAGATTGAGACCATCCTGGCTAAGGTGGTGAAACCCTGTCTCTGCTAAAAATACAAAAAATTAGCTGGGCGTAGTGGCGGGTGCCTGTAGTCCCAGCTACTCAGGAGGCTGAGGCAGGAGAATGGTGTGAACCCAGGAGGCGGAGATTGCAGTGAGCTGAGATTGTGCTAGTGCACTCCAGCCTGGGCGACAGGGCAAGACTCCATCTCAAAAAAAAAAAAAAAAAAAAATTCCTCTTGTTGTTCACTTCTCGTTTTATGAGAAATTCTTTATCAAGATAAGATGCTTGATATTATTTCCATTTTTTGAATGTTTCCAGACTTGTTTTGTGGCCTAACATCTGTTCTATCCTTGAGAATGATCCATGTACTATAGAGAAGAATGTGTATTCTGCAGCTGTTGGATAAAATGTTCTGTAAATATCTATTAGGTCCATTTGGTCTATAGTGCAGGTTACGTCCAATGTTTTTTACTGAGTTTCTATGTGAAAGTTCTGTCCAAAGCTGAGAGTGGGGTGTTGAAGTCTCCAGCTATTATTTTATTAAGATCTGTCTCTCTCTTTAGCTCTATATGCTAAAGAGAGTATACAGAGCTCTGTTCACATATTTTGCTTTATATAAAGCAATATATAAATATATATGCTTTATATGTGTGAGTGCCTCAGTGTTGGATGCATATATATTTGCAATTTTTATATCCTGTAGCTAGATTGACCCCTTTATCATTACATAATGACTATTTTTTGTCTCTTCTTACAGTTTTTGTCTTGAAATCTATTTTGTCTGATAGAAGTATAGCTGCCCCAGGTCTCTTTTGGTTTCCATTGGCATGGAATATCTTTTTACATACCTTTGTTTTCAGTCTATGTGTATCTTTATAGGTGAAATGTGTTTCTTGTAGGCAACAGGTCAATGGGTCTTTCTTTTTAAATCCATCCACCCACTCTATGTCTTTTGATTAGAGAGTTTAGTCCATTTACATTCAATCTTATTATTGATAACTAGGGGCTTACTCCTGTCATTTTGTAATTTGTTTTCTGATTGTTTTGTGGTTTCCTTTTCGTTCTTTCCTTCCTTCCTGTCTTCTTTTTAGTGAAAGTGATTTTCTCTGGTACTGTGATTTAGTTTCTTGCTTTTTGTTCTTTGTGGATCCATTGTTTGTATACTTTTTCATGTAAGGTTACCATGAGGCTTGCAAATACTATTTTATAACCCATTATTTTAAACAGATGGCAACTTAACACTGATTGCATGAAAAAACAACCAAACAAACACACAAGACTTAAATGTAAAACCCAAAACCATAAAAACCCAAGGGAAAAAATGTAGGCAATACTACTCAGTGAATAGGCATGGGCAAAGATTTTGTGATGAAATCACCAAAAGCAATTGCAACAAAAGCTAAAATTGACAAATGGGATCTAATTAAACTAAAGAGCTTCTGCACAGCAAAAGAAACTATCATCAGAGCAAACAGGCAACCTACAGAATGGGAGAACATTTTTACAATCTACCCATCTGATAATGGTCTAATATCCAGAATGTACAAACAACTTAAATTTACAAGAAAAAAAAATCAAATAACTCTATCAAAAAATGGGCAAAGGACATGAACAGACACTTCTCAAAAGAAAACATTCATGTGGCCAACAAACATGAGGAAAAGCTGGACATCACTGATCATTAGAGTAATACAAATAAAAACTACAATGAGATACCATCTCACACCAGTCAGAATGGTGATTATTAAAAAGTCAAGAAACAACAGATGCCAACAACACTGTGGAGAAATAGAAATGTTTTTATTGTTGGTGAGAATTTAAATTAGTTCACCACTGTGGAAGACAGTGTGGCGATTCCTCAAGGTTCTAGAACCAGAAATACCATTTGATCCAGCAATCTCATTACTGGGTATGTACCAAAAGGAATATAAATCGTTCTATTATAAAGATACATGCACACATATGTTTATTGCAGCACTATTCACAATAGCAAAGACTTGGAACCAACCCAAATGCCCATCAATGATAGACTGGATAAAGAAAATGTGGTACATATACACCATGGAAGATTATGCAGCCATAAAAAGGAATGAGATTATGTCCTTTGCAGGGATATGGATGAAGCTGGAAGCCATCATTCTCAGAATACTAAGACAGGAACAGAAAACAAAACACCACATATTCTCACTCATAAGTGGGAATTGAACAATGAGAACACATGGACATAGGGAGGGGAACAACACACACTGGGGCATGTCAAGGCGCCGAGGGGAGGAAGAGCATCAGGACTAACAGCTAATGCATGCAGGGCTTAATACCTAGTGATGGGTTGACAGGTGCAGCAAATCACCATGGCACATGTTTGTTTACCTATGTAACAAACCTGCACGTTCCACACACGTATGCCAGAATCTAAAATTAAATTAACTTTTTTTTGAAAAACGCTTATATTCAAGACAGGCAATAACAAATTCTGGAAAGGATATGGAGAAAAGGAAACCCTCATACACTGTTGGTGGGAATATAAATTAGTATAACCACTAAGAAGAACAATTTGGAGGTTCCTCAAAAAACTAAAAATATAGTTACCATATGATCCAGCAATTCCACTGCTGGGTATATACCCAAAAGAAAGGAAATCAGTATATTGAAGAGGTATCTGCACTCCCATGTTTGTTGCAGCACTGTTCACAATAGCCAAGATTTGGAAGCAACCTAAGTGCCCATCAACAGATGAATGGATAAAGAAAATGTGGTACTTACACACAATAGAATACTACTTGGCCATAAAAAAGAATAAGATTCTGTCAATTGCAACAGCATGGATGGAACTTCAGGTCATCATGTTAAGTGAAATAAGCCAGGCAAGGAAAGACAAAGGTCACATATTCTCACTCATTTGTAGGATCTAAAAATCCAAAAAAATTGAACTCATGGTAAAAGACAGTAGAAAGAGGATTACCAGAGGCTGGGAAGGGGAGTAGGGAGTGGTGGAGAAGTGGAGATGGTTAATGGTCACCAAAAAAATAGTTAGAAAGCATGAATAATACCTAATATTTGATAACACAACAGGGTGACTATAATCAAAATAATTTAATGGTACATTTTAAAATAACTAAAATAGTGTACTTGGATTGTTGGTAGCACAAAGAATAAATGCTTGAAGAGATGGATAATCCCATTTTCCATGATGTGATTATTAACACTGAAAGCTTGTATCAAAATGTCAGGTCCCCCATAAATATATACACCTATGTACCCACAAAAATAAAAAATAAAAAATTGATTTTAAAAAAAGAATAAATCTTGACCTGCACCCTGAATCATATACAAAATTCAACTGAAATGGATCATCAACCTAAATGTAAAACCAACAACTAAACAACTTCTACAAGAAAACAGGCCTGGTATGGTGGCTTATGACTGTAATCCCAGCACTTTGGGAGGCCAAGGCAGGCAGATCACCTGAAGTCAGGAGTTTGAGATCAGCCTAGCTAACATATAGTGAAAACCCACCTCTACTAAAAAATACAAAATTAGCTGGGCGTGGTGGTGTAGTCCCAGCTACTTGGGAAGCTGAGGCAGGAGAATGGCTTGAACCTGGGAGGCAGAGGTTGCAGTGAGCTGAGATTGCGCCACTGCACTCCAGCCTAGGTGACAGAGGAAGACTCTGTCTCTTAAAAAAAAAAAAAAGAAAGAAAGAAAGAAAGAAAAGAAAGGAAAATAAAGAAAAAGAAAAAGAAAGAAAAATCTTTGCAACCTTAGGTTAGGCAAATGTTACTTATATAGCAAACAAAAAGCTCAAACCATAGAATAAAAAATGTATACTTTCTTTCAAAATTTAAAACTTCAGCTCTTTGAACTCTTACAACTTAACAATAAAAAGAACTGGGCGTGATGGCACACACCTGTAGTCCCAGCTACTCTGGAAGCTTAGGCAGAAGATTCACTTAAACCCAAGAGTCTGAGGCTGCATTGAGCTATAATTGTGCCACTGCACTCCAGCCTGGGCAATACAGCAAGACTTCATCTCTTAAAAAATATATAACATAATATAAAGAACCCAGCTTTGTAAAAGGACAGAGGATTTGAATAGACATTTCTCCGAAGAAAACATACATATGCATTTGACTAAGAAGACATGAAAAGATGTTCATAATCACTAGCACTAGGGAAACGCAAATTAAAACCACAATGAGATACCACTTCACATCCACTAGGATAGGGAGTATGAAAAAGACAGAGAATAAATAGTACTGGAAGTTCCTCAGAAAGTTAAGCAAATAATTACTATGTAACCCAACAACTCTATTCCAAGGTATATAGCCAAAAGAAATAAAAACATATAGCCACAAAAACTTGCCCATAAGCCAGGCACATGGCTCACACCTGGAATCCCAGCACTTTGGGAGGCTGAGGTGGACAGATCACTTGAGGTCAGGAGTTCGAGACCAGCCTGGCCAACATGGTGAAACCCAATCTCTACTAAAAATACAAAAATTAGCCGGGCATGGTGGCGCATGCCTGCAATACCAGCTACTCAGGAGGCTGAGGCAGGAGAATCACTTGAACCCAGGAGGCAGAGGTTGTCATGAGCCAAGATCACACCACTGCATTCCACCCTGGGCCACAGAGCAAGACTTGGTCTCAAAAACAAATAAACACACAAACTTGTTCACAAATGTTCATAGCAGCATTATTTATAATAGCCATGATCTAAATGTTCAACTGAATAATGAATAAACAAGCAATCGAGTATTACTGAGCTATAAAAAGGAATAAAGTTCTGATACCTGCTACAATAGGATGAACATTGAACACGTTATAACAGAAACCGGAAACAAAGGCCACATATTAAATGATTTTATTTACATGAGATGTCCAGAACAGGCAAATCTATAGAAATAGAAGGAAAATTAGTGGTTGCCGGAATCTAGGGAGAGGGGAGAGTAGGCAGTGACTGCTCACAGGTGTGACATTTCTTTCCGGAGTGTTCTGGAATTAGATAATGGTGATTGCATTGCTTTGTGTATAGATAAAAACAATTAAATAGCACACTTTGAAAGGATGAATTTTATGTTCTGTGAATTATATCTACTTTTTTTTAAAAAAAAAAAAAGCAGATCTTTTAAATTGTCTGGTCTTTGAAATACATTAAGAAAAATGAAAAGATAAGCCAGAGAGTGGGAGGAAATGTTTTCAAATCATAGATCTGATCAAAGAAAGGTAACCAGAATATAAGTAAACTCTCAAAACTCAATGATCAGAAAACAATCTATTTTCAAAAGCATAGAAAATTTGAACATTTTACCAAAAAAAGTTTAGAAAAAATGCTATCAGCACATGAAAAAACACTCAACATCATTAAGAAAATATAAATTAAACTACAATAAGAGATCACTCACTACACACCTATTAGAATGTTTAAAACTGTGAGGGAAAATGGCAATATCAAATGTTAGCCAAAATGTGAATCAACTGGAATGTTTATAGACTTCTGTTGGCAATGTAATATGGCATAACTGGTTTGAAAAACAGTTTGACAGCTTCTTAAAAAGTTAAACATACACTTACCACAGATGACCCGAACATTGCACTCCTAGGTATTGACACAAGAGAAATGAAAATATATGTCCACACACAAAGCTGTACACAAATGTTTACAGCAGCATTATTCACTAAAAGTCAAAAACTAGAAAAAAAGCCAAATGTCCATTAATCCATGAATGGATAAACAAATCTTTGTGATATATTCATACAATGGAATACTACTCAGTAGTAAGAAGGAACAGTTATGCTATAGTAATCCACACCAACACATGCAATGTGCGTAAATCTCGAAGGCATTACCAACTGTAAGAAGCCAGACTCAAAGAATATCAAGTGTATGATTTCATTTACATGACATTCTGGAAAAACAAAACTCTAGACAGAACTCAGATGAGTGGTTGCCAGATGTTAGTAGTGATGGCAATAGTTGAGTACAAAAGGGCACAAGGGAACTCTTTTGGTTGGATGGAAATTGTTCTGCATCTTCATTGCGGTGGTGGTTACACAACTGTAAACATTTGTCAAATTTCAGAGAACTGTGTGCTTCAAAAGGTGATTCTTACCACTCCTATTCAACATAGTACTGAAAGTCCTTGCCAGAGCAATCAGTCATGAAAAAAAAATAAAAAGCATCCAAATATGAAAAGAAGAATTCAAACTATGTTTCTTTGCAGATGATATGATTCTATTCGTTGAAAAGCCTAAAGACTCTACCAAAAAAGCTCCTGGAACTGATAAATGACTTCAGTAAAGTTTCAGGATATAAAATCAATGTACAAAAATCAGTAGCATTTCTCTACAGCAATAATGTTTGAACGTTATTGGCTTGAGCTAAGAGCCAAATCAAGAATGCAATCCAGGCTGGGCACAGTGGCTCATGCCTGTAATCCCAGCACTTTGCGAGGCGAAGGAGGGCAGATCACCTGAGGTCAGGAGTTTGAGACAAGCCTGGCCAACATGGTGAAACCCCGTTTCTACTAAAAATAAGAAAATTAGCTGGTGTGGTTGGTGTGTGCCTGTTTCTCCAGCTACTCAAGAGGCCAAGGCATGGGAATCGCTTGAACCCTAGAGGGAGGTTGCAATGAGCCGAGACCATGCCACTGTACTTCAGTCTGGGTGACAGAGTAAGACTGTCTAAAAAAAAAAAAAAACAAACCCGCAATCCCATTACAATAGCCACACAAAAAAATGGAACACCTAGAAATACATCTAACCAAGGAAGTGAAAGATCTTTACAAGAAGAACTACAAAACACTGCTAAAAGAAATCACAGATGAGACAAACAAATGGAAAATATTCCATGCTCATGGATTGCAAGAATCAGTATCATTAAAATGGCTTTATTATTGCCCAAAGCAATTTATAGATTAAATGCTATTCCTGTCAAACTACCAAGGTTATTTTTCACAGAATTGGGAAAAACTATTCTAAAATTCATATGGAACCAAAAAAATGGCCTATATAACCAAAGCAATTCTAAGCAAAATGTACAAAGCCAGAGACATCACATTAATCTACTTCAAACTATACTATAAGGCTACAGTAACCAAAGCAACATGGTACCGGGACAAAAATAAATAGAGGCCAATGGAACAGAAAAGAGAACTCAGAAATAAAGCCACACCCCTACAGCCATCTAATCTTTGACAAAATCAACAAAAATAAGCAACGGGAAAAGAAGTCCCTATTCAATAAATGGTGGTGGGATACAGGCTAGCCACATGCAGAAGAATGAAGTTGAACCCCTACCTTTCACCATTTATAATAACTAACTCAAAATGGATTAAAGATTTAAATGTAAGACTTCAAACTATAAGAATCTTTGAAGACTACTTATGAAGCACCATTCTGGACATGGGCCTTAGGAAAGAATTTATGACTAAGTCCTCAAAAGCAATTGCAAAAAAAAAAAAAAAAAAATTGACAAGTGGTATCTAATTAAACTAAAAAGCTTCTGCACACCAAAAGAAATAGTCAACTGAATAAACAGACAACCTACAGACTGGGAGAAAATCTTTGTGAACTATACATCCAACAAAAGTCTAATATCCCAAGTCTGTAGGAATTTAAACAACTGAACAAGCAAACAACAAATAATTCTATTTAAAAATGGGCACAAGACACGAACAGGCACTTCTCAAAAAATGACATACAAGTGGCCAACAAACACATGGAAAAATGCCGATCATCACTAATCATTGGAGAAATGCAGGTCGAAACCACAATGAAATACCATCTCACACCTGTGAGAATAACTATTATTAAAAAGTCAAAAAACAACAGATATTGTTGAGGCTGCAGAGAAAAGGGAATACTTATAAACTGTTGGAGGGAATGTAAATTAGTTCAGCCACTATGGAAAGCAGTTTCGAGACTTCTCAAAGAACCAAAATAGAACTACCATTTGACCCAAGCAATCTCATTACTGGGTATGTATCCAAAAGAAAACAAATCATTCTACCAAAAAGACACATGCACTTGCACTTCGTGCAGCACTATTCACAATAGCAAAGTAATGGAATCAAGCTAGGTGCCCATCAACAGTGTACTGGATAAAGAAAATGTGGCACATATACACCATGGAATACTACACAGCCATAAAAAAATGAAATCATGTCCTTTGCAGCAACATGAATACAGCTGGAGGCCATTATCCTAAGTGAATTAACGCAGGAACAGAAAACGAAATAACTGCACATTCTCACTTGTAAGTGGGAGCTAAACATTGGTCACTCGTGGACATAAAGATGGCAACGATAGACACTGGGAACTACTAGACGGGGGAGGGAGAAAAGGAGACAAGTTTTGAAAAACTGTTAGATATTATGCTGAGTACCTGGGTGACAGGATAATTCATACCCGAACCTCAGCAACATGCAATATACCCAGGTAACAAACCTGCACATGTACCCCCCAGATCTAAAATAAAGGTTGGAAAAGGAAAAAAAAAAAAAAAGGTTTTTTTCCCCGTATGTAAATTTTACCTCAACAAATTTGATTCTTAAAAAATGAACCAGATTATTCTAATGCATCTCCTCCCACACAAAAATACACTAAAATTTATTTTTTAAAATTTTGGATAGATATTCCATGGTGGAATTGCTAGATCAAATGGTAGTCCTACTTTTAGTTCTTCAAGGAACCTCCATACTGTTTCCACTGTGGTTGTACTAGTTTACATTCCCACCGGCAATGTAAAAGTGTTCCCTTTTTACCACATCCATGCCAGCATCTATTATTTTTTGATTTTTTAATTATGGCCATTCTTGCAGGTGGTATCTCACTGTAGTTTTAATTTGCATTTCTCTGATAGTGATGTTGAGCATTTTTTCACGTTTGTTGGCCATTTGTATACCTTCTGTTGAGAATTGTCTGTTCATGTCCTTTGCCCACTTTTTGATGGGTTGTTTTTTTCTTGCTGATTTGATTGAGTTCCTTGTAGATTCTGGATGCTAGTTGTTTGTCAGATGCAAAGACATTTGCATACATATGTTTATAGCAGTGCAATTTGCAATTGCAAAAATATGGAACCAACTTAAATGAAGTGGGAGCTAAACTACGAGGATGCAAAGGTATAAGAATGATATATTGCACTCTGGGGTCTCAGGGGAAAGGGTGGGAGGGAAGTGAGGAATAAAAGACTACACATTGGGCACAGTGTACACTGCTTGGGTGACCAGTACACCAAAATTTCAGAAATTACTGCCAACTTTTCCGTGTAACCAAAAATCACTTGTTCCCCCAAAACTATTGAAACAAAAAAAAATTTTAAAGACACAGGCACGCAAATGTTCATTACAGCACTATTCACAACAGCAAAGACATGGAATCAACTTAAGTACCCATCAATGACAAATTGGATAAAGAAAATGTAGCACATATACACCATGGAATACTATGCAGCCATTAAAAAAAAAAAAAAACAAAAAAACAAAAAAACAAGATCATGGCTTTTGCAGGAACACGGATGGAGCTGGAGGCCATTATCCTTAGTAAACTAACGCAGGAACAGAGAATGAAATATCACATGTTCTCACTTATAAGTGAGAGCTAAATGATGAGAACTTATGAACACAAAGAAGGAAACAAAAGACACTGGGGGCTACTTGAGGGTGGAGGGTTGGAGGAGGGAGAGGAGCAGAAAAGATGACTACTGGGTACTGGGCTTAATACCTGGGTAGTGAAATCATCTGTACAACAAACCCCCATGACATGAGTTTACCTACATAACAAACTTCCACATTTACCCTCGAACCTAAAATACAAGTTAAAAAACAACAACAACAACAACCAAAAAAAAAAAAACAAAACAAAACCTCAAGGACTTAGCACACAAAAAACAAAATTTTGGATAACTTTTATAAGGGGAAAGAAAAACTAGGTATGTTTACTCCTTCAAAAACTTACATTTCTCATTTTCCAAAACACAATTAAGCACCTGTAAACATTCACACATCACCCACTTTGCAAAAATGTTTAACAACAGACTACTTACTTTTTTGAAAAAGAAGTTAGCTTTGCTAAGATTGTCTTTATCATGTTCCTCCAGCCTAGTCACACTTATTTTAAGGCTGGCAGCCTGGCTGCTAGTTGAATGCTTTCTTTCAAGTGTTTTCATTTCCTCTCAGAGTGGGTTGCTGTGGGCACTAGTGGATAAAATCAAGAGAGATCAAATTGGATCCAGTCTGCTCACCTTCAAAGTGTGACTGGTAGATCTGCGCTCTGCCCACACTTTTTCTGATCCCTTTCCATCTCTTCTAGTCATGTGCATTCCCTCCCAGAATTCAACATCTGCTTCTCTTTGCTGGAGGACAACCATCAGGCTGCCAGAATCCACCTCCCTGCTACACTTGGTAACCTAAATGTTCCTGGGAAGAATTCACTCCCCCTGGGAGCAGGCCTTAACTAGTGACTGGCAAATACAGGAGTATAAATATCTCAGCTCCCTTGCCATTGATGAAGACAGCTCCAGGGTATATTTCACACCAGTGTTTCTCACACTTTAATGTTCATATGAATTGTCTGGGGATTAAGTTCAAATGCAGATGCTGATACATGAGATCTGAGAGTCTCCACTTCTAGTAAGTTCTGAGATGATGCCAATGCTGCCCATCTGCAGATTCCATTATAAGCAGCAAGGGTCTCTTCTTTTCAGAGCTCTCTGCAGGACCTAGCCAAAGATGTCAGGCTTCTTTGTCTAGTAGGGCAAGAGTAAAAACCCCAGGGATATCCTGGATGAGATGTGGTTCCACAGGCAGGCTGTCAAAGTCCTTTTATCTCCAAAAGTTCCAGAGGTGCCCTAAAATTTAAGAGTTTAGGTGGTAAGAGTTTTACTCTTGTCACCCAGGCTGGAGTGCAGTGCTACAATCTCACTGCTCACTGCAACCTCTGCCTCCTGGGTTCAAGCAATTCTCCTGCCTCAGCCTCCTGAGTAGCTGGAATTATAGGTGTCTGCCACCACGCCAGGCTAATTTTTGTATTTTTAATAGAGACAGGGTTTCACCGTATTGGCCAGGCTGGTCTCGAACTCCTGACCTCAGATGATCCTAGGTGGCATCTTGTGATGGAGGTGTACTTGTGGGCTGAAAAGTATAAGAAATACCTGCCTCCCTGACTACTGAGAGGCAGTGATTTGCAACCTGTCTTTGAGCTGTGGGAGAAGGCAGTGTGAGGGGGCCTGGGAGCCATGAACACAGTGAGGGATGCTGCCATGCCTTTTAGCTGGAGAATCAAGGTGGATTTTAAACCACATTAAAAATAAAAAAGGAATTCTGGTGGCAACTAGCAACTGGCAGTTGCTGGCAGAAAGCCTGTGTTGTCTTTAGGCTCTGCCAGGAGATTGTTTTGTCACAGACCATGTCACAGAGCACCTAAACACAGTTCACCCATCTAAGTCCATAATGACAGCTCCAGGAAGCAATTACCTTGTAGAATATCAAAGTGATGAGACTAGAAAATGTCCTTTCTTCTGTGCTTCCACAGCTCCCTTTAAAAGTACTGCTAGAATACTATTTCTCTCCCTCATTGTCATTCAATAAATATTCATTGAGTGCCAATTTGTTCTAGGTGATGTTTTAGATACACTGATAATCAATACAGAAGGATTTTTGCAGAATGTGTATGCTATGTGGGAAAGATAAACAACAAGCAAACCAACAAATATATAAGAAATCCTAGGCAGTCCTAGCCAAACCAATCAGGCAAGAGAAAGAAATAAAAGGCCTCCAAATTGGAAAATAAGTCAAACTGTCTCTGCTGATGATATGACTTATACCTAGAAAACCCTAAAGATTCCTCAAAAGACTCCTAGATTTGGTTTTTAAAAAATCAGTAAAGTCTCAGATTATGACACTAATGTACACAAATCAGTAGCGCTTCTAGACACCAACAAAGTCCAAGCTGAGAATCAAATCAAGAACTCAATCTCTTTTACAACAGCTATTAAAAAAAAAAAAAAAAAAACCGTAGGAATATATTTAACCAAGGAGAAGGAAGATCCCTACAGGGAGAACTTCAAAACACTGCTGAAAGAAATCATAGATGGCACACACATATGGAAATATATCCCATGTTCATGGATTGAAAGAATCAGTATCATGAAAATAACTGCACTGCCCAAAGCAATCTACAGAGTCAATGCAATTCCTACCAAAATACGAACATCATTTTTCACAGAATTAGAAAAAACAATCCTAAAATTCATATGGAATCAAAAAAGAGCCCAAATAGCCAAAGCAATCCCAAACAAAAAGAACAAATCTGGAGGTATCACATTACCCAACTCCAAATTATACTACAAGACCATAGTAACCAAAACAGCATGGCACTGGTATAAAATTAGACACATAGACCAATGGAACAGACTATAGAACCTGAAAATGAAACCAAATACTTATAACCAACTGATCTTCAACAAAGCAAACAAAAACATAAACTGGGGGGAAATTCTATAAGAAAACCTAGGAAAAACTCATCTGGACATTAGCCTAGGCAAAGACTTTATGACAAAAACAAAAATAAATAGATGGAACCTAATTAAACTAAAAAGCTTCTGCATACCAGAAAAAAATTAACAGAGTAAATTGATAACCTACAGAATGTGAGAAAATATTTGCAAACTATGCATCCAACAAAGAATTAATGTCCAGAATCTACAAGAAACTCAATGTCCAGAATCTACAAGAAACTCAAATCAGCAAGAAAAATATAATCCCAGTAAAAAGTGGGCAATTACATGAACAGATATTTCTTAAAAGAAGATATACAAATGGCCAACAAACACCTGAAAAAATGCTCAACATCACTAATCATCAGGCAAATGCAAATTAAAACCAAAAGGGGATACCAATTTACCCCAGCCAGAATGGCTGTTATTAAAAAGTCCAAAGCAATTGACATTGGTGCAGATGTGATAAAAAGGGAATACTTACACATTGCAGGTGGGAATGTAAATTAGTACAAACTTTATGGTAAATAGAATGGAGATTTCTCAAACTAAAAGTAGATCTACCATTCAATCCTTCAATCACACTACTGGGTATCGACCCAAAGGAAAAGTAGTCATTATATCAAAAAGACACCTGCACACATATTTATCACAGCACAATTCACAATTGCAAAGATATGAAGTCAACCTAAGTTGACTCAATCCACCATGAACTGATAAGTGCATAAAGAAAATGTGAGATATGTATAATATATAACATATCATTTTTTTGAAGTGTGAGATATATACCATGATATATATGTGTGTATATATAGTATATATATGCACATGATATATGTGTGTATATAATTATATATATATTATATATACTATACATACACACACACACACACACACCACGGAATACTACTCAGCCATAAAGAAAGACTGAAGCAATATCTTTTGCAGCAACTTGGATGGAACTGGAGGCCATTCTCCTAAGTGAAGTAACTCAGGTATGGGAAATCAAATACCACATGTTCTCACTTACAAGTAGGAGCTAAGCTATAGGTACACAAAGGCATACAGAATGGTCAATGGACAATGGAGACTCCGAAGTGGGGAGGTGGGAGGGAAGTGAAGGAAGGAAACCTACCTGTTGGGTATAATGTGCACTATTTGGGTGACCATATACTAAAATCCCAGACTTCACCACTATACTCTTCATCCATGTAACGAAAAGCCACTTGTACCCCTAAAGCTATTGAAATTTAAAATATTTCAAAATTTTATATATGTGTGTGTATATATATATATGTGTGTATATATATATATATGAAATATATCAAATAGCAGGAGCTCTTTTATAAAGAATTAAAAGAAGTGGAGTCATAGCAAGGAATGAGGTTACTACTTTAGATCAAATGGTGAAGGAGGACCTCTCTGAGGAGGTGACATTTAAGCGAAGATTTGACTGACTTCAGCCATGTAATGAGGAGGAGAAAGAGCAAACCTGATGAAGGGAACAGGTGGTGTAGGTTCTTGAGACTTGAGTATACTTGGCAATCTCAAGGAACTGAAAGAAGATGGTTGTGGCTACAACAGAGTGGACAAGGAGAAAAATTATTTGAAAAGATATAGAAGAGGAGTCAGATCATGTAGGACTTTGTAAATTAAAGTGTTTGAGTATGATTTCGTTTGGTTTTGTTTTTTCCCACTATGATAGCCAGCGTCCAACATGGGTCCCAGTGATCCCAACCTCCTTGTGTTCACACCTGTGCATAGCCCCCTCCCACACTCACTTGGGCTGGCTACATGAACAGCGGAATAAAGCAGAAGCGATGGTGCATGATTTCCAGGGGAGAGCCATAAAGACTGCAGCTTCTGTCTTTGCCTTTGGGATTGCATGCTATCTTAGTCTGTTTTCTGTTGCTTTTAACAGAATACCTGAAACCGGGTAATTTATAAAGAAAATTTACAAATGTATGAAATTTATTTCTTATAATTCTAGAAGCTGGGAAGACCAAGGTCAAGGCATCACAGCTGGTGAGGGCCTTCTTGCCACTGGGGACTCTCTGTAGAGTTCTGAGGTGCTGCAGGGCATCACATGGTGAAGGGGCTGAGTGTCCAACTCAGGTCTCTTCCTCTTCATCTAAAGCCACTAGTCCCATTCCCATGATAGCCCCTTTCAATCCATTAACCCAGTAATTCATTCACCCATGAACAAGGATTAATGAATCCAGTGTCTCTTAAAGGGCCCAGTTTTCAATACTGCCACATTGGGGTTAGGTTTCAACCTGAGTTTTGGAGGGGACAAATATTCGAACCACAGCACTCGCTTTGGGGGAAGCCAGCGCCGCATTGTGAGTACACTCAACTACCCCATAGAGAGGCCCATGTGGAGAGAAACAAACTTCCCAGCAGCAACTCTTCAGCAACAGAATGAGCCACTTTGGAAGTGGTCTTCCAGCTTTAGAAAAGCCTTCCAATGACTGCAGCCCCAGCCAGCCTCTGCCTGACAGACTCTGAGCTGGAACCACTCAACCAGGTTACTCCAATAAACATCTACGGTCTTCATGAACTGCTTGAAAGTAAGTTGCAGACGTCAGGACACCATCTTTAAGAACTTCACCATGCAACTCCCAAGAATAGGGACTTTCACCGACAAAACCACCATAGCATTACCACATCTGAGAAAACTGACAGTAACTCCCACAACACCCTCTAATGTCCAGCCCATAGTCAGATTTCCCAGTTCTTCAACAAGTGTCTCTCTGAGTGTTTGGATTTATTTTAATGGCAATGATAATCATGAATATGTTTTAAGCAAGAAACTGATATGGTCTGATTTTCACCTTTAAAAGTTCACTCTGGCTCCTGCATGGAGAATGGATTGATGAGCTATCTGCTGTCACAAATTATCACAAACTTGGTGGCTTAAAATGACAGGGATTTATTTTCTCATGATACTGGAGACCAGGGGAAAAAATCAGTATCACTGAGCCATAATCCAGGTGTTGGCCGGGTCACACTCACTCCAAGCCTAGAGGGGAGAACTTGTTCCTTGCCTCTTCCAGCTTCCTGTGGCAGTCAGTATTCCTGCCTTGTGGCTGCACCAGTCCAGTCTCTGCCTCTGTCGTGACATTGCCTTCTCCTGTTCTCTGTATGGCAAAGTTCCCACTACTTTCCTCTTTTTTTTGAGATAGGGTCTTGCTCTGTTGCCTAGGCTGGGGTATAGTGACACAATCAGAGCTCACTGCAGCCTGGAACTCCTGGGCTCAAGCAATCCTCCCACCTCAGCCTCCCAAGTAGCTGGGACTACAGGGATGCACTATCATGCCTGGCTAATTTTTTTTTTTTTTTTTTTTTTAGAAATGGGGTCTCACTATATTGCCCAGGCTGGTCTTGAGCTCCTGGCCTCAAGAAATTCTCTCATCTTGGCCTCCCAAAGTGTTGGGATTACAGGTGTGAGTCACCGCACCTGGCCTATTTCCCTCTACTAAGGACATTTGTGATTGCATTTAGGGCCCACCTTGATAATCCAGGATTATCTCCCCATCTCAAGATACTTAATTACATCTGCAAAGACCTTTCTCTCAAACAAAGCCTCATTTACAGGTTCCAGAGAATAGGACTTGATAAATTTTGGAGACATTATTCAACTGACTACAGGGGCCAGGAGTGGAACTGAGGAGGTCATTGACCACCACTGTTGACATGCAGGCAAAGACCATGAAAGAAAGAGAGCAGTGGACAGATCCAGAGTGAGCTTTTGAGCTCCAACTGCTAATAAAAGATGTGATGTGTGGGGGCAGTTAGAGAAATAAAAGAACCCCCTAGGGCCTGTCTTGTACGAAGATAATCTCTAATAACTGAGTGGTCACCTTCTTGAGATCCCAAGGCACTGTCTGATCTCCTCTGATGCCCAGCCCAGGGCTCTTCGTATATTGTATTTAAAGGATTGTTTAGCTGCATTGAAAAGAGATATGGGATTCAGAGTATTCGTTAGCATCTTTACCAGAGTATAACGATGTGCAGAAAATGTTAGAAAAGAGGCCGGGCGTCGTGGCTCACGCCTGTAATCCCAGCACTTTGGGAGGCAGAGGCAGGCAGATCACTTGAGGCCAGGATAAGTTAGAGACCAGCCTGGCCAACATGGCGAAACCCCATCTCTACAAAGCATACAAAAATTAGCCAGGTGTAGTGGCAGCTGTAGTCCCAGCTACTCAGGAGGCTGAGGCAGGAGAATCACTTGAACCCAGGGAGCAGAGGTTGTGGTGAGCTGAGATCGTGTCACTGCACTCCAGCCTGGACGACAGAGTGAGACACTGTCTCAAAAACAAACAAACAAAAAGAGGTGG
>NW_012101257.1:176308-178365 GCF_000951045.1 Mandrillus leucophaeus
AAGGAAGGAAGGGAGGAAGGAAGGAAGGGAGGGAGGGAGGGAGGGAGGGAGGGAGGAAAAGCTTAGAAAAGCTATATCTAGGTTTTCTCTTTGAATGCCAGTGACTCAGCCTGCACCTTTCAACAGAGTCTTGTTCTCAGTTCTGGACTCTAACCTGGGTGGGTACAACACGATAACCCAGAGAAATCTCTGAAAAGATAGTTTATCACAAAAGCAAAAGCAATTTGTGTTTTTTCTTTCATATTATGTTTGGTACTATGGTCATGTTTAAATTTATCCAGTCTTACTGATTGTTTTAACACCAACAACTAATAGGCTGTCAAAAGCACTAATAAGCATATCATTTCTATATCAGATCGATAACATTCATCTTTAGTATAAATGTGACTCAGAGCCCATCCATTTTTATACCTTAAACAAAGAAGTCCAAGACCAAAAAAAAAAACTTCTTTGAAGCAAATAAAAGCAATGCTCAAACACAGCCATATTCTGTGCAACTACAAATGTCAAATACATTTCACCATTATATTTTAATGATACTGAATCAACTGTCAAAACACTGTCAATCATTAGAAGTCTGTGGGGTAGTGGAAGAGCACAGTGAAGCAGTGACTCTGTTTAATATGGTGCTATGGTGCTAGAAGAGATGGATGTACATGTTACTCTGGGGGCACAGGCAATGGGCACTCAATTCAGTATTAGGATGAAATAGAATATGGGGTCAGGGAAGGGTTGCCAGATTTAGCAAATAAAAATACAGAATGTTTTGCTATTACATTTAATGGCAAAAACAGCTATTACTTTTGCACCAACCTAATAAATTTGAATTTCAGGCTGGGCGTGGTGGCTCATGCCTTGTAATCCCAGCACTTCGGGAGGCTGAGGTGAGGGGATCACTTGAGGCCAGGAGTTCGAGACCAGCCTGGCCAGCATAGCAAAACCCCATCTCTGCTAAAAATACAAAAAAATTAGATATTAGATATTAGTTGTTTGTGGTGGTGCCTGCGATCCCAGCTATTTGCGAGGCTGAGGTAGGAGAAACACTTGAACTTGGGAGGCAGAGGTTCCAATGAGCCCAGACTGTACCACTGTGTTTCAGCCTGGGTGACACAGTGAGGTTCGGTCTCCAAAAAAACAGAAAATTGAATTTCCCCTAATAAACAAATAGAAATTGTTTCCTGTAAGTATGTCCCATGCACTATTTGGGGGCATACTTATACTAAAAAAGTATTCATTGTTTATCTGAGACTCAAATTTAACTGGGCACTCTTTTTTAAACTTTTATTTTAGGTTCAAGGGTGCACGTACAGGTTAGTTACCTAGGTAAACTCATGTCACAGGGGTTTGTCGTACAGATTTTTTCACCACCCAGGTACTAAGCCTAGTATCTAATAGTTATTTTTTCTGCTCCTATTTCTCCTCCCACCCTCCACCTTCAAGTAGGCCCCAGTGTCTGCTGTTTCCTTCTTCATGTCTGTAAGTTCTCATTATTTAGCTCCCACATATAAATGAGAACATGTGGTATTTGGTTTTCTGTTCCTGTGTTAGTTTGCTAAGGATGCTGACGTCCAGCTACATCCACGTTCCCACAAAAGCCATGGTCTCCAATGGAACAGAACAGAGCCCTCAGAAATAATACCACACATCTGTAACCATCTGATCTTTGACAAACCTGACAAAAACAAGCAATGGGGAAAGGATTCCCTATTTAATAAATGGTGCTGGGAAAACTGGCTAGCCATAAGTAGAAAGCTGAAACTGGATCCCTTCCTTACTCCTTAAACAAAAATTAATTCAAGATGGATTAGAGACTTAAATGTTAGACCTAAAACCATAAAAAACCTTAGAAGAAAACCTAGGCAATACCATTCAGGACATAGGCATGGGCAAGGACTTCATGTCTAAAACAACAAAAGCAATGGCAACAAAAGACAAAATTGACAAATGGGATCTAATTAAACTGAAGAGCTTCTGCACAGCAAAAGAAACTACCATCAGAGTGAACAGGCAACCTACAGAATGGGAGAAAATTTTTGCAATCTACTCATCTGACAAAC
>NW_012101257.1:179245-190654 GCF_000951045.1 Mandrillus leucophaeus
TGGGTGCAGCACACCAACATGGCACATGTATACATATGTAACAAACCTGCACGTTGTGCACATGTACCCTAGAACATAAAGTATAATAATAATATTAAAAAGCTATGGTCTCTTTTTTATGGCTGCATAGTATTCCATGGTGTATATGTATCACATTTTATTCAATCTGTCATTGATGGGCATTTAGGTTGAATCCAGGCCTTTGCTATTGTGAACAGTACTGCAGTGTATATTCATGTGCATGCATCTTTATAGTAGAATGATTTATATTCCTCTATGTATATACCCCATAATGGGGTTGCTGGGTCAAATGGTAGTTCTGCTTTCAGTTCTTTGAGGAATCACCATACTGCTTTCCACAGTGGTTGAACTAATTTACACTGCCACCAACAGTGTGTAAGTCTTCCCTTTTCTCCACAACCTCACTAGCATCTGTTATTTTTTTAGATTTTTATGATAGCCATTCTGACTGGTGTGAGATGGTATTCCATTGTGGTTTTGATTTGCATTTCTCTAATGATCAGTGATGAAAAAATTTCATATGTTTTTTGGCTACACATATGTCTTTTTTTGAAAAGTGTCTGTTTATGTCCTTTGCCCACTTTTTGATGGGGTTGTTTGTTTTTCCCTTGTAAATTTAAGTTCCTCATAAATGCCGGATATTAGACCTTTGTTAAATGCATAGTTTGCAAATATTTTCTCCCATTCTGTAGGTTGTCTGTTTACTCTGTTGATAGTTTCTTTTGCTGTGCAGAATCTCTTAAGTTTAATTAGGTCCCATTCATCAATTTTTGCTTTTATAATGATTACTTTGAGCATCTTCATCATGAAATCTTTGCCTGTTCCTATGTCCAGGATGGTATTGCCTAGGTTGTTGTCCAGGGTTTTTATAGTTTTGGATTTTACATTTAAATCCATCTTGAGTTGATTTTTGTATATGGTATAAGGAAGGGTTCTGGTTTCAATATTCTGCATATGGCTAGCCAGTTACTCTGGAACCATTTACTGAATAGGGAGTCTTTTCCCCATTGCTTGTTTTTTTTTCAGCTTTGTCAAAGATCAGATGGTCATAGGTGTGTGGCCTTGTTTCTGGTTTCTCTATTCTGTTTCACTGTTCTATGTGTCTGTTTTTGTACCAGTACCATGCTGTTTTGGTTACTGTAGCCCTGTAGTATAGTTTGAAGTCAGATAGTGTGATGCCTCCAGCTTTGTTCCTTTTGCTTAAGACTGCCTTAGGTATTCAGGCTCTTTTTGGATTCCATATGAATTTTAAAATAGTTTTTTCTAGTTCTGTAAAGAATGACATTGGTAGTTTGATAGGAATAGCATTGAATCTATACATTGCTTTGGGCATTATGGCCATTTTAATGATATTGATTCTTCCTATTCCATGAGCATGGTATGTATGTTTTTCCATTTGTGTCATCTCTGATTTCTTTCAGCAGTGTTTTGCAATTCTCATTGTAGAGATCTTTCACCCCCCTGGTTAGCTGTTTCCTAAGTGTTTTATTCTTTTTGTGGAAATTGTGAATGGGATTGCCTTCCTGATTTGACTCTCGGCTTGACTATTGTTATTTTATAAAAACGTTAGTAATTTTTGTACACTGATTTTCTATCCTGAACTTTGCTGAAGTTGTTTATCAGCTACAGGAGTTTTTAAGGCATTTTCTAGATATAGAATCAAGTCATCTGCAAACAGAGATAGTTTGACTTTATAGTTTTGAGTTTTACATTTAAGTCTTTAATCCATCTTGAGTTGATTTTTGTATGTGGTATAAGGAAGGGGAACTCTCTATTTGAATGCCCTTTATTTCTTTCTCTTGCCTGATTGCTCTAAGTCTTCCAAAGCTTTATTGAAGAGGAGTGGTGAGAAAGGCCATCCTTGTCTTGTACCAGTTTTCAAGGAGAATGTTTCCAGCTTTTCTCCATTTCATATGATGTTGGCTATGGCTGTCATAGATGGCTCTTACTATTTTAAGGTATGCCCCTTCAATACTTAGTTTATTGAGCGTTTTTAATATAAAGAGGTGTTCAATTTTATTGAAAACCTTTTCTGTATCTATTGAGATAATCATGGTTTTTGTCTTTACTTCTGTTTATGTGATGCATCACATTTATTGATTTGTGTATGTTGAACCAACCTTGCATCTCAGGGATGAAGCCTACTTGATTGTGGTGGATTAGCTTTTTTATGTGCTGCTGAATTCAATTTGAAAGTATTTTGTTGAGGATTTTTGCATAAATGTTCATCAGATATACTGGCCTGAAGTTTTATTTTTTGCTGTTGTTGTGTCTCTGCCAGGATTTGGTATCAGGATGATGCAGGCCTCATAGAGTGAGTTGGGGAGGAGTCCCTCCTCCTCAGTGTTTTGGAATAGTTTCAGTAGGAATAGTTCCAGCTGTTTTCTGTACATCTGGTAGAATTTGGTTGTAAATCCATCTGGTCCTGGGCTTTTTTTTGGTTGGTAGGCTATTTATTACTGATTCAATTTTGGAGCTTGTTACTGGCCTGTTTGGGGAATCAATTTCTTCCTGGTTCAGTTTCAGAGGGTGTATGTGTCCAGGAATTTGTCCATCTCTTGTAGGTTTTCCAGTGCATGTGTGTGGAGGTGTTCATAATAGTTTATGATGGTTATTATTATTTCTGGGTACTCTATATTTTATTTGCTAAATCTTTCATCTCCGCCCCTAGGAGAAGGGTCCACAGGATAGTGGTGCCTGCATTCCATCATGAGCCCTTCAAATGGAGCTGGTAAAAAGCCCTCTTTACAAGCTAGCCCTCTCCTATCCCAGACTATTTCCTCCATTTCATCCTGCTTTCTTTGCCTGTTCTTATCTTGGGTCCTCTGACAACCCTCACCTGCCTTATTTCTTAAGAAACCTCAGTTCCATGACTTATTTAATTACCCACTCCACCCCGTAAACAGTCCATTGGTGACACAGCTTCCTGAAGTGAACATGGTGCTTTCTTCTAATGAGACTCTGGCATTTATTCCTGCTTCAAAGTATGGTCCAAGAACAGAAGCATGGGAATCACCTGGGGGCTTATGAGAACATCAGACTCTCCAGCCCCACCCCAGACCTGCTGAGTCATGTTTTAACAAGATCCAGATGATTTATAGACATATTGAAGTCTGAATAGCACAGCTCTGGAGACCACTGAGATTTTTGTTAGGATGACCCTGATTCCCCCTTGAATTCAGAAGAGTAGAAAAAACTGCTCACCTCCCAAGCTTCGGGAAAGACAGTTCTACCTCCTCGCACCTTTTGGATATGCCCCTGAAATGGCTGTTTTCACTCCCAGGTCATTTCACAGATACCTCAAAGCCTGTTCAGCAAGAGACTGGAGGGAGAATGAAGAGAAAGGCTCATTTGATGTATTAGGTTGTTCTTGTATTGCTATAAAGAAATATCTGAGGCTGGATAATTTATAAAGAAAAGAGGTTTAATTGGCTCGTGGTTCTTTCAGCTATACAGGAGGCATAGTGCCAGCATCTGCTTCTGGCGAGAGCCTCAGGGAGCTTTCAATCATGGTAGAGGGTGACGGGGAGACAACATGAACATGGTGAGAGAGGAGGCAAGCGTGGGGAGGTGCCACACACTCTTAAACAACCAGATCTCACAAAAACTCAGAGTGAGAACCCACCCGTCACTGAGAGGATGATGCTAAGTCATTTACGAAGGCTCTGCCCCCATGATCCAATACCTTCCACCAGGCTCTAGCTCCAACCAACACTGGGGATTACATTTCAACAAGACAAATATCCAAACCATATCATTGATAAACTGCTTATTTTGGTCCAATTCCACCCCTGGCCGGATGCCCTTCAGGCTAAGAAATCAGGTTTATGCTCAACTAAATGAAGGCCATAGAGAAGAATGTTTATGTCTTTGCCCCTCAGATCTTGGTCTCTCTCTTTCTGTCTCTCTCTGTGTCTGTCTGTCTCTCTCTCTCTCTCTCTCACATTCTCTGATGGTTTAATACAACTAGGGCATAACCTAGCAGAAAATAGAAGCTTGGGATAAGGGGAGAAGGAGTACATGAGAGTCAGTGCGACAGTAGGTTGGGAGAGCTTGGATCAGCACAATCATTTATGGTAAATGATCCCTTGGACACACCTCAGACTACTAAATTAGAATCTTCAGCCATGGGGCTCAGGAAGCTGTGATTGAACAAACACCTGCAGTGATTTTCATGCAAATAAAGTTTGTGTGCATTTATAGCATAAGAAAATGGCTCTTCAATTCTAGGATGGAAAAATTAGATATTGGGCATTACGAACTCCCAAACTGTATCTTCTACCTGCTGCCTAGATTGTTTGAACACTGG
This sequence comes from Mandrillus leucophaeus, assembly GCF_000951045.1. Lineage (NCBI taxonomy): Eukaryota > Metazoa > Chordata > Mammalia > Primates > Cercopithecidae > Mandrillus > Mandrillus leucophaeus. Next base: position 183,576 of record NW_012101257.1, read on the forward strand.
CAAGTACTAATACATGACTTTAAGGGAAGATGTGCTGTTGGGTGAAAAACAAGTAGAGGTGGACTAGCTGGTAACATAGCAAGCATAAATATAATACATAGTGAGTTCCCAACAATGAGGGGATTGAAATTATTCCTAAGTCATGTGATTTCATAGAATGGGTGTACATACACACACACACACATATATGCACACACACATCTGCCTAATGCCTTCATAAAATATTGCAAACTGCCAGGCACAGTGGTTCATGCCTGTAATCCCAGCATTTTGGGAGGCCAAAGAGGGAGGATCTCTTGAGCCCAGGAGTTCAAGACCAGCCTGGACAACATAATGAGACGCCATGTCTTCAAATAAAAAATTAACCAGGCATGGTGGCACATATTTGTAGTCCCAGCTACTCAGGGGGCTGAAGTGGGAGAATCACTTGAGCCCAGGAGGTCAAGGCTGCAGTGAGCCGTGATTGTGCCACTGCCCTTTAGCCTGGATGATAAAGTGAGACCCTGTCTAAAAAAAAAGATGCAAACTTTATTTTTTGCAGGGACCCTCTCCCTTTAATTTTTATACAGACCTGAATTATATCAAGTTACAAAACAGCTTAGTTATTGCCATGGCTTGAATGTTTGCTTCAAAACTCATGTTGGAATTTAATTGTCTTTGTGATGGTATTAAGAGATAGGGCCCTTGGGAGGGGATTAGGTCATGAGTGAGGGTCTGTTGTCATGAATGGATTAGTGTCTTTATCTCAGGAGTGGGTTAGGTATCATGGAAATGGGCTCCTGACAAAAAGGATAAGTTTGGTCCTCTCTTTCTCTGTCTTGTGTACTTACATAACTTTCCAATTTCCTCCATGGGAAGATGCAACAAGAAGGCTCTCACCAAATGTCTGAGTGTCACGCCCTTGGACTTCCCAGCCAGCCTCAAGAATCATGAGACAACGAAATATCTTTTCTTTATAAACTACCCAGTCTGTGGTATTCTGCTTAGCAGCAGAAAACAGACTAAGACAGTCATACACAAATGAGGAATAAAATACTTGTCAGGAATTAATCCACTTTTCCCCCACAGGTTCTTACCTGCTTCTCCTAAATAACTTGGCAAACACTAGAATTGCTGGAACAGGAAATAATTAAAAGTAATGCATGTGTTTATATATTTTGCATAAAAATTTTTCCCCCAAAACTACTATTCAAAAATTCTAAGAACCAATAGGATAGTTGTGAGGTATAAGGAAAAGGGAGAGAGAGAAGAAGGGCAGATGTGTGCCTTGCAGTGTTTCAGGGGCAAGACTGCATAAGATATGCTATGTAGAGTACCAGAGTCAGGTGGCCTTCTTGGGGCAGGTGGGGAATGGGTCCTCTCACCCTTCTGGAAATTTTCCAAAACCCCTTCCAGAAAATGATCAATTACCCTCTATTGTCCACCAATCCTGACGTAAACATCAGGAAAACAAAACTGCTGAGCAACTTGCAATAGACAAAATGATTGCGCAAAGTCATAAATTTAGTATCAAGGTAGAGTGTGACTGGATGACACTGCCATTGATGTCCAGAACTAATATTATAGGCAATCCAGCCTGAGGATAGTTCATTTGTACCATTGTTATGGATGGAGGGTGGGAAGCAATTGAGAAGAGAAAGATTAATGAATAGAAAGTGGAGAAAACTTATTTTATAGCTCCTCTCAGTTGGGTCATATTTTGGGTGTGTCATGGTTCCTTAAGAAATAGAAAATACAATTTCAGGACAGTACCTGTGATAAACCCCATTTTCCAAAGATGGTCACAACAATATCTCCCATCCCACCTGCTCTTCTCCAGTGTGACTTTGCCATTCCTAACATTGAAAGGTGGAATTCTAGCCCCCTTCCCCTTGCATCGGAATGGTCTAGTGGCTGCTTCAACCAATCAGGAATGTGCCTGCCATGCTCCGGACCACGCGCACTTGGAGCCCTGAGTTGCCATGTCAGTAGTCCGATGACACTGAAGCTGCCATGCTGGAGAGGCCATGTGTAGGCCCTCCAGCCAACATCACAGTGGAGCACCCAGCCGACAAAAAGCATCTGCTGCCAGCCATCAGAGTGCACCACCTTGCAGGTTGAGACCAGCTGACATCTGACTGTCCACATGAGGAGCCTTGAATCAGAATGGCCCAACTGAGCCCTTCCCAAGTTTCTGATCCACTAAATTGTAAGCAAAATTAAACGTTTGTTTGTTTTGTTTTCTGATGCAGGGTTTCACTCTCTCACCCAGGCTGGAGTGTAGTGGCTCATTTACAGCTCACTGCAGCCTGGACATCCAGGCTCAAGTGATCCCTGCAGCTCGGCCTCTTGTGTAGCTGGGACTACAGGTGCACACCATCACATCTGGCTTACTTTGTTTTTGTTTTTGTAAAGATGAGGTCTCACTATGTTGCCCAGGCTGATCCCAATCTCCTGGGTTCAAGCAATCTTCCTGCCTTGGCCTCCCCAACTGCTGAAATTACAGGCATGAGCCACCGGGCCTGGCCAAAATTAAATGGTTATTTTAAGCTGCTAAGTTTTGGTGTGATTTGTCACATAGCACTAGTAAATGGAATAGTACCTAACTGAAACCCTGAAATTACAAAATCTCAGACTGTTTTCTTCCCTGCATAATTATTTCTATTTTAGTGTTTTTCCTTTTCTTGGAGAAAGATCTGAAATCCATGCTCTGTGTATGTGTGAATCATGATAATGTTATGAGCTGACCACTTTCAAAGGGCTAAAAAGAGAATGCTGGTGTGTGGTTAACCCCACTTTCAAAGGTCGATTTCGCTCTGCTTAGAACAAAGCTGAATCTCCAAATTTTCAGCATAAGGGTAAACCTTGAAGTGTGAAGAAAAGAGGCAACTACCTATGTCAGGTTGTCTGAAAGGTATTTATTTCATTTCCTTCTTGCCAATGATCTAATGGTAGAATTACAAACATCTTCACAGATTGGTGGGAGAGATCACTGGTGAGAAGAAAATGAAATAATTAATCTTTGGGCCAGGTACAGTGGCTCATGCCTGTAATCCCAGTGTTTTGGGAAGCCAAGGAAGGCAGATCGCTTGAGTCCAGGAGTCTGAGACCATCCTGGGCAAGAGGTAAAACCCTGTCTCTACAAAAAAAAAAAAAAAAATTAGCCAGACACAGTGGCACGAGTTTATGTCCCAGCTACTCGGGAAGCTGAGGTAGGAAGATGACTTGAGTTAGGAGGAGGTCCAGGCTGCAGTGAGCCATGATCACATCACTGTACTCCAGCCTGGGTAACAGAGTGAGACCCCATCTCAAAGAGAGAGATGGAGAGAGAGAGAGAGAAAGAGCAAGTTCTTTGGGATTATCTGACTCTAGTGTTCCAATAAAGTAGCAGGGAAAAAGAAAGAAGCAAATACAGCTTAACATGAGAAGGAATCTTCTAGAATTAAAGAGCTGGTGAGTGTTAGGAAATGAGCTATCACAGGTGTTCCATAATTGAACAATCACTTGTATGGGGAGGTAAACAGGGTTAGATTGGATGAGGTGTTGACAAACTTTGTCTGAAAAGGAGAAAATAATAACTATTTTCAGCTTTGCATACCACAAAAGCAGCCCTAGACAATACATAAGTGGACACTGTATTCTACTAAAACTGTATTTCCCCCAAATGGGTATCAAGCTGGATTTGGCCCAATTTGCTGACTCCTGGTTTAGAGAATCTCCAACATCTCTTTCGACCCTTGGATACTGGTAAATGAACTTTTAGAATGCCAGCACCCCCCAATGCTGGTCCCTTAACCATTTGAACACTAGCCTGGAATTAGTTTGCAATCCAAGCCCTCAAGAGTGGACACAGGGGGGCCCCCCACTGGGGAGAGTCAGTGTGCAGAGGAAGAGAAAGAGTTGCTGGAAACTCTGGTCCTGCTTGACTAACAGGCTGTACATGTCTTAAAAACAGAGACAGTCTTTATGTGCCCAGCTTCTGTTCCAGCCAGTCTCCCCACTGCCCACTGCCACCCACTCCCCACCCCCAGAGGCAGTTCAGAAACAAGAAGAGTGCTAGTTGCTTCTACCGCCCTGTATGTTGAAATGAATGACACAGATGCATGTTCACAGAAAGAGCAGAGGAAAGGCCAATTTCATCATCCCAGTAGTAAGGCAAGTTGAAAGCCAAAGCCTGCTAACCCCTAGAGTCAGAACCTTTACGCTGTGTAGATTTACTTGGGTGTGCATTCAATGAGGCGAGCTGGCGCTCTAAGGGCCACTGAGGTGGGGCCTGGGGTCCCGCAGAGGAACAAACCAGCTCTCAAAGGGTTAATAACAAGGAGAGAAACTGAGCACATCAGCATTTTTTTCCCTTTCGCTTTTTAAAAATTCTTTCCATCTACTAGCTTTATTTTATGCCATTCCAAACTGAGTCAGTGGCGTAGGAATCATCTAAGGATAACATGTGCATTTTAAGGAAAATAAAAAATTGGGGGCAGGAGAGAGCCTTCACTGCAAAGATATTATCCATGGTCAGAAACCTGAGATTTTTGTTCCCAAATTCCATGGATGCTAGGAGGCTCTTCCCAAATTGCGTAGCCTCTTCCCTGCGACGTCACCCAGCAGACTCTGCCATGCAGCTGTCCAGCTCCTATAGCCTCCAGTCATCCACCAGACTCCGAGAAATCTGTCCAGTGGCCTCTCCATCATGGTATTCACATTTTGGCTTCTCTGTTCCTGTTTCTCTGAGCCACAGGAAATGAGAGACTAGGGGCATGCAAACATCTGGGCTTTTGTGGGATGTAGTGCATCCATGTGGGATACAGTACATCCCTGTGGGGATGCATAGCTCTCTCCTGCATTTCGTTAGGTCCAGCAAGTAGACCCTAGAAGGCTTACACATAGCAGACACTCAAAAACTATATATTTGCACCAAATGTATTTTTTTTTTTTGAGGTGGAGTCTCTCTGTCACCTAGGCTGAAGTGCAGTGGCTCAATCTCAGCTCACTGCAAACTCCACCTCCCCGGTTCAAGTGATTCTCCTGGCTCAGCCTCCCGAGTACTGAGTAGCTGGGACCACAGGCACGCACCGCCACGCCTGGCTAATTTTGGTATTTTTAGTACAGACAGGGTTTCGCCATGTTGGCCAAGCTGGTCTTGAACTCCTGACCTCAGGTGATCCTCCCACCTCAGCCTTCCAAAGTTCTGGGATTGCAGGCGTGAGCCACCATGCCCGGCCTTGCAGCAAATGATTTAACTCAGTCCATTTAAATGCCTAGATGTCTAATGGACTAGGCATGGTGGCTCACACCTGTAATCTCAGCACTTTGGGAAGGCAAGGCAAGAGGATTGCTTGAACCTAGGAGTTTTAGACCAGCCTGAGCAACATAGTGAGACCTCATCTCTATATTTTAAAAAAAAAAAAAGTTTAAAAAGATAATAAAATATAAATGTACAACGTAGAATTACAACTATTTTGTACAGCAATTTGGGAGGCCGAGGCCAGGAGTGATATTCAAAATATTTCATATCTGGTAAGGCAAGATCACCAACCAATCAGAATGAACCCAGCCTTGGCAGGAGGCAGGTAAGGTGTAGCAAGGAACCAGGAAGCAGCTATTTACCCACTGACCAGTCATGACAGTAATGCATCAACATTTTCATACCCTACATGGCCATAATGGAAATACCAGCTGGGCATCAGTCCTGCTGTCCTCAAAATAGACTAGAAGACAGTTTGGGACGATCACAGGGGATTGAGAATATTGTCCTTAAGTATTATTTTCCCAATGTATGAAGAGCCCAGGGCTGGAGCCCAGGACGTGCAGAGGCCCGAGGCCTAACTGATGGGAGCTGAGGCTTGGGGAGGGGGGTGAAGTAGGGGTAAAGAGTGCTTCAAATGGGAGGACTTGATTCAACAGTGTGGGCTACAGGGGTGTGACATTATCTGACCCTTACTTCTGAAATGCCCATCTGTTCTAGCTGGGTAACCAACAGTAATGTTACCACTAAGACACTGGGGACTCAGGAGATGGGCAAATTGAACGGAGAATGAGGAATGTAATTTTCAGCCATCTAAGGTAAAGGGTGTGGGAGAGCCAGCTGGACAGAAGTAGGGGGCCAACTGATCTCAGAGGCTTGATGGGCAAGAAACCACCTGGAGAGGAACTTCAGGAGGGAAAAGACGGGCCACTGCCTTGGGAACTGACTGGGCTCCAAAGACACTTAACTTACTTTACAACATTGCTGTGGACTGTCCTTGTCTACAAACAGTCCTGAGGTTCCGAACTTCAGTCCTTTATGTTAAGACTTCTCCTTTCCTGATCAGGAAGTGGCTCTCTCCAAATTCCATCTTCTCACAATCTTTGGGTTTCCTGCTAAATTTAAACAAAACATAGAGATTGTCTACCAATGATCTCAAATGCCCTGAGAGAAACTTCGAGAGAAGAACACACCCTTCTCATTGCCAAGGTGGAGTTTCTAAGGAAAAGGGGAACAGAGAAGCGGTGGTTCCAGACTGAACAAGTAAAAAGGTGCTTTCCCACGGCAACTTGGTTTTGCCGTCGGCAACTAGGGAAAGTTCGATTTCCAGAGAAGAAAGTAGAGAACAGGATCAGCAAACCAGAGAACGCTCTCCAAGGCCCCTAGGAACGTCATGGGAGCCTCAAACACACCCAACAGCAGTGAGTGTGAGTTGCCCAATAAGTCCGCATGTATGACAAGATATCTACTCTATGCCCTGTGCTGCACAGAGAATCACACGTGTATCCTTTCCCCCTAGAACTCAGAACCACGAATCATCCTAATCCAAGGCACACGGGCCGTGTGTGCATCAGGATTCTTGCACTTGCATAGGATGAACTGCAACTCACGCTGACTCAAGAGCACATGTGGTTCAAGTAACAGAGAAACACAGACAGAGATTCCGGAAAGCAAGGCTGGACCCAGCAGCTTAAATGAGGCCATGATTTCTTCGTCTCTCCAATTTTTGGCTCTGTTCTGTTTTCACTGACTTTAAATTTTGATAGGGCTGTGCTCCCATAAGGCAGCAAAAGTTTCCCCCAGCAGTTCAAGGCTTAGTTTCTATCAGGTTGGCAAGCCCAGCAGACGATGCCTC
>NW_012101257.1:191954-196805 GCF_000951045.1 Mandrillus leucophaeus
ACATCCCAGCTCAGCCACTTACTAGCTTCATGAACTGGGGCAAGTTCGTTAACCCGTCTGTGCCCCTGTTTCCTCACTTGTAAATGAGAAAATAATAGCCTCTCCTTCATGGAGGTATTGTGAAGATTGAACAAAATAATTCATAAAGATGTGAGAATCCAGCCAGGCTCATTGTAAGCATGGTCAATGACTCTTCTTAACAAGCACACACCAGTGGTGGGCCAGTGGAGAGGCACCTCCAGCCGGCTGGCACCTCTGTGTAACCTACTTTGCTCAGGATGGGATTGGTCAGTGCCCACACTCTAAGCATGGACCATCCTTCCAATTCCACCGCCGTAACCAACTTTAAAAAACCCAATTAGCTTAGTGCACATAGATTTAGACCTCCATCCTACAGCTAATTAGAAGCTCTGTGTTCTTGGGCAGGGAAGGGTGTACCAATGCTTATATTTTACTACTTATTATTGGGTGGAAAGCCTACTTTGTCACTGGGTACCCCCAAACATCATTATTTTCAACTCAACCTTTTTGAGCCTATTCAGTTTCTCCAGGGAAGAATCTTCTAGTCTCCTTTTAGGGAAAAGAAGCCAGACTACCCTCCTGGGAACAGGAGAGGTGAAAGGTACTAGGGTTGGGGTGTCCCACCACTTAGTGCACAGATGTCACCCAACCCCACAGCTCTCTGGGTCCTCAGCTCCACCTTCTGCCCTGCCTGATACCTGAATCTAGACCCTCTCTGGTTCAATTTCTCCAGAAAGTAAACACCCTGTGAGGCGAGGGGTTGAGGATTTCTTGGCTAATTCTTCTGATGCAATTGGTCTGGAGTTTGGCCTGACCCAGGTGTTCTAATGTGTAGCCAAGGCAGGGAACAATTGCCTTAAAGCAATGCTTGCCACATGTCAGTTATTTGCCTACCATCTTGCTGAACAATTATTTATTTATCACTTTCTTTAAATGAAATCAGGTTTAACTTTCTTACTTTGATAAGAAGTGTCATATCATTTGTGTCAATGGAAAGCAAGTCTACCACTTGTAAATTTGTGAAAGAGCAAAAAATCTCCTCCTCACTCCCCTCACCCTGCTTTGTTTTATTTTATAATGCTTAGCACCTGAAATATTGCCTGTTTCACTCTCCCTTAGAATGCATACTCCATGAGAACAGGAACTCCTGTCAGCTTATCCAATATAGTATTCTCCGTCACCCAAGACTCACCTGGCCCTCAATAACTATTGTTAAATAAATTAATAAGAGAAACCACAAATAAGTACCTAAAAACAACATATGGTTATTAAATTCCAACTAGGTAGGGGGGCTATTTGTTGATGATTCCGAATCTGAACACTGCTCTCTCTCTTAATAAATTATAAGTGTTAAAGACTCCACCCTGACTTCCTCCTTGAGTATTCAATGAACTGAAAAAGAATTGCACATGCACATGTTTATTACTGATGTGTCAGCATCTAGACACCTGGTGTCTGGCACCTTGTAGGAGCTCAGTACTCTTTTAAAATGCCTGAAGGAGACCTAGTGTTTGTTACTGCTAGTCAGTGTGGGTCTAAAATTACCAATGCTCCCAGTTCACCCTCCAGAAGATACTGCCTCAAATCATTCTGACAGTCCTGATACCCAAGAAGCACACCCTCCTATTTTTGCAACCAGTATAACCTCTATGAACAATGTCCTTCTCCGTCCTCTCACCTCTATACGTATTGAGGAGGATCAAACCATTTTTTTCATTCTTCCCATTGGTAGACCTCTTTCCATGGAGGTTTAAAACCCCATGAACTGCCTTTGATTACGGTTTTCGTTTTACCCCAAGTATCCTGAAGGCCCCACTGTGGTTCAAGTGTGTGGGAGTCTAGGCTAGTCACACATCCATATCAATGCTGGCCTTCCTTACAATGAATCCAGATGACTATGTTTTATTAGGCGCTGTCAAGTCACCAACAAACACAATAATTTGGCCCTCTCATCCCAAGGTAAAAGTCACTGAAGACTGGGTTCAGGATTTAGCCATCCATGCATGACAAGAGTTTTGAGAAAACTAACCCCAACTAACTAAACCTAAGTTATCTTGCCCTTGTCTGGCCATCCTGGTCCCTAGCGAGCTAGTCACACAATAAATTGGGAAACAGCACACGGCTTAGGTAGGCATTTTTATGTGACACCACCCCTCCCCCATGTCTCACCTGATTATCCAATCCCACATGGGAGAGGAGATCATAGAGAACTATTTAAAAGCCTTCTTTGGGAGATCCACTTCTCTACAAATATCCCACTCCTCTCTGCTGAGCAACCCTCTCCATGCTCAGCAGCAGGTTTCCCTGCTGAGGCAGAGGAGCCTGATCCACCCAGTCCTTCCTGCCCTGGGAGCCACAGGTGGGCTCAGCCTCCACCAATAAACTGAGACCCATGAAAGGGGAGTGGAGAGAGGTAGGGAGGGCAGAAGGAACCAAGAGGAATAGAGAGGTGTTAAGTGTGAGAAAATGAAAGTCCTTGTAGCTTTTCTATATTTTCTTTTATGTTTTCTTTTCTTTTTTTTTTTTAACTTTTTAAATTAAAAACAAATTGTGCATACTTAGAGGATGTGTATATTTATGGGATACATATTTTCTGGAACTGCATAAGATCGGAAACCAAACGCTGGGAAACAGGAAAAGAAAAAGCAGTTAGATTAGCCAGTTTCCTGCAGCATTGTTAATGAAGGTCACAATAGCACTGTTGGATACTAAATGGAATTCAGCACCGCAAAAATTCAGCTAGAAAATAACAGCTAACACCCATGGGTGCTATGTGCCAAGGATCATTCTAAGAACTTTACATGCTTTTAAAAAATTGTTTTTTACTTCTAAATACTTCAGCGAGCATTTTCTTTTTTTTAAAAAAAAAAAGACATCCTCTTACATAATCACAGTACTGTAATTGTTAAAATCTAAAAAAACTAATAGGCTTATAGTGTTATTACCTAATCTCAAGACCTTAATCAGATTTAGCTAATGGTCCCACCACAACCGGTAAAAGCAACTCTGGATCACGTGTTGCATTTATTTGTCATTTCTCTCATGTCTCCTTTAAACTGGCCTCTTCATGAATCTTTGTTTACCCTTGGTGATGCCAACCTTCTTGGGAAGGATAGGCTGGTTATTTTGTAGGATGTCCCTTAATTCAACTTTGTCTGATGTTTCCTCGTGATTAGACTTATGTATTTTTTGTCAGCAATCTCACAGAAGGGCTGCTGTGTTCCACTTAGTATATATCTCATCAAGAGATACAGGTCAATGGACTTCATATACTCTTTTTATTTGAGACAGTCTCACTCTATTGCACAGGCTAGAGTGCAGTGGCTCACTGCAGCCTCAACCTCCTGGACTCTGGTGATCCTCTTGCCTCAGCCTCCCTTGTAGCTAGACCCACAGACATGTGCCACAATGCCCGGCTAATTTTTTCATTTTTTTGTAGAGACAGGGGTCTCATTTTGTTGCCCAGGCTGGTCTCGAACTCCTGGACTAAAGCAATCCTCCTGCCTCCACCCCTCAAAGTGCTGGGATTCCAGGTGTGAGCCACTGTACCCAGCCTTCACATACTTCAAATCATTTACACATCACAACAACTCAAGAGGTAGCTATTATTATTATTATTAAAATATATTTATATTTTTATAAAATAAAATATAAATAAAAGTTACATTTATTACTTATAAAATAATAAAATATTGTTAAAATATTTATATATGTTATTATTATTAATCTGCTACTGTCTGAAAGTTTGTATCCCCTCCAAATTCAGACACTGAAACCTAACCCCCACGGTGCTGCAATTAGGGAGGTAGGACCCTTGGGATGTAATTAGGTCATGAGGGCATAGCTCTTATGAATGAGATCAGTGTCCTCATAAAAAAGACCCCATAGAGTGCCCTTGCCCCTTCTTATCACGTGAGGACACAGTGAGAAGGTTTTGTCTATGAACCGGGAAATGGGCCCTCACCAGACACTAAAATCTACAGCACCCTGATCATGGACTTCCCAGCCTCCAGAACTGCAGGAAATAAGTGTCTGTTGTGCATAAGCCACCCAGTTTATGGTATTTTGTTACAGCAGCCCAAATGGGCTGAGACATTTTCATCTTACCTAAGATGACACTGAGATGTAGAGATGCTAAGCAACCTCATTAACCGATAAAGAGGTGAGTGGTGAACGTTGGGATTGCAGTTCAGCAGTGAGGCTCCAGGCTTTATACTCTCAATGACTCATTTATGCTGCCTCTCAAGAGGGCTCTCGTGTCAGGCAATTCTCTCTATGAGGTGGAGTAGGCTTGGATGACACTCTTATCACTACTTTAGAAATAAGTCCCCTAATGATGTGCCGAGCGCAGTGCTGTCCACGTGTTATCTTACTTAATCCTCACAACAACCCTTTGATGTAGGTGCTGGTATTCCACCCACTCCAGCGCTGATGCCGGGCCATGTACACACAGAGGGAGGAGCTGGGCTTTCGGTCTGGCTGACCTCAGAAACAGCTCAACTCTGTGCGTTCTTGGCTTTCGCCATAAATGCTCTGCTACTTCGCAACAAGGAAGAGGAGAGCTCTTTATTTTCATAATCACTGATTACACAGTCCTAAAAGTTCTCTAATGCTGGTATTTGGTCTTGGCAATACATTGATATCTCCTGATCCTTTCTTGCAGAGGAGACAAAGTAGGCCCAGCTGGGGACTGGCCTGGTGAACCAGGGTTACAGAATCTGCCTGGGCTGTAAGGCCTACTGGTGTTTGGGGAGATGTCTTTTCATGTATTTAGGTCTTTAATTTCATTCAGTAATGCTTTGTAATTTTCAGAGTACAAACTTGGCACTT
>NW_012101257.1:197940-204376 GCF_000951045.1 Mandrillus leucophaeus
CTTAAACAATCCTCCCACCTCGGCCTCCTGAGTAGCTGGGACTACAGGTGCATGCCACCACATCCAGCTGTTATTTTTAATTTTTATTTTGTAGAGATGGGGCCTCACTATTGAGGTGGCCCAGGCAGGTCTTGAACTCCTGGCCTCAAGCAGTAATCCTGCCTTAGCCTCCCACAGTGCTGGGATTACAGGGGTAAGCCACCACGCCTGGCTAAGTTAATTGTTTTTAATAATGAAATAAGTGTCCATGAAACCAGCATGACAATAAGGCACATCTAATCATACCCATCCCTTCTCTCTGTCATCCCTGACCTAAATCTCATGTTCATCTTTCTTTGCTTCCCTTTTTGGACAGTTCCACTGCACCTAGATGCATTCCAAACATATTTCATTTAAGTTTTGTAATTTTGCATAGAGTATTTATGCAAATAAATACTTGTTTATTAATTTATAATAAATAAGGCCGTGCCCGGCCCCCTCTGCTCAACTCTCCAGGGCTTCCTGTCTCTGCTTTTTTCTACTTAATATGTAATTTCTAAGATTCAAACATATGGTGTGTTAATGGAATTGATCCTTTTGATTGCCGTATAATATTCCATTGTGTGACTACTATGTATGCCACATTAAAATAGTAATTATGTAAGCCTTAACTATGTATCCCATGTAACTATTAAAAATAGTAACTACTAAAAGAGCAACTATGTATGCCATATTAAAATAGTAACAGGTCCAAATCTGAACTCCTAATATCTCCCCCAAACAAGCTCCTCCTGCAGTCTTCCCATCTTTGTTAATGTCAGTTCCATTCTTCCAATCACTTAGGTCAAAACCTTGGAGTCATCCTTGACTCCTCTTTCTCTCACACATTCAATCTGAAAGCAAATCCTACAACTCTGCCTCCAAAGTATATTCAGATCCAATTTCGTTTTACGACCTTCATTGTCACCTCTAAGGTCCCAGTAGCCATTGTCTCTCCCTTGGATGATTGTAGTCATCTCCTAACCGATTTTTCTGCTTCTGCTCTGTTGTCCTGCATCCTCTTTCCAATCTAGTAGCCAGACATATCTTGGTAAGTGTCATGTCACTCCTCTACTCAACTCAACTCTTTTTTTTTTTTTTTTTCTGGAGACAGAGTCTCTCTCTGTTGCTCTGTTGCTGGAGTGCAGTGGTGCCACCTCAGCTCACTACAACCTCCACCTCCTGTGTTCAAGCGATTCTCATGCCTCAGCCTCCCAAGTAGCTGGGATTACAGGCATGCACGACTACGCCCAGCTAACTTTTGAATTTTTAGTAGAGACCGGGTTTCACCATGTGGGCCAGGCTGATCTCAAACTCCTGGCTTCAAGCGATCCACCCACCTCGGCCTCCCAAAGTGCTGGAATTACAAGCGTGAGGCACCGTGCCCGGCCCCCTCTGCTCAACTCTCCAGGGCTTCCTGTCTCTGAATAAAAGCCAATTTCTTTTCTATGATTTTCAAGGCCTTAGGGTGACCTACAGACACTTCCCTCTGCCTCGTGGCCTTTGCACCTGCTACTCTTACTGCTAGGATGAGCTTCCTCCTGTCATTCTCATGGCTCATTCCTGCACTTCTTGTTGATGCTTTCTCTCCCTTCTAAAATTTCCCATCACAACAACCCTTCAATTTCCCTGTCCTTGCCTAATTTTTTTCTTAGTGCTTATTACTAATTGTATATACATACATATATATATAGAGAGAGAAATAAGTACACATACACATATATGCATTACATATATATAACTTGTTTGTCTTGCTCACTGGAACATATACTTAGTGCAGAAAAGCATTTGTGTTGGTTTTGTTCATTGCTGTATCCCCAGCACTTCATAAAATCACACCATACAAGTTCAACAAATATTTGTTGAATGAAAAAATAAATGAATAGCTGAAAAGTAACTACTAGCACATACGGTTCATGGATAAAGCATAAAAATGAGGCCTTCCTGAAATCTGAAAGTAAATTTATGAGGCACCCAGAAGCTACGACCAATGTTATCTCAGTATGGTGGTTGTCATGCAGCTCCAGGCTGCTGAAGGCTGCTGAAGGCTGCTATCAGCCCTGCAACCTCCTTCTGTCCCCACAAGCCATGCTGAAGTCTGAAATCCCTGGAGGCTGGTTTAGCGGCAGGCAAAGACTGAAGATACCTGCCGAGACCAGATGTAACCAAGGTCCCCACTTGGTAAAAACATCTACACTTAAGGAAAGATAAATCCAGTCACAGGGAGAATGCGGGGTGGGCACAGACTGACCCACCAAGCCAAGAGGTGGCAAGGATTTGGGCACTGCACTGGGTTTCTGGCCCTGTGTAAGAGAAAGCATTTCCTTCCTCCTTCATAAACCTTCATCTGGCTGTGCAGTGTGTGGCTAGCCCTGTGGTTTCTGAGCACACTTGCATTTCAGGCACGTGTGTTCCGGGTTCCAGTCTTTGATCTCCCCACATTAAACTCAGAGGAGTGGGGAAGAGGGCTGCACTGAGCGGCAGAGGATGTTCTTGGTGACCATGTGGGCTGCGGGTCATCTTTACATCTGGGCTGATTACAACAGTGAGGCAGTCACGGTGACACTTTAAGGCATTTCTCTCACCCCTTCGATGTTCTGTGCTAACAGCTTCCTCAAAAGCTAATTCTATCCCCCTCTGTGCCTATTCTACACCATTAAACCACCAAAATTAAGGCACAGATTGTCCAAATTCTTAGTTTCACCCCAACTCCAATGTGGGATTATGAAATCAATTGAGTACATGATTAGAACTAAGAGAAGAGGCTTTTACAGGCAGCATGTGAATTAGTTTACATTCTTAAGAGGCAAGGTTGTTAACTAATGCAATTCAATTAAAGGTAAGGTTGTTATTGAGAGAAAACATATAATTTGCCTAAAAATCAAGAGAGGATGTCAGGTTTCTCTACTTCAGATACGTGAAAAGAATTTAGCGCTTATATTTTACATCCTAATTGAAGGTGGATTTCCTTTTTTTTTTTTTTTTTTTTGAGACAGAGTCTTGCTGTATCGCCCAGGCTGGAGTGCAATGGTGCAATCCTGGCTCACTGCAACCTCTGTATCCTGGGTTCAAGCGATTCTCCTGCCTCAGCCTCCTGAGTAGCTGGGATTACGGGCATCTGCCACTACGCCCAGCTAATTTTTGTATTTTTAGTAGAGACAGGGTTTCACCATATTGGCCAGGCTGGTCTCGAGCTCCCAGCCTCAGGCGATCCATCCACCTCGGCCTCCCAAAGTGCTGGGATTACAGGTGTGAGCCACTGCGCCCGGCCTGATAGTGGATTTCTATTTATTTAACCCAGACATACCAACGTATGGGTCACAGTCCTCTTTGCTTTGGGCCTGTTCTCAATCCACCTGTGTCACTGAGAGACCAACAGACAGCTAAGAGCAATGAAACTTATGAAGACAAAATAATTGATCAGAAAAGCCTTCATGGTCCAGAGTAGAAGCTTCTCAGAGAGCCAGTTAAAGACTGCCTGGGTGTGTGAAGGTGGGATGAGGGTTACAAAGCAGCACAAGGAAAATTTTGGAGTCATTTGATTCAGGTGGTAGTTCCATAGACGTGCTGTAACTCATCAAACTGTACACTAAATATGCATAGTTCATACCAGATCCATCCCACCTCCATATGCTGAAATTCATCAAATTGGACACTAAATATGCACAGTTCATATGAGATCCATCATACTTCCATAAGTGGGCAAGTTTTCAGAGAAAAAAAAAACAGACGTAAAAATCTTACAGACTTCGTTTCAAACAAAATGGATCATCGAGAATTGAAGTGCTTGTCAGGAACCCTAATCTTGCTGTCAAAAGCCTGCTTGAAATGAGTGGATATGAGAGGCACCACCCAAGGGAACACTAACCATCCAGTTGCCCATATTCTTATCAGCAAAAGTAAGATATGTAAGCCACTGCAGCCCAGTACCTCATCGGAATGCCCTCACTTGGCCACAATTTCTCACAATTTTCTTAAAATTTTTTTAATCTTTTTTTTTTTTTTTTTTTTTTTGAGACTGAGTCTCACTCTGTCACCCAGGCTAAAATGCAGTGGCGCGATCTCAGCTCACCACCCAGGTTCAAGCGATTCTCACCTCCCAGATTCAAGCATTATCATGCCTTAGCCTCCCAAGCAGCTGGAATTACAGGCAGGCGCCACCACACCCAGCTAATTTTTGTATTTTTAGTAAAGACGGGGTTTCACCATGTTGGCCAAGCTGGTCTTGAACTCCTAGCCTCAAATGGTCCACCTGCCTTGGCCTCCCAAAGTGCTGGGATTACAGGCGTGAGCCACTGTGCCCAGACTCAATTATTTTTAAATCAAGAGTTGATGTAAGATTAGCTGGGCATGGTGGCACGCTCCTATAACCCCAGCTACTCAGGAGGCTGAGGCAGGAGAATCACTTGAACCTGGGAGGCAGAGGTTATAGTGAGCCAAGATTGCCACTGCACTCTAGCCTGGGTGACAGAATGAGATTCCATCTCAAAAAAAAAAAAAGAGAGAGAGAGTTGATATAAGAAATAGCAATATAGGCTGGGTGCAGTGGCTCATGCCTGTAATCCCAGCACTTTGGGAGGCTGAGGCAGCCAGATCACTTGAGTCCAAAAGGTCAAGACCAGCCTGGGCAACATAATAAGACTCCGTCTCTATAAAAAGTCAAAAAAATTAGCCAGGCATGGTGGCGTGCACCTGTAGTCCCAGCTACTCAGGAGGCTGAGATGGGAGGATCACCTGAGCCCAGGAGGTTGAGGCTGCCGTGAGCTGTGATCATGCTACTGTATTCCAGCTTGGGTGACCGGGTGAGACCCTATCTCAAACAAACAAACAAAAAGGCAATATGAAATACATGTGACATTTATTTTCAAAGAAACGAAAAAGAAGGAAGAAAAGAAAAAGGAAAGGAAGAAAGAAGGAAATCTGTGTTGGCAGAATAATGGTCTCCCAAAGATGTCCACATCCTAATCCCTGGAACCTCTGAATTTGTTACCTTACCTGGCAAAAGGGGAATTAAGGTTGCAGATGGAATTAAGGTTGCTAATCAGCTGACCTTAAAATAGAGAGATTATCTGGATTATCTCATTAGACTCAATGTAATCCCCAGGGTCCTTAAAAGTGGAAAGGGGTGGGGGCAGAAAAGAGGAGACAAGGCAATGTGAGTATGGAAAGAAGACAGAATGACGCAGCAGTGCTAGCTTTGAAGATGGAGGAAGAGCCACCAGCCAAGGAATGTGGGCGGCCTGCAGAAGCTGGTTGCTCTCCCCTACAGCCACAAGAAGGAACACAGCCTTCAAGGTGCCAGCACCATGATCTTAGCCCAGTATGACGCATTTCAAACTTCTGACCTCCAGAACTATAAAATAGTGAATTTGTGTGGTTTTCCTCTGGTATTACTGTGTTTATCACAGTAATATTGCAGTTTATCACAACAGCAGTAGAGAACTACTGCAAAACCTTCAGGTGGGAAAAAAAACAGCACAGCCTTCATCGACTCATGCATTCACCTCAATAATACAGAAAACTGTCCAAGGCAAAGCACTGTGTTGTGTGCCCTGCTGGGAATGAGGTAGGGAGACATTGAGATGAAAGTTGTGCCTGGTGCCCACGAAAGTAGGTAATGGACGTGCAGAAAGAGCAAGGAGAGGTGGGACCCAGAGTGGAACCAAGAATGAGGGACTGACTGCTCACGGTGGCTCAGCTTGTGATCCCAGCATTTTGGAAGGCCAAGGTCAGAGGATCCCTTGAGTCCAAGTGTTGAAGACCAGCCTGGCAATGTAGTGAAACCCATATCTCTAAAAGAGAGAGAGTAAGGGACTTTGAGTCCTCCTTGGCCAAAAATATTGCAGTAAGGGTCTGTTTCATCCCTTCTCTAGCATCTCAGAGAAATGGAGGCTACTGCTAGTCTCACTTGCATCCTAGATTAGGTTTCAGGACCTTTCCTCCAGTGATAAATGTGCAGCGCCTTAGCGGAACCTCAGCCAAAGCTATAAACTTCAACCGGCCACAAGAGTGTGCATGTGAGGTGACTACATTTTTTTTCCCCTGCCAAACCAGAATTAGCCGGTATAGGAATGAACGAGCATGAAGATTTGAAATTGCTCCGATTGGAAGGAAGCCCAGGTTAGGTTTGGGCACCTCCAAACGCACCCTTTTTAAAGCCACCTGGACTGCGGCGTCGAGCTTTCGGCTCCACCAAACGCTCATCTGGCCTGGCAGCGAGCGGCGGAAGACCCCGGGAGCCCGGCACAGAGCGCACCGAGCCCGGCGGAGAGCAGAGCTGTAGGCACCCGCATCTCCAGGATGATAGGCAACATTGCAACAAATCTCTATACCCAGCAGCTCAGGGGGCTCCAAGCAGAGCAGCAAGTTCGAGGATCCGGGCGTGGAGCCGAGTGAGGCCGCAGCCCAGCGGGCCTCG
>NW_012101257.1:205056-206493 GCF_000951045.1 Mandrillus leucophaeus
GGAGGGTGGGGCGCGGAGGCCGTACCCCGCGGGCACGATCCCACGCCCAGGGCGCGCAGAGGCTGGGCCCCCTTAGCGCTTCTGATCGAGGCTCCTCAAGAGAGGCTGAAATGGGGTGAGGGACCGGGGACGGCCATTTCGGGGCTAAACGCTGCCAAGGCCATGACGATGTTTTAGGAGCTCAACTCTGCTTTCCAATTAAGCCGTGTTTTGCCTGAGGAAAAGTTGATTCGGGCTCATTAACAAGGATGACTGAGGGCCATTATTGGGGATTAGAGATTCTCCTTTGCCTTGTCTGGCTTCTTTGTTTGCGTGTGCGTGCGTGTGCGGCTGTGTCTCTGTGTGTGTGTGTGTGAGAGAGAGAGACGAGAGAAAGAGGAAAGGGAAGAGAAGGAGTGTTGGGGGTGGGAGGAGGTAAAACAGGCTTGGGATCCTGCAGGCCTGATTTCCGATTTGTTTTCCACCGCCTGCTAGTTTAACCCCTCTAAGCTTCATTGCTCCCATTTGATGGCTCAGATTCTTCATCTGTAAAATGGGGACATTCATGCCAATGGGACTGGATCGCGTTGGAGAAGCCACCAAGCACAGTCCGTGACCCAGAAGCATGTATGTGTTGAGTCCTCCTTATTCTGTGTGATTTTTTTGGTTCTGTTTTTCTCCTGGGCTGTCTCTGCACCAGCTCAGCTCCCCAGCCTTCTCCGCGGCAGCCTCTTCAGCCTGCTGGCTGCAAGTGCGCCCTCTAAAGGCCCCAAATGCCCTGTACACACCAGGTGGAGAGCGCGGAAGTGCCCCCACAGCCGAATTAAGGGTGAACCCCGCACTCACCTGCATGGGATGCAGAGCCGCTACCACCACGCTCTGCATAACTTTGGGGGAGACGGTAATTTTAATTTTAGCTTGGTGCTTCCCGCTTTCCTTATGTGTAATGAGCTCACCACATGCAATGTAATAACAATAGCCAAATTAAAAATGAATGACTTGGCCCGGCGCGGTGGCTCACGCCTGTAATCCCAGCACTTTGGGAGGCCGAGGCGGGTGGATCATCCGAGGTCAGGAGTTCGAGACCAGCCTGGCTAACATGGCGAAACCCCTTCTCTACTAAAGATACAAAAATTAGCCAGGTGCAGTGGCACACACCTGTAGTCCCAGCTACTCGGGAGGCTGAGACAGGAGAATCGCTTGAACTCGGGAAGCAGAGGTTGCAGTGAGCCAAGATCTCACCAGTGCACTCCAGCCTGGGCGACAAAGCCATACTCCTCAAAAAGAAAAGAAAAAAAAAAAAGACTTGCTTGTAAAACTTTCTACACAGCTGTAGAAAATTTAATTTTGTTCTAATATCTGATACACCCTAGAAGGATCTGTTATTTTCATTTCTGCCTATTATCACGTAAATATGTAGCTGACCCAATTTCATAGCCTACATATGTTACCCCCCAT
>NW_012101257.1:207800-208234 GCF_000951045.1 Mandrillus leucophaeus
GACAAAGCGAGACTCCCTTTCAAAAAGAAATAATTTTACCATTGTAAGCATTTTGAATCCCATTAAGTACACTCATATTGTTGTACAACCATCACCACCATCCATCTTCAGAACTTCTTTTCATCTTCCCAAACGGAAACTGTATTTAATAAACACAAATTCCCCACTCCCATCTCCCCTCACCCCTGGCCACCACCACTGTACTTTCTGTCTCTATGAATTTGACTATTCTAGGTACCTTATGTAAGTAAAATCATACAATATTTGTCCTCTTGCCTCTTGTGTGATATAACAATTTAAATACTTTAAACATTTGGATTATTTTAAAAATTCATCATTTTGGCTGGTCCAGTGGTAGTGGATTATCAGAACTTATTAACATTAGTGTCACTAAAGTTGGTAAACAAACCCTGACTGCTAAATTTAACTGGCTT
>NW_012101257.1:208284-209584 GCF_000951045.1 Mandrillus leucophaeus
TTTTTTTTTACGGAGACAAGGTCTCACTGTTGTCCAGGCTGGTCTTAAACTCCTGAGCTCAACTAATCCTCCTGCCTCAGCCTCCCAGATTGCTGGGATTACAGGCATGAGCCACCACACCTGGCATATTGAGGAAATTCTCACCACTAAGATATATAGAAAGAAGGGGGAAATTCCTGGTAAGACCATCGTTCAAAGAATAATCTCCATCAACATTTTTCTTCGTTTTGCTCCAGTCTTTTTTCCTATGGATACATGTCTTGGTAGACATAACAAAGAGATTATTACATATGTCAAAAGTAAAGCTGTCTAGGGCTCTTTGAAAATGTAGAGGGTCACAATGAAGTGTGAACTTTATTATTGATGACAGACCTACATTGTCTAGCTGTGCTACAATCGATTGATTTAACAGATATTCTGATGTTGGAATAGTAAAGATGTTTTCAGGGTCTTTTTTCACTGTTTCAGGGTTTCACTATTAAAAATTAGCTGAATCTTGAAGGATGAGCAGAAGAGGGTGAGGAGGCCGGAAGGAGAGAGGAGGGGAAGGAGAGAAAATCACACACAATAGCTGGGAGAAGGTGCTGAAGGGACTCCATCCTAATGATAACTCAAAGGGATGAAGAAATTGGCGTTTGCTTTGTTTTGTTTTGTTTTGAGACGGAGTTACGCTCTTTAACCCAGGCTGGAGTGCAGCGACGTGATCTCGCCTCACTACTGCAACCTTCGCTCCCACAGCTTCAAGCAATTCTCCTACCTCAGCCTCCCGAGTGGCTGGGATTTTAGGCGCCTGCCACCATGCCCAACTAATTTTTCTCTTTTCAGTAGAGACGGGGTTTCACCATGTTGGCCAGGCTGGTCTCGAACTCCTGACCCCAGGTGATCCACCCACCTCAGCCTCCTAAAGTGCTGGGATTACAGGCGTGAGCCAGTGCACCCGGCCTGGAAATTGGCTTCTGAGATAAACATTTTATCACTCCCAGCAATCTGGATAATGGCAGGTAGCGAGATGTGTGAAGGAGGAAGGACCCAGGCCAAGAGCAGCAATGCACATAGGTGCTGTAGTGGCTGAGGACTGGACAGCTGTTGAGGGATGGAATAACTTAAAAGGTAAAAATAATAATGAGAACAAGGTGTGACAGAAAGAAAGAAGATGAACCCCAGACAGATCCACTAAGTTGCTCTTCCACTGGTACCCTTGGTTCCCCTACACTCATTTTTTCCCCAATAAACCCTTAGCCAGAACCAATGCTCTAGTCCAGGGGTCAGCAAACTTTTCCTCTAAGGGGTCAGAGTATTT
>NW_012101257.1:210669-212957 GCF_000951045.1 Mandrillus leucophaeus
GTATTAATTTAAAATGTAACTTTCCAAACCAAGGTTTTGTACCTCACAGTCTTCACTGTTTCACTATTTTAAATTGTAAATTAGAATCTCCAAGTGAGTACATAGAGTGACAGAAGTGAAGTGACTCGAGATCTGGTTCTTTTTCTGGACAATAATTGTGCTGGGACAGTTTACCTAGAGTGTTCTGAGAAAGGCGGGAACACGTAACGCCACAGGGGTTGTGGGTGTGGATTTTGCCAAGTGGGTATCGTTTTACCAACAATTCTGAACTCTCAGGAGCTTCCTCTCCCAACTAATGTGTGTAGCTGGTGCTACACACGTGCCAGGGTCAACTGTAAAACCAGGAGTTCTTGAAATAACCTCCATGTAGAATACAATGTTTACAAAAGGATGAGAAATGAAAACTGGCTAATTTGAAGCATACACATACATAATTAAAACTCAACATAATTGGAACTTAGACCAGCTAAACATTTTTTTCAGTGTAATTGTCTAGAATTGCTGGCATGTAGTGATGATTTAGAAAGCAGACCAACTTTTAGCTGTTTGTTGTTTTTAAGTCCTCCAGCTTATTGCAAGCTCCAAGGCAGAGTGCTCCCTGGCTCTGTCCTTGGTGCTCCATGGCCATAGCTGGGTAGTGGGACCCTGTAGGGCTCAACCTGACCTTTGAAACTGCCCAGCAATCATTTCCACTCGTTGTAGGCAACAGTCTCTTCCATTATTTTGAGCATTAAGGCTCCTACACAACCTCCGCCCTCCTCATTCTCAGCCTATAACCTAACTTCCTGCTTCACCAAAGAAATTAAACCATCAGATGTGACTTTCCATCCCACTACTTACCATCATAGGTCCATCCACCCGCTCCTTCCTCCAGACTCAGAGGATGGGTCTCTCTTCCTAATCAAGACCAATCTGTTTCGCCATCTCCAGGATTAGTCATTATCATCATCATATCATCATATCTCTGTCTCTCCACCCGTAACTCCTGCTCCTTATCCTGTCTTTGTACACACACTTAATTCTCATCCAAAAAAAAAAAACCATGAAAAATGAAACGGGCCAGGCACAGTGGCTCACACCTGTAATACCAGCATTTTGGGAGGCTGAGGCAGGAGGATCGCTTGAAGCCAGGAGTTCAAGACCAGCCTGGGCAACATAGTGACATCCTGTCTCTACATACATACATACATATATACATAAGAAAATTAGTCAGGCATGGTGGCCTGTACCTGTAGTCCCAGTTATTCAGGAGGCTGAAGTGGGAGATCCCTTGAGTCTAGGAGTTCAAGACCACAGTGAGCTATGATCACACCACTGCACTCCGGCCTGGGTGACAGAGCAAGACCCTGTCTCAAACAAACAAAAGAGGAGCTAGCATCCTCTAGCTCCATCTAGCCTCCCTCCTCTCATTCAAACATCTTGAGAGAGAGATCTATGCAAAGTACCCATCTCATTATGTCTCCTCCTGATGTAAATTCAGCCAATGGCTGTTCATTATGTACAAGATAAACTACAAGCTCCTTATCTGACTCACAAGAGCCCGGCATGATCTACCCCCTGCCTACCTGGTAACCTCACCTGGTGACCTGTATGTCACCATAGTATCTATTCAAACTCCTTTAGTCTGATACCCTATTTTTGAAGTAATTTTCTAGTAACTAATTAAGTGCCCCATGTAAATACTAGGAATGGGGATGCGCGGAGGGGGGTAAAGTATGTGTCTTGTATAATGAGACATAAGTACCACCATTATTAGAAAGCTATGTCTTTCATTGTAATCAATTGGCATTATCAGTCTCTCCTGAGTTGGGTTAGCATGAGCCAGATCCCCTGAGGCTAATCCACTCTGGATGCAAATTAACAAATTAACATTTGCACCCACAAAAACTGAGAACCAGATCCTCTGCTAGGGGCCCCACCAAGGTGAAGCTACCCTGAAAGGCTGCCAGAAGCCAGATGTTCCTTCTCTGACATCTTTCTTGTCACCTGTCAGTATCCATCTCTGTAAGGGAGACAGGGTATGGGGTTTGGAGTCAGAACTAACTGGGGTCAAATCCTAGTTTCCCAACTGACCACACTAAATACAGGACTTAGAAAATCACCTTACTTCTCTGAGTCTATTCCCAAGATTGTAATACCTATATATGTGATGGCTGTAAGATGAAATGGGTTTCATAAAAGCACCTGATCCTGTGAAACAGTAAGGAGCATCTTCAAATCTGTATGGTGACAAAGATTAACCTGAAGATCAGATGTGATACTGGAGCCACTTTGACCATGATGGGGAG
>NW_012101257.1:214187-215933 GCF_000951045.1 Mandrillus leucophaeus
AAAAAAAAAAAAAAAAAAAGAAAACTTTCATTTAAAAAACTTTATTTAGCCCCAAAGTCTGTTTGCCTAACCATTATAATTCATTATCTACCATTATAAATATCTGCTTATTTAACATTTATGAATATTTGTAAAGATAAAAATGTTAGATAAAACACTATAAAAGTCCAGTAACAATCTCATTTCAGAGTTCTGATTTTTTTTTTTTTTTTTTTGGACAGAGTCTCACTTTGTCACCCAGGCTGGAGCAGAGTGGCACAATCTGGGCTCACTGCAACCTCTGCCATCCAGGTTCAAGCAATTCTCCTGCCTCGGCCTCCCTAGTAGCTGGGACTACAGACACCACCACACCCAGTTAATTTTTTGTATTTTTAGTAAAGACAAGGTTTCACCATGTTGGCCAGGCTGGTCTTAAACTCCTGACCGCAAGTGATCGCCTGCCTTGGCCTCCCAAATTGCTGGAATTACAGGTGTGAGCCACCGTGCCCAGCCCAAATTCTGATGTTTTCAATTTGAGATATTACTGATCACTCATTATTGAAAAATTTTCTAAACTGTCTCTAGAAAGCTTACTGATATATAGCTAACAGAAAGTAATAACAATATATTCTTGTATTTTCTTTTTTTTCTTTTGAAATGAGGTTTCTCCATGTGGCCCAGGCTGGTCTCGAAATCCTGGCCTTAACAGATCTGCCCACCTTGGCCTCCCAAAATCCTGGAATTACCGGCCTGAGCCACTGTGTCTGACTGCATTTTCTTTTTTTAAAAAAATTGTTTAACATGGGAGCATAGATTCAAGTTTTCCTGAATATATACTACCTATTGTTGTACTTTCTAGTGAAACCTAACCACACAGCAATCTATGAAGTCAAGTCTTATACAGCTGGAGATACTAAACCTGGGAAGTTATTATAAATATAATGCTATGATGGCTAATGTGTTTCAGTTTGAAAATGAAATAACTCTTACTGTCAATTAATATTTAATAAGCATCTATTATATACTAGGGGCTTTCCCTTACATTATCTCATTTAATTTTATTTCCTTCCCTTAACAATGCTCTGAGGTAACCACCACTCTGATGTTTTTCAGTTGTTTCACTTGAAGGTGAAAGCCATATATTTATATCTAATTGTTTGAATTTAAAATATTTATAATATATTTTATCCTGGAAACATAAATGGCCTCTAATCTGTTTTTGGTTTTGTGCGAGTATGTGTATGCCAGGCCAATGTGTGTCTGATTGGAATCTGTGCTTTTCAATGATTTCCAATTAGTAATTAATTTCTTGAATCCAATTCAGAGACTTGTTGATCTTGGCTGGCATTCAACTTATTTTTGTTGTTGTTGTTTTTTACTTTTTTTAGAAACAGGGTGTCACTCTGTTGCCCAGGGTGGAGTGCAGTAGCACAATCAAAACTCACTGCAGCCTTGAACACCTGGGCTCAGGCAATCCTCTCACCTCAGCTGCCTCAGTACTAAAACTACCGGCATATGCTAACATGCCCTGCTAATTTTTAAAACTTTTTTGTAGAGATGGGGCCTTGCTATATTGCCCAGGTTGATCTCAAACTCCTGCTTTAAGAGATCCTCCTGCCTCAGCCTCTCAAAGTGCTGGGATTACAGGTGTGAGCAATGTTTTTTTTTTTGTTTTTTTTTTTGTTTTTTTGAGACAGAGTCTTGCTCTGTCGCCCAGGCTGGAGTGCAGTGGCACAATCTCGGCTTACTGTAACCTCCGCCTCCTGG
>NW_012101257.1:218313-219068 GCF_000951045.1 Mandrillus leucophaeus
CTTAGAAAATCACCTTACTTCTCTGAGTCTATTCCCAAGATTGTAATACCTATATATGTGATGGCTGTAAGATGAAATGGGTTTCATAAAAGCACCTGATCCTGTGAAACAGTAAGGAGCATCTTCAAATCTGTATGGTGACAAAGATTAACCTGAAGATCAGATGTGATACTGGAGCCACTTTGACCATGATGGGGAGGTAGAGCTGTACAGAGAAGATGAAGGTATTTTTCATTTAGATGTTCCATGAAATTATTTGTTATATGTATTTCAGAAAAATCTTGGAAAATGTATACCAGTCATGAAGATATTGGGTATGATTTTGAAGATGACCCCAAAGACAAAAAGACACTTAAGCCCCACCCAAACATTGATGGCGGATGGGCTTGGATGATGGTGCTCTCCTCTTTCTTTGTGCACATCCTCATCATGGGCTCCCAGATGGCCCTGGGTGTCCTCAATGTGGAATGGCTGGAAGAATTCCACCAGAGCCGCGGCCTCACCGCGTGGGTCAGCTCCCTCAGCATGGGCATCACCTTGATAGTGGGTATGTTCACGTGTGACCTGTTGTAAAACTGAATCATTATCAAATGACAATTTCCCACTGTAAGTAATGTTTTATATTGTAACATTTGATATTGGATGTGACTAGCTACTATTTTTTAATTGTGATAAAATATGCATTACATAAAATTTACCATTTTAGGCCAGGCACGGTGGCTCACACCTGTAATCCCAGCACTTTGGGAGGCCAA
>NW_012101257.1:221513-223587 GCF_000951045.1 Mandrillus leucophaeus
GCCCAGGCTGGAGTGCAGTGGCACAATCTCGGCTTACTGTAACCTCCGCCTCCTGGGTTCACGCCATTCTCCTGCCTCAGCCTCCCAAGTAGCTGGGACTATAGGCGCTCACCACTATGCCCGGCTAATTTTTTGTATTATTTAGTAGAGACGGGGTTTCACTGTGTAAGCCAGGATGGTCTCTATCTCCTGACCTCGTAATCCACCTGCCTCGGCCTCCCAAAGTGCTGGGATTACAGGTGTGAGCCACCGCACCCAGCCAAGCAATGTAATTTTTGATAATACAAACAATATTAAGGCCAGGCGTGGTGGTTCATGTCTATAATTCCAGCACTTTGGGAGGCTGAGGCGGGCAGATCACCTGAAGTCAGGAATTTGAGACCAGCCTGGCCAACATGGTGAAACCTCACCTCTACTAAAAATACAAAAAATTAGCCGGGCATGGTGGCAAATGCCTGTAGTCCCAGCTACTGGGGAGGCTGAGGTAGGAGAATTGCTTGAACCCAGGAGGTAGACATTGCAGTGAGCCAAGATGGTGCCACTGCACTCCAGCCTGGGCAACAGAGTGAGACTCTGTCTCAAAAACAAAAACAAACAAACAAAAAAACAACCAATATTAGTTATAATGGTAGTCCTAATGATAGACAACAAGGACAAAGTGTTATTTCTCAAGTTATGTGGCATAAATCATTTTTGTCTGTAACATTATTGAACTGACTTCTTCAAATCTGCATTTGTTTTGTTAAACTAGGACTATTTGTCATAGGAAACATGCAGGTAGGTTTATTTCAGCGTCGGGCATGTTCAAGTTTTATGTCAGTTGTAATTCTACTTTCTTAGTAAAGGAAAACTGTGTTTCTATAACACTTAAAATCCAGCTTTCTTTCCTTTTTAAAAATATATTTGTAAGGGGTAAAACAAAACACATGTAGATTTAATCTTGGAAGTGTACGCACACAGTAATGTCAAAAAAAAGACTCAGAAGAAGGCCAGGATATGAAATGTCCCAATATTTTCCAAACCATCCACTAAGTTGGTCTTAGATATTATGTTTCATAAGTCCTATGGAAATAAGCAACAGAAACCAGTCCTGAAATGATCGGATATGGTTTTAAAGATGATTCCCAAAATAAGAATCCCTAACTCATGGTGAAATGTGATGGTCGCACTTAATTTAATTGAGAGGTAACTGTGTGTTCAGAATTTTGTGTGAGAGTCCCCGAATTCCAGACTGTGGAATTTCAGATTTTAGACTAATCTTTCTACAGGGAAAGCTGCCTGCCAGATAAACATTTTTTGCTCTGAGTCTCAGAAATCATAACACAGCAGGCCTCATAGTTACATAAATGAAAGGTCTTTTATTCTATCTATTTACCTAAAATTACTGTTCATTATCCCAAGCCTCCTGGTACAGGGTGGCTGCAGATTTGTTGAGCAACCTCAGGGAAGTTTTTCAAGCCAGAAACCAACAGTAACAGCTCTCCTTTATTGAGCACTTACTGCATGCCAAATGCATGTTAATGTACACGATCTCATTTGATCCTACAACACTGGAGGACAGACCATTGTCTGTATGTTACAGAAGAAGAATATGCAACACTCAGAGACATTAAGTAACTTACTGAAGGTTGAACAGCCAGTAAGTGTAGGGCTGGCTTTAAACCTGGTCCATGGGACTCCAAAATTGTGTCTACCACGACACTGCCTGCCATTACATCAAATGAGAACTGAAAACATACTTGAAATGAATAATACAAATGGTTTTTATGTGCTAATCATTGTAAGCACATTTGGGCTACCTCTTAAATTTAAAAAGGTCCTTGGTTTTTTGTTTTTTCTTTTTTTTTCTGAGAAGGAGTCTTGCTCTGTCATCCAGGCTGGAGTGCAGTGACACTATTTCAACTCATTTCAATCTCTGCCTCCCAGGTTCACACCATTCTCCCGCATCAGCCTCCCGAATAGCTGGGACGATAGGCGCCCGACACCACACCCAGCTAATTTTTTGTATTTTTAGTAGAGACGGGGTTTCACCGTGTTAGCCAGGATGGTCTCGATCTCCTGACCTCGTGATCCG
>NW_012101257.1:224227-230048 GCF_000951045.1 Mandrillus leucophaeus
ACCTCATTTGTATTGTAAACCAAAAAATATCTGAGACTGGTCTCAATCAACCTGGAAGTTTATTTTGCCAAGATTAGGGACACGCCCGAAAGAAATAAACACAGGATCACAGAAACAGTCTGTTACCTGTGCCTCTCTCCAAAGATGATTTTGAGGACGTCAATATTTAAAGGGGAAAAGTGGCCTGGAGGGGAAAGGGAGGGTACAGTAATCCACGTGTTGCAAGAGAAAAGGTGCAGGTCAGGGAATCATCAATTTTGTATTCATCTCACACTCAGTAAATCGGCACTTGGACATAAAATAAGGTGAACATAGAGCAGCTACCTGTGGAGCTGTATAACCCTTTCTCTGTGGCTATCTGCTTAGGAATAAAAGGAAAAGCAGTTGCTTGCATGAGTCAGCTTTCAGCTTAATTTTTTTCTTTTGGCAGAGTGAATTGGGGTGCCAAGTTTGTATTTTCCTGTGACAGTATCTATAGCAGCCTTTGTGATAATTGCTCTCTGAATAATTCTTGGTGGATGCCTTATCGTTGGGGGAATCCACAGGCTACACAAGATAGATTACTTGCTAAATCACTTTAGAGCAGTGATTGTCAATCTTGATTGCACATCAGATCCACCTGGGGAGCTTTACGCTCCCCACCCCGTGCTCAGGCTGCACCTGGGATGGGCTCCAAGTATCAGGATTTATTTTAAGCTCCTAAGCGACACCACTGTTCAGCTAAAGCAGACAGTCATTGATTTAGAGGCTCCTAACTCTTTACTATGATGAGGGGTTACCCTAAGAGACCTGGAGTTCAAAGAACTACCTACTTCCATCCCCCAGCACTGCCAAGGCTCACCTGTGATTGCTCCTCTCTTCACTGGTGCTTTTTCTCCCCTATCAGCTGCCAGGATGGGTCAATAAAATATAACTTCCTGAGGGTGTTCCCCACAGCAATGGGACACTTTTTGTTTGAGATGAAGTCTCACTCCGTCATCCAGGCTGGAGTGTAGTGGAGCAATCTCAGCTTACTGCAACCTCTGCTGCCCAGGTTCAAGCGATTCTCCTGCCTCAGCCTCCCAAGTAGCTGGGATTACAGGCGCCCGCCACTGCACCTGGCTAATTTTTGTAGTTCCAGGCTGGTCTTGAACTCCTGACCTCGTGATCCACCCGCCTTGACCTCCCAAAGTGCTGAGATGACAGGTGTGAACCACCACACCCGGCTGGGACACTTTATTACAGTGGGAAAGGGTCCAAGATTCAGATTCCTTCTGAAAATGAAAAAGATAATCTGGATAATCTCATCCCAAAACACTGAATTACTCTATAAAAGTGTGAGTCGTGGTCAAAGGATTGTATCTCAATTGTATGATTTCCCCTTCTCCTTAGATTGTGTGGGAACTTCTTTTATTTTCTTGAAAGGGTGGTTTGATTTTGGCAATGCTAGTGGACCATCAGTAAACAGTGTGTAGAAAATGAAACTGAGCCGGCGCAGTGGCTCATGCCTGTAATCCCAGCACATTTGGAGGCTAAGGCAGGTGGATCACCTGAGGTCAGGAGTTCGAGACCAGCCTGGCCAATATGGGGAAACCCCGTCTCTATTAAAAATACAAAATTAGCCGGGGTGGTGGCGCATGCCTGTAATCCCAGCTACTCGGGAGGCTGGGGCAGGAGAATCACTTGAACCCGGGAGGCGGAGGTTGCGGTGAGCCGAGATCGCGCCATTGCACTCCAGCCTGGGCAAAAAAAACTCCGTCTCAAAAAAAAAAAAATATATATATATATATATGTACATACACAAAAAATTAGCTGGGCATGGTGGCGAGCACCTGTAATCCCAGCTACTCAGGAGGATGAGGTAGGAGAATCACTTGAACCCAGCAGGTAGAGGTTACAGTAAGCCAAAATGTCGCCATTGCATTCCAGCCTGGGCAACAAGAGTGAAACTCCATCTCAAAAAAGAAAGAAAGAAAGAAAAGAAAGGAAGAAAGAGAAAGAGAGAGAGAGAGAAAAGAAAGAAGGAAAAAGGAAGGAAAGGAAGGAAGGAAGGAAAGGAGGGAGGGAGGAAGGAAGGAAGGGAGGGAACTGAGAGTCAAAGAGCTTGGTTTTTTTGTTTTTTTTTTTCAATGTACATATATTTTATAACCATGGAGAAGTCACAGCATTTCTGGGTCTCGCTTTGCTCATCTGCAAAACATAAATGACTGAAGCCCCAGCATGCGAGAGTTGATTGAGTTGATAACAGTGTCTGGCTGTTTAGTTAATGTTTTTAGCAGTAAAATAGTTATACTTTATTTAATTTATAAAATTCCTCCAGATATGAATATTTGCACTGAGTTTGGAATTTTCTCCTTTTTTTTTTCTTTTTTCTCAAGCGCCTTTTTAATGTAATGTTTCATAAAGCACCTCAGAAAAATTTGCTTCTGGGCCCTTTCTGTGAAGTGGAAAACATGATTGTGCTACTGAACTGTGATCTGCTGACCTTTCAAAGGGCTATAAACAGCAAACTGACAAGTCATGCATTTTTCTGTTTTTTACCCACTCATCCAAGCTAGGCGTAGTCAAGTAACCATGGGTTTAAAAAAACAAAAATAAAAATGTGTGAAGAAATCAAATAAGTATGTCTAACTTATGGTATGTGAATTTCATTTAACCCCAGTCATTCCATCAGATTTTTAATCAATGCATTTATTTTATATATTATTTCTATAATGTGCATATTTAATAACAAATAACATTTATATAAAGTATGTTTAATATATTAAGTCTAGGCCGGGCGCGGTGGCTCACACCTGTAATCCCAGCACTTTGGAAGGCCGAGACAGGCAGATCATGAGGTCAGGAGATCGAGATCATCCTGGCTAACACGGTGAAACCCCCTCTCTACTAAAAATACAAAAAAAAAAAATTAGCCGGGCGTGCTGGTGGGCGCCTGTAGTCCCAGCTACTCGGGAGGCTGAGGCAGGAGAATGGCATAAACCCGGGGAGCGGAGCTTGCAGTGAGCTGAGATCGCGCCACTGCACTCCAGCCTGGGCAACAGAGTGAGACTCCGTCTCAAAAAAATATATATATATATAAATATATATATATATATATATAAAGTCTATTCTAAGAAGTTGATTTACTGAATTATTTCCTATAATGCAGCAGAGTTAATTATATTAATAAGTCTTTACCTTCATAGTTTTTAGGATTAGGCACCCACAAAACCACTAGACAAAATAAACTCATTAGCAGACTCTACCTAAATATACACATGAATATAGTTAGAACTTTAAAGGAAACTTTATTTTAGTTTAAGCCAAAAGGGAAGCTCTTTAAACAAGTTTTTAACATGGTTCTTCTGCATATAAGGTTTCATAACTTTGTAAAGTAATGATCAACAATAAGATGATGATTAAAATATGCCATCTTACTGAATATTGAGTACTAGCTCATATAAATCTGGATTCCTATTTGAACTAGGAATCATTGATCACAGGATAAGCATTCAGCTCCAGTGACATCAGAAATTACCACAAAATCAAGAGGAGAACAAAGAAGGTTGACAATTAAGAACTAGAAAGTCAGCCAGGTGCCGTGGCTCAAGCCTGTAATCCCAGCACTTTGGGAAGCCAAGGCAGACAGATCGCTTGAGCCTAGAAATTCTAGACCAGCCTGAACAACACGGAGAAACCCTATCTCTATAAAAAATACAAAAGTAGCAGGACATGATAGCACAAGCCTGTAGGTCCAGCTACTCAGAAGGCTGAGATGGGAGGATCACTTGATCCCAGGGAGGTCAAGGCTGCACTGAGCCGTGATCACACCACTGAACTCTAGCTTGGGTGACACAGTGAGACCCTGTATCAAAACAAAAGCAAAAATAAGAAAACAGAACAAAACTAGAAAGTCAGCATAAAGGAAACAATCAGAATGCATTTCATAAAATACTGTGCTCTTGCGAGTGTTGTCACAACTTACACAATGGAAATGGATTCCCGAATCTCCATAGCCTGATAGGTCTGTTCAGAGACTGTGCACACCAGCAGGGATGGGAGTCTGCATGAAGTGATGACAACTAGTTCTTTTCAGCTTGGTTTCAATCTGGGTATCCTCATGAAAACAGGCTATTAGTTTTCTGCCTGAAGCACAAGAGTTCTGAAGATTCCCTTCCCGTACTCCCTTTTGGTCTCAGTTTCCTTATCTGCAAAATGAGTATAATGAAGAGAGCTTAGTTTACATGGTTGTTGAAACCATTAAATGACATAATTTGTATAAAGCACTTAGCAAAGTGCTCAGTAAATGTTAGCTAATACATAAATATGGTAATATATATACATATAAAACATATAAGCTTAAGTATATATCTTTCAATAGAAGGTGAACATAATAATCTTCTGTCCATATAAATCCCCAAGTTGCTTCTTATAATGTACATCTATACACACACACACACAAAGCACTTCTGTATCTTTGAAGCATAGTTTAAAAATCATTGATTGAAGGACCTGATAACAGTTCTTTTTTTTGCTCATTATACATAATACATTTTTAATATTTCTATTTTAGTCAAAAACTGAAATTTTTTTTTTATTTTGAAAGAAGCCAAAGAAATAATGTAAGTGAGGCCAGGTTTAAGACCAGAGGGAAGGATAGAGACTGCAAACTGGAAAGGGTGTGTCCCAGTCAAACGGGCTCAGCCACCGCACAGCTCCAACTAACTTTGGTCCTGTGGGAAGGTAGTCTGTGTTGCCACTGGACTTTTTGTGAATACTCTTAATTTTTAAACATCAGCAACTAATTCCAGACATTTTTTAGACTTTGTATGGGATCGACAAAACGCATCCACAGGCTAGAGATAGCTCCTAGACCACTGGTTTTGTTGTAGACGAAAGAATGAATGTCTATTTATTTCAGGTCTGCCTTTCTTGAAAACCTAGAACCTTTGCTCTCTGATGAAATTACTTAAAATCATCTTTGCATGCTAAAAATGTTTGGCATATAAAGCAATGGGGGCTTTTTGTTTCATTTAACAGCTCTAGTAACATTTTATTATGTGTCTTCACATGAAGATTTATGAGAAAGAATGAAACTGAAGCGCCTTTAGTCAATTCCTTTTCCAATGCTCTGTGACAGGCCCTTTCATCGGCTTGTTCATTAACACCTGTGGGTGCCGCCAGACTGCGATCATTGGAGGGCTCGTCAATTCCCTGGGCTGGGTGTTGAGTGCCTACGCTGCAAACGTGCATTATCTCTTCATTACTTTTGGAGTGGCAGCTGGTAAGCATGTGGCTTTTTTTAAACTCGATTTTAAATGTTTTATAAGACATCTTGGCAGTGGATTTAATTGTGGAGAAGAGACCCATTAAAACATTCTGTTCTGTTTCCTCTATCCCACTTCACCCCAACCCCTCCCTACACTCCAGGAAATACATTTTAACATTACATTTTACTATGCCTTAAGTGGGGGAAGCCCACCCAGCAACAATACTTGGCCTCTCTAATAGAATCAAATTCTATTTCCATGCCTGGTTCTAAATGCCAGTGCTATCTCCAGTGAGGGACAGGAAAAGGAAGGCAGTAATGTTGACTTAGGTGAATGGACCAAAGATTAAGGAAATTACATCAGTGTGGTGTGGGAAATAAACTAAATAATAGGCCAGGGGCAGTAGCTCATGCCTGTAATCCCAACACTTTGGAAGGCTAAGGTGGGCAGATCACTTGAGGCCAGGAGTTCAAGACCAGCCTGGCCAACATGGCGAAACCCCCGTCTCTACTAAAAATACAACAAAAAAAAAAATTAGCCAAGTGTGGTGGCACATGCCTGTAATCCCAGCACTTTGGGAAGCCAAGGCA
>NW_012101257.1:232039-233074 GCF_000951045.1 Mandrillus leucophaeus
AAAAAAAAAAAAAAGTCAGATATTTTCCCTGAGTACATTAGAAACTCTTCCCTATAATCGTCCAATAATAGGGCTAGCACGGGGGTTTTTGTGTTATAGATGAGGAAATAAACACTCCTTTTGCTGAGACTAAGGAGCCAGGTTGGGGTGTCTGGACACATAGTGCAATCAGGGGAGGCTAAAGACAGCAGAGGTCCTCAGAGAAGCCATTCATTCTCCCAGCAACTTGCTAAGCACATGCTGTCTGTTCTGGGCAGTCCTGGGCATACCAGTGGTGAAAATACATGGTCTTGCCTGCCTGGAGCTTATATTTTTCTGATGTGAGAATGCGGCTCCATTTTGTTATTGGAGGCACTTGTGCCGCAAAGCCTGTTGGGAAAAATGGCGGGCTAGAAACCTGCTTGGCTGGATGGTCTTCCTGCCGCTTATCCCTGGGGGCTGCTTTTTAAATAATCACTGTTACAGCTTTGTCAGAAATAAAAAAGCATAAATAGATGCTAATTAAGGAAATGCAAGTGATCTTTGCTGCAAATTCTGGATATGGCCACTGATGTTGCACCGTGTCTTTTCTTCCCCTGTCGGCCTGTGCAGGCCTGGGCAGCGGGATGGCCTACCTGCCAGCGGTGGTCATGGTGGGCAGGTATTTCCAGAAGAGACGCGCCCTCGCCCAGGGCCTCAGCACCACGGGAACCGGATTCGGTACGTTCCTGATGACTGTGCTGCTGAAGTACCTGTGCGCAGAGTACGGCTGGAGAAATGCCATGCTGATCCAAGGTGCCGTTTCCTTAAACCTGTGTGTGTGTGGGGCGCTCATGAGGCCCCTCTCTCCTGGGAAAAACCCAAACGACCCAGGAGAGAAAGATCTACGCGTCCTGCCGGCGCACTCCACGGAATCTGTGAAGTCAGCTGGACAGCAGGGAAGAACAGAAGAGAAGGATGGTGGGCCCGGGAACGAGGAGACCCTCGGCGACCTGCAAGCCCAGGAGTGCCCCGATCGGGCCGGGCACAGGAAGAACATGTGGGCTCTCCGGATTC
>NW_012101257.1:233124-234402 GCF_000951045.1 Mandrillus leucophaeus
GTAGAGACTAAGAAGCAAATCTAGAGTACAGTTAGGTTGTCATTCCCCCGTGAAGAGGTTAATATTGGCTGCCAGGTACCACAATCTGCATATCTATTATGCAAAATATATTCCCAGCCACAATTTCCTTTATCAACAGGTAGTGTGATTCACACAGATGAGTAATTACTTGTACAATTGCATTTTAAATAAACTGAATCTCCAGCTTGACATTCTTTTTGAGTACAGAGCTACAATGAATGTGTTAGCATAAGAGTTAAAAGTTAGCTTGGAATTCTGGCTTTTCTTTTTTCATTGCTATTATCTGTGTGACTTTGGGCAAGTTATTTAACCTACTTACACCTCAGTTTCCTTTTCTGCAAAATGGGTATAATGAAGAGCTTAGTTTACATGGTTGTTGAAACCGCTAAATGACATAATTTGTATAAAGCACTAAGCAAAGTGCTCAGTAAATGTTAGCTAATAGGTAAATGTGGTTTTATATATATATACACACACACACATATATAAAAAACAGATAAGCTTAAGTATGTATCTTTTGATAGGAGGAGAAAGTGAACATAATAACCTACTGTCCATATAAATCCCAAGTTGCTTCTTGTAATATATATCTATACACATACACACATAAAGCACTTCTGTATCCTCTGAAGCATAATTTAAAAACCATTGATTGAAGGACCTGATAACAGTTCTTTTTTTCCCTCATTATACATAATACATTTTTAATATTTCTATTTTAGTCATAATTGACGATGGTAAATATTCGTGGAGTCAAATGTGATGTTCTGATACATGTATATATTGTAGAATGATTGACTAAGGCTAATTGACATATCCATCACCTCACATACTTGTGATGAGAACATTTAAAATCTACATTTAGCAATTTGAAAAATATACAATATATTATTACTAAGTACAGTCACCATATTGTGCAATAGATCACTAGAACATATTCCTCTGGTGAAAACGGTTCTTTAAAAATATCAGATGTTGGCCAAGAGCAGTGGCTCACACGTGTAATCCCAGCACGTTGAGAGTCCAAAACAGGTGAATCGCATGAGCCAAGGAGTTTGAGACCAGCTTAGGCAACATGGTGAAACCACGTGTCTACAAAAAATACAAAAATTAGCCACACGCGGTGATAGTCCCAGCTACTTGGGAGACTGAGGTGGGAGGATCATCTGAGCCTGCGGAGTTGGAGGATGCAATGAGCTGTGGTTGCACCACTGCATTCCAGCCTGGGCAACAGAGTGAATCCCTGTCTCAAAAAAA
>NW_012101257.1:235662-254312 GCF_000951045.1 Mandrillus leucophaeus
TGGGCCCGGGAACGAGGAGACCCTCGGCGACCTGCAAGCCCAGGAGTGCCCCGATCGGGCCGGGCACAGGAAGAACATGTGGGCTCTCCGGATTCTGAAGACGCTCAGCTGGCTCACCATGAGAGTCAGGAAGGGCTTCGAGGACTGGTACTCGGGCTACTTTGGGACAGCCTCTCTATTTACAAATCGAATGTTTGTAGCCTTTATTTTCTGGGCTTTGTTTGCATACAGCAGCTTTGTCATCCCCTTCATTCACCTCCCAGAAATCGTCAATTTGTATAACTTGTCGGAGCAAAACGACATTTTCCCTCTGACGTCAATTATAGCAATAGTTCACATCTTCGGAAAAGTGATCCTGGGCGTCATAGCCGACTTACCTTGCATCAGTGTTTGGAACGTCTTCCTGTTGGCCAACTTCACCCTTGTCCTCAGTATTTTTATTCTGCCGTTGATGCACACGTACGCTGGCCTGGCGGTCATCTGCGCACTGATAGGGTTTTCCAGTGGTTATTTCTCCCTAATGCCCGTAGTGACTGAAGACTTGGTTGGCATTGAACACCTGGCCAATGCCTACGGCATCATCATCTGTGCTAATGGCATCTCTGCGTTGCTGGGACCACCTTTTGCAGGTAAACTCTGTGAGATTTTAAGAGCTCAGAGTGCATGTAGATATGGTGTGTTATGTTATAAAGTCCAAGATAAGAAGGAGGTTTCCATTTGTGCACATGTTCCTTTCCCATTCCTGCCCCCTAATTTCTCATTTATACATTTGAGTAAGTTAAAGGCTATTCTTTCTTTCTTTTTTTTTTTTTTTTTTTTTTTTTTTTTGGAGACAGAGTCTTGCTCTATCGCACCAACTGGAGTGCAGTGGTGCGATCTCAGCTCACTGCAACCCCTGCCTCCCAGGTTCAAGCGATTCTCCTGCCTCAGCCTCCCAAGTAGCTGGAATTACAAGTGCACACCACCACGCCCGGCTAATTTTTTATGTTTTTGGTAGAGATGGGGTCTCACCATGTTGGCCAGGCTCACCTCGAACTTCTGACCTCAGGTGATCCACCTGCCTCAGCCTCGCAAAGTGCTGGGATTACAGGCATGAGCCACCGTGCCCGGCCAAGGCCATTCTTTTATGTAGAATGTAGATGAAATGTAGATGAACTTTCGATCCTATCCACATGATAAGGCAGTCAGGCTGGTAGAGTGAGGAAATAAAGCGGATGGGTTGATGGAATACTGCTGGGCTCCTTACCCATTTGAAGAAGGTGGCCTCTGGGCAGTTCCAGCTGATTTCTGTCACCAAGAAATACTGAGAATTGTTGCCAGATCTTCTGGGTGTTGTTTCTCCCCAAAGGGAAGCTAAGAATCTGTACTGTTAGGTAGCACCAACAGATTTCCAAAGCACCATGTGGCAGGTGCAACAGAACACATCCATGGACTCAATCCAGCCCTGCATTCGCTTCCTATTGGTGCTATAATAAATTGCCAGAAACTTATGGTGGCTTAAAACAATGCAGATTGGCCAGACGTGGTGGCTCACACCTGTAATTCCAGTACTTGGGGAGGCCGAGGCAGGAGGATCACTTGAGCCCAGGAGTTCGAGACCAGCCTGGCCAATACAGTGAGACCCCATCTCCACACAGACACACACACATGCATGCATACACACAAGCACGCACACACACACACACACACACAAATACAGATTTATTATCTTACTGTCTGGATATCAGCAGAGCTGAATTCCTTCTTGAGGCTTTAGGGGAGAATTTGTTTCCTTGTCTTTTCCAGCATCTGGAGGCCACTTTCATTCTTTGGCATGTACCCTATTGCTCCATCTTCTAAGCCAGCAGTGTAACGTCTTCCCACCTCTCTCTGATTCGGACTTCCTGCCACCTCCTTTCACCTTTTTTTTTTTTTTTTTTTTTTTTGAGGCGGAGTCTCCCTCTGTCACCCAAGCTGGAGTGCAGTGGCATGATCTCAGCTCACTGCAACCTCCACCTTCTGGGTTCAACCAAGTCTCCTGCCTCAGCCTCCTGAGTAGTTGGGATTACAGGCATGCGCCACCACGCCTGGCTAAAGTTTTTTGTATTTTTAGTAGAGATGGGGTTTCACCGTATTGGCCAGGCTGGTCTCGAACTCCTGACCTTGCGATCCCTCCCACCTCAGCCCCCTGAAGTGCTGGGATTACAGGCGTGAGCCACCATGCCTGGCCACCTCCTTTCACTTATAAGGGTGCCTATGATTACATTGGGCTCACCTGGGGAGATGATCCAGGATCATCTCCCCAGCCCAGGTCCTAAATTAATCACACCTGCAATGTCCCTTTTGCCCTAATTAGGTCACATATTCATGGGGTAGAGAAATTAGGGATAGGAGCATTCTGCCTACCACAGGCCTGAAGGACACTAGCTGGCAACATCTAGGATATGATCTCTGTCGTGTATTCCCTTCATTTACAAGAGGCAAATTCACCAGAGAACTTGGTATTCGGGCATACCAGAAGCCTTGGGCATCAAGGAATCTTGTGTCTGGGCCAGTGCCTTTGTGGAAAGGCAGGTCAGGTTTGGGCAGGTAGACTGACGCCCCAAGACACCAGCTGCTGGGTGAAGACAACAAGGTCTATCTTCTGTCCAAGAACTGGAGATAGGAGTCTGCATAGCATGGCAAAGGCTGGGGCAGAATGCCAATACAAAGGTGCTCTCTGGTGGTGGCCCTCAGCCAGCCAGCCAGGGCTGGTAGTGATTGTCAGAGCTGCTGGAGGTTTTGTGCAGAGCCTCGAGCTAACCCAGTGGAGCCTCACCTGTTCAGATGTCCCCTCCCCCAGCCACCCCCAAGCACCCTCCTGTCTGGGCCCTACAGGCTCTTTATTCTCATATCCTCTGGCAGGAGTATCTCTCCCCAGTGGGTGAAGGAATCCCATGGGTACAGGACAAAGCCCTCCCTGCCCCTTTTTTCCTAGTCTTTCTATAAGTCATAAAGTCACCTCCTCCCTTAAGACCCCCACTGGCAGAGAGCTTGTGCCAACAAACACGCTTTTAAATCCCCTTGAAATCTAAAGTACAAGAAATCATAGATTTTTGCCTATGCAGCAGACAACACTGGCAGTCGGCTGACTAAAGGTTTAAGGTCCAAGAGTCCCCTTAGGAATCCTCAGGGCTACATATAGGGCTCCTCCTGGAGCAAGCTGCTCCTGGTGTCTGCCTGTGCACAGAGATGCAGATGCAGCATTTTTAAGTGAAAATGGCTATAGCAACAGAGCAAACTATATTGGCAGTTGAAAGGTCTAAAATTGCTCACTGATCTCATTATGTAAAATTCTCTGTCAGGTCAGAATGCATTTGATTATAACATCCTGACAATGATGGTTTAAGCATATTTCTGTCACATAACCAGAAATATAGAGTTCAGGGACTGGAGGATGTTGGGGCAATGTCTCAGAGATCCTCTTGGCCCTTTCCTCATGCTAACTGCCTCATGGTGACATAATGGTTGCTGTATCTCCAGCCACTGCATCATCATTTATAGCAGGGAGAAGGAAGTGGGGAAAGGCTCAGTCCCATCAGAATTCCACTTATATCTGATTGGCCAGAACTATATCACACAGCTAGTTCAAGCTTCAAGGGGAGCTCTGAATGGAGTATTTTGCTTTCCAGCCTCTGTACTAGACGAAGGAAAAGAGAAAAGAATTGGGATTGGCAGTTCAATCAGTCAGCCAATGGTGCCTGCTAGAGATGTTAAATATCCATTGGAGGTATAGGGACCTAGTAGTTGCTCCTCTGCCCTCTTATTGGAGGTCCTTCAGATACATTGTATGCATAAATGGACTCTGTCACTGATGGTTCTTTGCATGATCCAGGGGTACTTTCTTCTAATGGGCAGGCTCGGGTTGTTTTGTCTTGATCCATCAGATTTCAATGGCAGCATCACAACACAACTGTGAGGTGTGGCCTGAGTGATTCTCGTGATCAGTGTTAGTCAAAGCACCAGAGTTTGCCAGGATAGTTTTCTTATCCCATCCCTGTGGTCCTGTGCTGTCCATTCATCTGCATTCTAGCGAGCTTTCTTGAGTGGAAGAGAGAGGAATGACAAGTAGAGGACAGGGAGTTATACCCAACCCTCAGTCATCAGGTCTTATCTCTTGACTGCTTCGAGCTTCCTCCCTAGAGGTGGGTTCTGTAGTGGAATGGGATCCACCATGGATGATAGAAATCGTTGTGTTAATGGTTGGGAGCCTTCTATGATTCGTATCATGTGGTGCTATGGAAACCCCAAAATCAACATTCGGATGTGCCTGTCTAGGCCAGCAAGCTAAAGGGGACTTTGTTTATTTGCATTTGTTGGTTTCTTCATCTTCCATTGAATTCGTGCACTAAGGAATGATGAACAACATTCGTTGGCTACCTGCATGATGTTTCATTTATTGACTTTCCAGATGCAAGCCACCATTTATGTGCACTGTAGGCTCAGAGCGACTCGCAATATGAGTGACTAAATGACCACATTACACTCTTGCTAGAAATTCGAAGTGCACTAGAAATTATTGCTTAGCTGGGTTTGCTGCAAGGAAAATTACTGTTCACATTTCCTTTTTTTAAAAAAAAGAATTTCAAGAATGTACAATCAGAGATATTGAACAGACATTTCAACCATGTCATTCAGCAGCATGGACTTCTTGATCTAATTTATTTATAATATTGTTGGGTGTTTTGTTCAATCCCTTTAAAGATATAATATAGGCCGGGTGCGGTGGCTCACGCCTATAATGCCAGCACTTTGAGAGGCTGAGGTGGGCGGATCACCTGAGGTCAGGAGTTGGAGACAGCCTGGCCAACATGGTGAAACCTCATCTCTACAAAAATACAAAAATTAGGCACCTGTAATCCCAGTTACGTGAGAGGCTGAGGCAGTAGAATTGCTTGAACCTGGGAGACGGAGGTTACAGTGAGTCAAGATCACGCCACTGCACTCCAGCCCGGGTGACAAGAGCAAGACTCTGTCTCAAAATTAAAATAAAATAAAATACAAAATTATGTAATAGTAGTATATACTTTCCTAGATGTTTCAGTGTATAATGTGGGAAAACCTCAGCCATCAGATTTGACTGACCAATATTCCACACACATCTCTTCCAGTCACATAAAATCTAACACCTTAATAATTTGCAACCTTTTCCACCAAAAGCCGAGGCCCTTATTTAATTAATAAGAAAAACAGCATTACTTATTTGACAGACTCAAATGAAAAGAAAATGTACTTTAATCGGGAACCAGATTTTACTTTGAAGCTATAGGTTTGAATTGGTGCTTGGATGAGGGTTGCCAAGAATCCTGGGTTGCCAAGAATCCCAGGTTCCAAATGCAGGAACTGAGGTCAGACCTCCAGGACGGGTGGTGAAGGATGCATGAGGAAGGCAGCTTGTGGGAACTGTCTTCTCTCTGAAAAAGTTGTGTCAACATGTGCTGAGGGTCAAAGCTCCTGGTAGAGTCCTGTCTCTCTTGACCTGCTTTACATCTGACTGAGTTTGAATTCAAACTAGCAGAAATATTAAAACAGGCACCAAAGGGAGATGGTAGGATCCAGAGTTATTTATAAATAAATCCTAAAGGTAGATTGGAGAAAACCTATGGGATTAACTTAACATGAAATTTAGGACTACTCCTACAGTTAGTGCTATGTTAAATTGTTCAGTAAAGTTGGGTGTGCTTTTTTTAAAAGAAAACTGACATGAGTTACATTTGAAGCTTGGGCATGTGGAGATGCTTTTATAAATGTTTATATTTTTAGAGGAAAGAGGACCATTAAAAATAATAATAGTAATGAATTTGGCCAGGCGCGGTGGCTCACGCCTGTAATCCCAGCACTTTGGGAGGCTGAGGTGGGTGGATTACCTGAGGTCAGGAGTTTGAGATCAGCCTTGCCAACATGGGGAAACCCTGTCTCTACTAAAAATACAAAAATTAGCCGGGCGTGGTGGCGCATGCCTGTAATCCCAGCTACTCGGGAGGCTGAGGCAGGAGAATTCTTCAACCCAGGGGGTGGAGGCTGCAGTGAGCCACGATTGTGCCACTGTACTCCAGCCTGGGTGACAGAGTGAGACTATGTCCCAAATAATAATAATAATAATAATTCCACCCAGAAGGGGGAACAGGACATGTTCAAAGAGCCAAGAGAAATGTGTTTGAGATGCTAACAAATTCAGCATGGCTTGTGCTGGTGAGCAGGGGAGAAAGCTAGGCAGGGGCCACATCACAGAGCCTGGAGCTTATAATCAACCCCTTTCACCAAAAAGTAAATAAATAGTCTGAATGAAATACAGCTTAATTTTCCAGCCAGGTGGGATTTTGTCCCATTTCTGAGGTCCATGTTAAGCAGCAATAATAGTTCGACTTGTTTCAGCCATTTGAAACAAAGCATTCAGGTGTTTGTTACTTAGAGTCATCATTCCTGCTCTCAATCACTTGATCATGTGGAAAGCGAGGATTTAGCCGTTAAAATGACCTGGTCAGCTTTCATATGGAGATAAGTGGACTATGGGAACCTCATTTGTATTTATTGATTTTTTTAAAATTGTAGATTACAGTTATTCCCATCACTACTCTGTTGATACAGATCACTCTGCATTATTTGCAATTGAATTGCTCATTTTATCCTAATTCACAATTGTCCACAGTTGCCAACTGGTAACACTGAGTAGAAGTTGGGTGTGTTTTTGTTCATAGGTCAGTGTCAATTGCCTTTCCATTCAATTCTGAAGCTGAAGCATTACTTTTGGATTATGTTTAATCTTTTTTGTCCCCCTTGTCTCCAATTATAGATTAAGAAAAGATGCTAGAGCATTTTACTGAGCCACTTCTAAAGAGTCAGATTTTTTTTCATTTCTATTTTTTACATAAAATAACAAATACAGAAACTTGGTTTACTTTTAAAGTAGATACAAAATTCATACCTTTTAACTTGTTGCTTTTGTAAAAAAAATT
Source organism: Mandrillus leucophaeus (assembly GCF_000951045.1). Lineage (NCBI taxonomy): Eukaryota > Metazoa > Chordata > Mammalia > Primates > Cercopithecidae > Mandrillus > Mandrillus leucophaeus. The sequence goes on from NW_012101257.1 coordinate 242,637, forward strand.
ATAAATTTGTATGCAATTGTTTGTTTTTCTTTATGAATGCCTTGACTGATCCCTGTAAATAGATAATCCAGGCATAGTCATCACACACTAGATACGATAAACAAAGAGATACAGATAACAACCAGGAAGTCGGAGGGACTGGTTTACACCTTTCCTAGTTGCTTTTGTGTGGCTGTTTCTTGATAGGAGAAGTTTAAGTTGCATTTATGCACTCGTTTGCCAATTCGTTGTTTTAAAGATGTTTCTGAAAAGTGGCCACGGAATACTATGTTTGATCATAAAATCTTATTTTTTTTATTTCATTTTATTTTTTGAGACGGAGTCTTGCTCTGTTGCCCAGGCTGTAGTGCAGTGGCACGATCTCGGCTCCTCTGCAACCTCTGCCTCTTGGAGTCAAGCAATTCTCATGCCTCAGCCTCCTGGGTAGCTGGGATTACAGACATGCACCACCACACCCAGCTAATTTTTGTATTTTTTAGAGATGGGGGTTTTGCCCTGTTGGCCAGGCTGGTCTCGAACTTCTGGCTTCATGTGATCTGCCCGCCTTGATCTCCCAAAGTGCTGGGATTACAGGTGTGAGTCACTGAGCCTGGCCATTAAATCATTTATATTTTAAGTCTTTGCTAATGTGCTTACTAAAAGGGGAAAAAATGACATTTTTACCATAAATAAAACTCTTGCGTGTAGCTCAATCCACTCAGTTTGCGTAGTTGACTACGTGGGAACCATGACTTGTGACCCATTCTTAGAATTAATCACTGAAATATAGGAAACAGATTTCATAGATTCTGAGACACGTTTTTCTCATATTTTAACGTCTGAAATTAGAATGCCTTTTACAAAGTCCTGAGGAAATACTGAGTCATATTTGAATTGACAAGAATATTTATTTTTTACTGATATATAAAATAATGGCACATCAGTGTCTTAGAATTCATGAAATATAGTGGTATTTTACAGAATGTCTAATAAGATGATTATATTAAGCTGTTAAATTATAATATTAAATTATTATTTGAAAATAACATAATTTAGTCAGCATCTATGGCAGTATCTTTGGCAACTTAGAATTTTATAAATGTAAATATTAAAGTTTTGTGGCTATAAGTGTGAATTTTATAACACCTGAAGATTTTGATTCTTTCTAGAACAGATGTGTACCCTCAAATACTTCAGAATGAATGAAAGTTCAAATGTCTTCTGCCCAGCCTCTTTTGATACACACTAAAAACTTTAGAATCATTTTTGTAGGTTTTAGAAAAATTTGTGTTTGCACTTGTGAAAAAAGAAAATCATTGGATTCGCTTTTCACTACTGGCCTTGTGAGGGCCTTCGAGTGAACCAGAAGGTTCTCCCCATGAGTCAGCCGGGAATTGCTTCAAATGCCTTCCAAAGCAACCAAATGGCTTTATGAATGCAGCCCTCCCCAGGCACGGGGAACACTGGTGTATAGCACACCCTTAAAAATTGCTAAATGAGAACCAAAAAATATAAAAAACAACAACAAAAAAAGGAAAAGAAATGGATAAATGAAACATTTTATTGGTATGAAATGACATATAAATTATTTTAGAAACATTTATAGCAGCAATAAATGCCTGCTTTATATTCTTGACTTTTATTGCATCAACTCCATGACAGTGAATATATTCTTTTTTGTTTTGTAGGGTGGATCTATGACATCACGCAAAAATATGATTTTTCCTTCTACATATGTGGTTTGCTTTACATGATAGGAATACTCTTTTTACTTATTCAGCCGTGCATTCGAATTATAGAACAATCCAGAAGAAAATACATGGATGGTGCACATGTTTAGTATCATGTAATGTTCCGTGTGGGTTTCACTGTAATACTCATGCCTACCTCGCATGGTTGCTGTGAGGCACCTATGACAGGACGTGGGAAAGCATTTTGTACAGTAACTGGCACTGTCATTTGTAAATGCCATTGTCACAGCCTCATTTGTAAGCAGCACTGCCTCTCTGTTTGGGGAGATGTAATGCTGGAAGGTATTAAGGACTACATGCATTCTAAAGATGACAGTGTTGTTCAAAGACAGCCTAGTAAATAATTGGTAGAAATACCCTTATCAAAATCATTCTCTTGTCATCTACTGGAACTAGGTTTTTAAATACAGCTTTTAAAACACACACAGGGAATAAAAGCTTTTCAACTCAACCACTTCTTTGTAAGACAAAACCGAAGTATCTGTGTGCTTCCAGAAAGATTCCAGATCAATGGGTTTCAAGCACAAGAATATGACGAGATTTCAGAAATTAATTATTACAGGGAGCTATTGATCTACTAGCATCAAACAAAGGCAAGCTCTAATTCCACAGGTAATACAATTTAGTACAATTAAAGAAACACAGCTTGTATTTTTATGAGGGAATTCTGCAGCTAGGGATCGGGCTTCATAAATCCTCCTCTAAAAGAAGACATTTGCCATTAATCCTAATTCACTGTTATCCAGTTATAAATGGAATCTTGAGACAAAACCTTAACAAAGAAATAACAATAATGATTTCCTTAGCAGAAGCCGGATTTGTACGCACAACATTAAATAAAGGGCTACAATTCAAGCACTTTTATTCATATCATTGGCCTCTTAGATGATAAACATGATCTGGGGCCTGTAATATTTTTTTCTGAGTTTCTTCTGCCCAAAAAATGTAACATAGAACTAATTGCTAACTGACAAATAAAGTTAATCGTTAAATCATCTCCAAGGAATGTTGGTAATCCAAAATATAACACTATCAATTTGTGAGGGTAATAAATAGAATGCCCTTAGTGTAGATGTCTGTGCCACACCTGACACTGGAGTAGTGATAACAAATAGCCCATCTCTAGACTCTCGTGTTGTTTTGTAGACCATTCGCCTAAGTGTGGCACAGTTTTAAAAACAGTTCTCTTGATTGATTTCATACAGAAGATGACTGTGATCCATGACATCTAATAATGCCCTTTCTTTATCTGAGATGTCTATTTTTCTAAACCAAACGTTTTTCAGACTGTAGAATGTTCTTCCCAGATCGTTTGAAATTTCTGACTGCCTTAGTTGTTTACAGATAGTTTAAATCTATTTAAATTTCTACTCACAATTTGATCATCACACCCACACAAATCCTTGACTATCATTGCCAGTGTCTTAGGTCAAATTTATCTAAAGTGAATACAGCCCATTCTCAATTATCCTTGACAATTAGAGGCAGGAATGCTACTAGGAATTGGAAGCAAACAATGTCACCCCCAGCGTAATTTTAGCCAGCAGTTTCAGTTATACTCAACCATACCCTTCTGAGCTGTTAACAAGTCATTCAATGGACAAGTTCTCTTTTTGTTCCATCTCCATCATTTCCTGCTCTAATGTCTAGTGGGAGGGGTCATATCATGAAAGGACCACCAAAATAATAAAAGGCAGCTAATGGAATGGAGAAACAAAAGCATGGTTAACATATACACTCAATATTACCTCCAATGACTCGGGAATTGCCTGCACATTATTATAGCCAATAGATTGCATGTCATATTCCATTTGGTTCAACACAACAACCTATGTGTTATCATTACAGCTTTGGCTGCTGTTAAAGAATCCAGCTCTCTATTTTGATAACGACAGTCTTAAAGCTGAGGCAATGCTCCCTCTTCTATCTCTCTCTATGTAATTTGCCATAGAATTAGGATGATTAGATTGAAACACACGTTATATGTTTTAAAAACTACATTGCTTCATTACTTTCATTTTCCGACAACATCAAATTAACAAGAGGCAGTGTTAAATATTTTAAATGGTGCTATAGCCAATGTATTTGGATGCTTGCACTGCTGGTTGTGTATCATCAATATAAACTTTTTATCCAATGACTCAAATTTAATTACATCTAAGTTAGACTTGTTCACGTTCAGTTTGTACAGTTGTGTGTTGACTTACTATGTTTTTGAAAGTGGCTACTTCTACCAAATGAGAAGTTCCCATTGTCAAAAAAAAGAGACCTGCTTGCAGTATTCATGTTGACAACAGAGTAAAAGAGAATATTGTAAAGAATTACTGCAAATATTTCCTGTTTGTTATTTGCCGTTCTTTGAAGATATTATAAAAGGTTAATTGTATATTTATATCATGTGCTTTATCATTTTCCCTCATGTATCCAAGTAATTTTTATTTACGTATAACTAAATAAATGTTGTCCTCTTTGAAGACGGTCAGTGAGTTTTTGTGTAACATTTCTATTTTGTTGGCCTCGAAGAGAATACTCCTAAAATGTAGGTGGTAATTATTTGTTTCATTCTTTCCCCTGAAAAACTATTTCTGTAGGTGCATTCACAAACCACGTGGACAGAATCACTTAGAATGATTGTGAAAAGTGCTGCGTCTAAGTATTAAATTTAAAATGCACACATCTTTGAATCCAGCAATTGCATTTCTAACATCATTTTCTACATATGAACACAGACTAATATGTAAGGATTTTTTGTTTATCATTTGTTATATAAAAGACGGGGCTGGGTGCAGGCGGTTCACGAGATCAGGAGATTGAGACCATCCTGGCCAATATGGTGAAACCCCGTCTCTACTAAAATACAAAAAATTAGCGGGGCATGGTGGCATGCATCTGTTGTCCCAGCTACTCGGGAGGCTGAGGCAAGGGAATCGCTTGAACCCAGGAGGTGGAGGTTGCAGTGAGCTGAGATCGCACCACTGCACTCCAGCCTGGCAACAGAGCAAGACTCTGTCTCAAATTAAAAAAAATAAAAAAATAAAAGACTGGAAACAATTTAAATGTCTACCAATAGATAACCGTTAAAATATAGTATAACTGTTAAAGTACAGTATAAAGTATTTTAAAGTATAGACCTATGATAATACAGTGGAATTTGTAGAATTATTAAACAAAAAAGGCAGATCTATATGTAGAATTTAGAAACAGTCTGAAGATATAGTGCTTAAAAAAAAAAAAGCAAGATATGCTGGACGTGGTGGCTCACGCCTATAATCCCAGCACTTTGGGAGGCCAAGGGGGATGGATCACTTTGAGCTCAGGAGTTTGAGACCAGCCTGGGCAACATGGCAAAACCCCATCTCTATTAAAAATACAAAAATTAACTGGGCATGATGGTGGACACCGGTAATCCCAGCTACTCAGGAGGCTGAGGCAGAAGAATCGTTTGAACCCAGGAGGTGGATTGCACCATTGCACTCCAGCCTGGGCGACAGAGCAAGACTCTGTCTCAAGAGAGAGAAAAAAAAGGCAAGATAAAGCAATATGTTTAATATTCCCCCAATTATATGTTTTCATTACCAAAAAAAAAGTCATTCATATATATAATAGGCTTAGACATGAATTGAAAATTGCTGGGAAGAAACATAAAGAAGCATAAGAAAACATTAACAGTTGTTGGCTCCAGGGAAGAAAATCTGTGGACTAAGGTAGGTCTGATTTTTTTTTTTTTTTCCTTATGCCCATAATGCTTTTTCAATTTAAAACTTGTATCCAAAATTATTTTGAATGCAGATTCCTGGGCCTACTTAAAACCTAGAGAATTAAGAATGGGACCAGTAAATCTTCCTTTTAGATAAGCTTCTCAGTTAATTCTTGTGCATATTAAAATTGCACACCCGGTCTCAACATATTTAAGGGCAAAATATTCCAATGAATTTCAAATACTTGTCCTGAACCTCTCTCGTTATTTCCTTTTATACAGCATTCTGGTCAATTACTATCTATGAAGCCTTCACAGTGTATAATCTTTTACTCGGTCCTTTTCCAATCAGCAAATGTGGACTGTGGTTCTATAGGAGCAAGGCAGGCTAATGCTAAGCCCCTGCCCTCAAGCAGCCTGCATGAATAAGTAACCAATACTCCAGCGCAGGAAGAATGATAACAAAGCCAAGGGAAATGAATCCTGATGTGTTTAAATGAAACTATAGCCGGGCGTGGTGGCTCACGCCTATAATCCCAGCACTTTGGGAGGCTGAGGTGGCTGGATCCCCTGGCCAAGGTGGCTGGATCACCTGAAGTCAGGAGTTCCAGACCAGCCTGGTCAACATGGTGAAACCCCATCTCTACTAAAAATACAACAAATAGCCGGGCGTGGTGGCGTGTGACTGTAATCCCAGCTACCTGGAAGGCTGAGGCAGGAGAGTCGCTGGAACCCAGGAGGCAGAGGCTGCAGTGAGCCAAGATCATGCCAACGCACTCCAGCCTGGGCGACAGAGCGAGACTCCATCTCAAAAACAAACAAAAAAAGATGTAATAAATAATATGAAAGAAGGAGGGCTGGGTGTGGTGACTCACGCCTGTAATATCAGCACTTTGGGAGGCAGAGGCTTGAGCCCAGGAGTTTGAGACCAGCCCAGGTAACATAGTGAGACTCTGTCTCTACGAAAAAGTTTAAAAAGTTAGCTGGGTGTTGTGGTGTGCACCTGTAGTCCCAGCTACTTTGGAGGCTGAGGTGGGAGAACTACCTGAGCCCAGGAGTTCAAAGCTGCAGTTCATGAGCTGGGATCACATCACTGCACTCTTGCCTGAGTGACAGAGTGAGACTCCATCTCAAAAAAAATAAGAAGTAGAAAAATTCAATAAAACAATTAAAGAACTAAAGAACTTTCACTAGGAATGACCACTTGTCAAATGAAAGATACAGACTACAAGGGCTGGTGTTACAGTTCTGAAACTTGGGTTTCAAACACAAACAGCTTTAAATAGTGATTCCTCTAGACCTGTAATAAACAAATATGCCCCACCATTGGTATAAATTTCAGAAAGAAAAAAACCAGGAAACAGGAATGTTTGCTATTAACCCAGCTAAAACCTGATAAAAATATTTTAAGAGCTGTACAGTCGAAAGTACACTTAATTAAAACCGATATTTAGGCTATATATGTATACGTACATTTATTTGAGTCCTCTGTTCTCTCTGTGACAGCTTCTCAGTCAACTGAATTTCTCTCTTCTGAAACCCCTGCTAACTATATGTGCTCCCTCTGTTTCTCCTTTCGTTGACATGATTTTTTGCCAAGGATAATGTAAAACCTTCTTGGCCATTTGGAAAACAAGATCTTCTGAAACTGGCTACTCTAGGACTTGTTCTTCCATTTACTACTGTCTCTTCTTCCTCTTGCCACTTTTGACACCAAGAAAACTTCTGGCAGCCCAAGGACCCTTCAGGAATACAGAAAGGACACCACAGACTCCTCCTTTTTGGGTAGGGTACCTCTGTTTTTCCTCATGGAGCCCCAAGAATTGTGGGGTGGACAGGCTCCCCTCAGTCTAAAGCTCTACTCTTTTTTTTTTGTTTATTTTTGATACAGTTGAACTCTGTCACCCAGGCTGCAGTGCAGTGGTATGATCTCGGTTCAAGGCAACCTCTGCCTCCTGGGTTCAAGCGATTCTCCTGCCTCAGTTTAGAAACTGAAACCGAGGGCCAGGCTCGGTGGATGACACCTGTAATTCCAGCCCTCTGGGAGGCTGAAGCGAGAGGATCACTTGAGCCCAGGAATTTGAGACCAGGCAGGGGCAACAGAGTGAGACCATGTCTCTACAGAAAAGTACAAAAGTTAGCCAGGCATGGTGGGGCACACCTGTAATCCTAGTTACTCGGGAGGCTGAGGTAGGAGGATCACTTTAGCCAAGAGATTAAGGCTGCAGTGAGCTGTGATCACACCACTGCACTCCAGCCTGGGTGACACAGTGAGACTCTGTCTCAAAAAAAACAGAAAAATCAAAACTGAGAAATTAAAAAACATTTACATATTTCTTCATTTTAAAATAATAATATTGAGACTATCATGTTAATATAAGTAACATATTTTTATGATGAGTAACTACTTTTTTAAAAAAATGAGTAAGGATAGCAGCATTGTTTGGCTGGGCGTGGTGGCTCACGCCTGTAATCCCAGCACTTTGGGAGGCTGAAGCAGGCAAATCATGAGGTCAAGAGATAGAGGCCATCCTGGCCAACATGGTGAAACCCCGTCTCTACTAAAAATACAAAAAATTAGCCAGGCATGGTGGCGGGCGCCTGTAAACCCAGCTACTCAGGAGGCTGAGGCAGGAGAATCGCTTGAACCTGGAAGGCGGAAGTTGCAGTGAGCCGAGAACACGCCACTGCACTCCACCATGGTGACAGAGCAAGACTCCGTCTCAAAAAAAAAAAGAATAGTAGTATTGTTTTACATTTTTGCAAATTTCATTAATGTTTGGCTTAATAGAAAATAGGTTGATTCTCATATTTGCTTCTGCAAATACAAATATAAATGTATTTTTGATACCACATCAGACTCAAGAAGTGGTATTTCTTAAATGTTCATGGTAGTGTGCAATCTGAAACCATATGAATAAACTTCCCATACAATATTACATTAAAATCCATTGATCTAGCTTACACTTTGAATGAATCTTTTGCCCATTTCTGATTTTGTAAAATGATGTTTTGATCACTTGGAAAATATTGCTCCACTGAGTTTTGTAGATCTTCTAAAATTTTTTCATATTTTATACAGTATTTTGGAAATCACAGTTATTAGTTGTGTAAAAACATCAGTTATTCCATTTATATGGAATGTCCGGAGTAGGCAAATCCACAGAAACAGAAATTATATTAGTGATTGCCAGAGCTGGGGACAGATGGAGATAGAAAGTGACAGCTCATAAGTACGGGGTCTGTTTTTGAGGTGCTGAAAATGTTCTGGAACTAGATAACAGTGACAATTGCTCAACTCTGTGAATATAATACAAAAAGCACTGATGTATATACTTTTAAAGGGTAAATTTTGTGATATGTGAATTACATCTCAATTTTTAGAATCACATGTTTTAATACTACTAGGCAGTCTGATGAGATGGGTGGTAATAAAATTTTCAAAGTATTTTAAAGTACTTAAGAATACTTTAAGTATTGGAAAGTGGACAAGCTCATGGAAGTTGGTGTAAGTTATCCGAAATATAATTTTCCTTTTGAAAGTTTGAATATTATCATTGGCAAGGAAAACTGCGCTTGTTTACCTTAAAGGGATAGCCTCATTTCCAGTAATGTGTCTGCCAAGTATAAACATGGTGTTTCATGAAAAAAGGGGTAGTTGAACTCGTGATTCATCACACAACTGCTTTTCCTTATGACAACCGTGACACTCTGATGTGCAGCAGATGTGCTCTTGCTTCTTCCCCGCTTTGTCACACAGTATTAAAGATGGCGCGGTGGCTCATGCCTGTAATCCCAGCACCCTGGGAGGCCGAGGCAGGCCAATCACTTGAGGCCAGAAGTTTCAGACCCGCCTGGACAACATGGTGAAACCCCGTCTCCACTAAAAACACAAAAATTAGCAGGGCGTAGTGGCGGGTGCCTATGATCCCAGCTACTTGGGAGGCTGAGGCATGAGAGTGACTTGAACCCAGGAGGCAGAGGTTTCTGTGAGCGGAGATGGTGCCACTGCACTTTAGCCTGGGTGACAGAGGGAGACTCTGTTTCAAAAAAAAAAAAAAAAGGAATTTGATTAGGCAATGTTGATACCAGATGAACACAAGCAAAACATCAAGCGCAGCCTTATCTACTGACTTGGACATTTGTAAGACACCAGTACAATCCTGCAGAGAAGAGATTAACTCAGCCTTCATGTTTGCTGCTAGAGCTTTAATTTAACAAGTTACTGTGTCATTAGAAAGTGGCACTGTTTGGCAAAACCCTGTCTCTTCCAAAAATACAAAAATTTGGTGGGTGTGGTGGTGGGCATCTGTAGTCCCAGCTACTTGGGAGACTGAGGCAGGAGAATCGCTTGAACCCAAGAAGGCGAAGATTGCAGTGAGCCGAGATTACGCCACTGCACTCCAGCCTGGAGGACAGAGCGAGACTCCATGTCAAAAAAAAAAAAGTGGCACTGTTGTGATTTTCTTTTGCTGAGTTTCCATCCAGCAAGCACTTGGCAGTGCCAGCTGAATGGGCTTGTGTGTGCCTTTCTGAGGGCAGTTCAGTAACTTACCCACTTCAATGGCTTTTTCGTTTCTGGTTTAAAAAGCTATAATGATACATTTTGGGCTTTTAAGAAACTCATCATATCTACATTTAAAATATTCAACTCCTTTTTTCTTTAGTCTCTGAATGATTCATCTCAAAGTGATGCCACAACTTGAGGGGTCCAAAAAAAGTAAAATTTTAACACTATAAAGCCCTGGAAAAGTGCCTTCTGAATCATATTTATACTTCTTTTTACTAGTTTTTCCCTTATGTGAGTTTGAAAACTCCTTAATATGCAGTTTCATTTTTTTGTTTTAGCATCTTTAGTCTTAGATAGTGCAGTTGTGGGCTAAGAAAGCAAGATTTCCCATATCCCCTTTTAAAGCAAATGATCCATCCTTAAATAGAATAAAAATATAAATGTTTAAGTTGTCAATAAAATATTAAATTCTAGAATTCACATTTTAGGGTTTAAAAGCTATTTTAAAAAGTATTTTGGCTGGGCAAGGTGGTTCACCACCTGTAATCCCAGCATTTTGGGAGATCAAGGCGGGTGGATCATCTGAGGTCAGGAGTTCGAGACCAGCCTGACCAATATGGTGAAACCCCATCTCTACTAAAAATACAAAAATTAGCCGGGGGTGGTGTCGGGTGCCTGTAGTCCCAGCTACTTGGGAGGCTGAGACAGGAGAATTGCTTGAACCCAGGAAGCGGAGGTTGCAGTGAGTTGAGATCGTGCCACTGCACTCCAACCTGGGTGACAGAGTGGGACTCCCTCTAAAAAACAAAACAAAAGTACTTTTAAATATTATTGCAAAGTAAGACAACAAAGTATATCTACTTCTTGTGTTTCCACAGAGATAAACTTCAGAATACCAATTTACTGGATGAGAATGAGGTTACATAAAAGATAGCAGGTATAGGCTGGGCGCGGTGGCTCATGCCTGTAATCCCAGCACTTTGGGAGGCTGAGGCAGGCAGATCACGAGATCAGAAGTTCGAGACCAGCTTGGCCAACATGGTGAAACTCTGTCTCTACTAAAAATACAAAAATTAGCTGGGCATGGTGGCACGCACCTGTAATTCCAGCTACTTGGGAGCCTGAGGCAGGAGAATCGTTGGAAACCAGGAGGTGGAGGTTGCAGTGAGCCGAGATCATGCCACTGTGCTCCAGCCTGGGCAACACAGCGAAACTCAGTCTCAAAAAAAAAAAAAAAAGATAGCAGGTATAACAAAGATAACTAGCAAGAGCACAGTGGAAGTACTGAAAACAAACTAGGTTAGCCTCTGAAAATTCAACATATTCATACCCTAAACCTACTACCTTAGAAAAGTCTAGAAAACACAAAAATAGACAAGTGTGCATTCCACTAGTCATCAGAGTAACAACATCACAGTTCACACAGCCTCTGGGAAATTCCACTACTAACTTGTGAAAGAATGAATACAAAAGGGGCCAGGTGTGGTGGCTCTTCCCTGTAATCCCAGCACTTTGGGAGGCTGAGGCGCGAGGATTGCTTGAGCCCAGGAGCTTGAGAACAGCCTGGGCGACATGGTGAAACCCCATCTCTACTAAAATACAAAAATTAGCCAGGCATGGTGGCACTACCTATGGTCCCAGCTACTTGGGAGGGTGAGGTGGGAGGATTGCTTGAGCCTGGGTAGTAGATGTTGTAGTGTGCCAAGACTGCGTATTACACTCCAGCCTGGGTAAGAAAG
>NW_012101257.1:254362-268906 GCF_000951045.1 Mandrillus leucophaeus
AAAAAAAAAAGAATGAATGAATGAATGAAAAAGGTAAATAATGTCTTAGTATTATTATGAAAATAGTTCTGACCTCACAGACCACCGAAGGGTTTTGAGGACTCCCAAGATCCCAGCAGCACACTTTGTGCTAGGGAAATCAGAAGGAGAGACGGCTGAAGTGTGAAGTGGCCCTGGAGGCTGGGCATGACTTGGTTAGGGGGCTGGCATGATGACGGGGCAACAGGAGAACAACATGGGTGAAAACACAGACCCGGAAAGCACAGGAGGAGCTCAGCTTCAAGGAATAGCCTGAAGTAAGCAGGAATAGGGATGAGGCCAGGCTGCACAGGTAGGGGAAGGTTGTTTGTTCAAAACCTTGACAGATAAGCTATGAGAAGTTCACGCTGACAAGCTTAATCTCTGCAAAGTGGGAGGTCAGATTGATCATCAAGTCATGGGTCTCATAAGTATTAATCAAAAGAACAGGATGGTGGTCGGGCATGGTGGCTCATGCCTATAATCCTAGCACTTTGGGAGGCTGAGGTGGGTGGATCACCTGAGGTCCAGACCTCAGGTGGTTGTTCCAGACCAGCCTGGCCAACATGGCGAAACCCTGTCTCTACTAAAGATACAAAAATTAGCTGGGAGTGGTGGCACCTGCCTGTAATCCAAGCTACTCAGGAGGCTGAGGGAGGAGAATTGCTTGAACCTGGGAGGCAGAGGTTGCAGAGAGCTGAAATCACACCACCACATTTCAGCCTGGGCGACAGAGCAAGACTGTCTCAAAAAAAAAAAAAAAAAAAAAAGGCTGGGCATGGTGGCTCTCACGCCTGCAATCCCAGCACTTTGGGAAGCTGAGGCGGGTGGATCATGAGGTAAGGAGTTTGAGACCAGCCTGGCCAAGATGGTGAAACCCCATCTCTACTAAAACTACAAACATTAGCCAGGCGCAGTGGCGGACGCCTGTAGTCCCAGCTACTGGGGAGGCTGAGGCAGGAGAATCGCTTGAACCTGGGTGGCAGAGGTTTCAGTGAGCCGAGATCGCACCACTGTACTCCAGCCTGGGCGACAGAGTGAGACTCCATCTCAAAAAGAAAAAGAAAAAAAAGAACAGGATGGCGCTGAGAATAAACTCTACTCAGAGGAGCACATCAGAATCTCCAAGGAAGAGGTTTCAAACTCGATCACCTTCCTAATCCTTTTATCCCCTCCCCTACGACCCCCAACAAAGGAAGTCACATGAGAACAGGACCTGTTCTGTCTGCTTCCATGGCACTCCCAAGCGTGAGCACAGTGCCTCCAAGCACAAGGCAGACACTGAAACACCACCTGGAGAAAGTCCTCTGGAAGTGTGCCCCATTTCCCAAGGGTGTGTGAAAGGAGAAAGAGTCACTCAGCTCTCTTCAGGGCAGCATTCCTTGGATGGCCTTGGATTCACCAGCAGCCCTGTAGGACCCACACTGCTGGCCAGTGAAGGAACAGCTACAGGACTTCCACAGGTGAAAACAGGAGAAGAATCCTTCAAAGGTGGAAGAAAAAGAGTAGAGAGGTAGGAAGTAAAGCCGGCTAGTGAAGAACCTCGGATGTTATGAAAAATGGGGAGCGTTTACTGACTGAACTTGCTTGTGGACAGGGCTGTGTTCTAGTTACGCAAGTGTTTCCAGGGCTTAGCCCTGGCACAGAGTAACTAATAAATAAACAGTATTTATTTATTTATTAGTTTTTATTTATTTTCGAGACGGAGTCTCTCTCTGTCACCCAGGCTGGAGTGCAGTGGTGCGATCTCAGCTCACAGCAACCTACGCCTCCCGGGTTCAAGCAATTCTCCTGTCTCAGCTTCTAGCCATCATCTCAACTTAAATTTTCTATTAACCATTTTGCTATTAATATTATCATATGTTATCTAAGTATCGTGAAAGCAATCACCTTAACATTAAATACGTATTTTGCTGATAAGTCAAAAGACATTTGTTTTTATTAAACCAACAATATTAAACTACTCATATTTACCAAAAGATTTACTCAAGTCACATGAACTTGAAAAATATTTAGGCTTATTTATTTAACCTTTGGTTACTCGTTTATTGTTATGTTAACTTGGTACCATGGAGACAATATCCAACATAAGTATAGACATGTACATATATGTGGACACAACATATAACTAATACACATACACATGTATGCATCTGAAAGCTGAAAAGATCAAGGAATTCAGTATGAAAGAGAGGAGGCTAAGCCAGGTGCAGTGGCTCATGCCTGTAATCCCAGTGAAGGGGTGGCCTGCCCTTCCACACCTGTGGCCGTTTCTCGTTAGGTGGAACGAGAGACTTGAGAAAAGAAATGAGACACAGAGACAAAGTGCAAAGAAAGAAAACGTGGGCCCAGGGGACCGGCGCTCAGCATACAGAGGAGCCACGCCGGCACCGGTCTCTGAATTCTCTCAGTATTTACTGATCATTATCTTTACCATTTTAGAAAAAGGGAAGTGGCAGGATAATAGGATCATCGTAGGGAGAAGGTCAGCAGTAAGACATATGAATAAAGATCTCTGTGACATGAATAAGTTTAAGGAAAAATGCTATGCCTTGATATGCATATGTAAACATCCTCATAATCCTTTTTAGTGCATGAAGAGCAGCATTGCCGATAGCATGTCCCACCTTCAGCCCTAAGGCGGTTTTCTCCTTTCTCACTAAACAGAACATACAATCGGGTTTTACACCGAGATGTTCCATTGCCCAGGGACGGGCAGGAGACAGATGCTTTTCTCTATCTCAACTGCCAAGAGGCCTTCTTTCCTCTTATACTAGTCCTCCTCAGCACAGACCCTTCACGGGTGTCAGGCTGGGGGACGATCAGGTCTTTCCCTTCCCACAAGACCATATTTCAGACTATCACATGGGGAGAAACCTTGGACAATACCTAGCTTTCCTAGGCAGAAGTCCCTGCGACCTTTGGCAGTGTATGTGTCCCTGGGTACTTGAGATTAAGAGAATGGTAATGACTTTTCACAAGCATACTGCCTTGTTTAACAAAGCACACCCTGCACAGCCCAAAATCCTTTAAACCTTGAGTCACCACAGCACATGTCTCTTGCAAGGACAAGGTTGGGGGTAGGGTCACAGATTAACAGCATCTCAAATACAGAACAAGATGGAGTCTCTTATGTCTACTTCTTTCTATATAGACAAAGTAACAGGCTGATCTCTCTTTCTTTTCCCCACATTCCCAGCACTTTGGGAGATCGAGGCGGGCGGATTACTTGAAGTCAGGAGCAGCTGGGACTACAGGTGCATGCCACCAGGTCTGGCTAATTTTTGTGTTTTTAGTAGAGATGGGGTTTCACCAGATTGGTCAGGCTGGGCTCAAATTGCTGATCCCAGATGATCCACCCACCTTAGACTCCCAAAGTGCTGGGATTATAGGCGTGAGCCACTGCACCTTGCCTAAAACAGTATTTTTAAATGAATTAACAACGGGAGCTGAGAAAGGGATACTAGATTAGAAACTCTGGGTAGCAGCTAAGAGAGTAGCTTCAGAAGGTGAGCAAGAGAGGCTAAGGAATTGCGGGAATAGCAGAGGACAAAGGGAGAATAATTGTTACAGCTGTTCGGTGGCTCAGAAGGAGAGAAATAAGAGGGTACTGAGAAGGTCATTAGAATGAAGTTTCTTTTAAGGAGAGACCTATATTCTTTTTTTTGTAGAGACAAGATCTCACTTTTCACTTTATTTTTCAGGCTTATCTCAAACTCCTGGACTTAAGGGATCCACCCGCCTTGGCCTCCCAAAGTGCTGGGATTACAGCCTGGCCGATTCCTACATTCTTAGGAAAAGAAAAGGGTGCCAGATGCAGTGGCTCATTCCTGTAATCCCGGCACAGGAGGCCAAGGCAGGAGGATCATTTGAGGCCAGGAGTTCGAGACCAATCTGGTCAACATAGCAAGACCCTGTCTCTACTTACATAAGTATTCAAAAAAGAAAAGGAAAGAGAATCTGTGAAGAGGAGCGATGGAAGAGATAGAGAACGAGGAGATGAGAAAGACCAGAATCCTTAACAATGGAGAGGTGAGCACTGTAAATAAGTCAACTCCTCCCTCTGAAGGCAGAAGAAAGACAAGGTGGGCCCAGGACAGGGAGGTTTCATGCAGGAGACAAGAGAAGCTATGACATTCACACTGAAAAGCTTAATCTCTGAGAAGTGGGAGATAAGGCTTGAAGATCCACTGTGAGAAGCCCAGGAAATAGGTAATGCAAGGCCGGTTAAGGCAATGGGTGGAAGCCGAAGGAAGCCAGGCTAGGTCAGTCGGGGGCCAAGGCAGCACATCTGATGTGCGCGAGCGATGCTCTGCCGTCTGACCATAGGGAAGAGGATACAAATCGCCCATCAGGTGGACAAGCTGCAGGTTACGGGGCAAGAGTGTTTCAGGCGTTGAGCGTTTCACTAATCCTGGAATTCAGAGAGGGCAGGCAATCAAGTACAGTCAGGGAGGGGCTACTGGATGAACAGGCAGTAAGGGACGCAGGTTAGGGCAGAGAGCAAACCGGTCACATCTACAGATTCACAGAAGCTTAGAAGTGAGCTTTGGAAATGAGGCAACTCCTCAAGATGGTAAGGAGGCTTCCCTCCAGAAGCAATGGCTCCACACCAGAAAGCTCAGATGTGAAGGCCGTGGAAGGATAAGCATTCCAGGTTGGCCAGGTTGGAGCGTGGTATGTGTGGATGGGAGGTCTCCAGCGTCAAAATGTTCGGAGAACAGTGAGGAGGGGACGGAACGCTGATGTTGAATTGCAGAGACTGGAAAGGGGAAGCAGTTGTCATCTATGAAAGGGAATTGAGCCATGGTGGAGAGCGGAGACCACTGCGATGCAGGAAAGGTGCTACAGTTGGACTGTGAGGAGAGAGTTGGGTTGAGGGTCTCCAATTGGCACTGGCGAGCAAGGTGAGAGCCAATCCCACCTCCTCTTGAATTGCCAGGTGAAATAGAAAGAGGTAAGGTTTCTTGGCAGAGGCAGATTTCCAAGTGGCCTAGTAGAAGAAAGTAGCAGGAAGAGAGGACTAAGTTTGGGAAAGAACCAGTAAGCTGTATTTCTTCACCCCCTTTACTCATCCTGGTAGTTTTCCATAAAAGTGTATGAGGGGCTCAAAGAAGAATTTACCCCTTACTCATTATTTAAATGCCTTAAGACACTTTAGGCTAGGTGCTGTAGCTCATGCCTGTAATCCCAACACTTTGGGAGGCCAAGGTGGGAGGATCACTTGAGCCCAGGAGTTTGAGACCATCCTGGGCAACATGGCAAGACCTCATCTCTACACAAAATGCAAAAATTATTTGGGTGTAGTGATGTGTGCCTGTGGTTCCAGCTTCTTGGGAGGCTAAGGTGAGAGGATCACTTGAGGTTGAGGCTGCAGTGAGCTGTGTTTGTGCCACAGCACTTCAGTCTAGGCGACAGAGTGAGACCCTGTCTCAAAAACAACAACAAAAGATACTTTATTAAAAATAGGCAATAATTTAGTTCATCAAAAGCTTGGCATTTTCTCTGGGCAACCAATCTTGAATAGTCTCATATTATGCTCAAGGCCCTCTCCTTATAATTTCAAATATGACCGCACAAATGCCATCACCTTTTTAAGTTCTGTTGGTGAGATGTAGTGTTGGCTCTGAAAGGAGCGGTGCTGTGGTATTTGTGGTTAAGAACACAGACTTAGTAGGTAGAGATTTGAGTCTCAGTTTTATAAAACTATGAAAAAATTAACTTCTCCTCTCAGAATAATTAGATTTTGCAGGCAATTCAGTCCGTGTTATGACTACTACCTAATGCTGCCATTGTAGTATGGAAGCGACCATAGATAACACATAAATGCTGTTCCAATAAAGCTTTATTTATAAAATCAGGAGGCTGGTCAGATTAGGTCCATGCCGTAGTTTGTAGACCCCTGAGAGAAATGACAGAAATAATATCACTTACCTTTAAGGACTGCTGTTAAGAATTCAATTGTTCACTATCTGTTTATTTCTTGGCACATGGTAGACAATAGATAGAAGCTGCTATTATTATTATTGTTATTTCTGAGGTTATTCTAATGCAGTCTGTAGCCATGGATCAGTGGCTGTAAGACTTTTTGAATGGGCAGAACAGATTTCCCAAAACTTTCCTGAGTGGAAAACCATTTTTGAGAGAATGTAATACAGGTAGTCCTCTGCAGCGCCCCACCCCGACAGTTCCATGTTGCAAGGGCAGGCAATGCTGCCTCAGTGTGCAGATGATCTTATTTGAAAATGAAGTCAAAGTGAAGCTATTAATTTTATTTTGTAAAATGACAATGCATATTGTTAGGGCGTTAACTGCAGGTGCCATTTTTCTTCAGTGTGGTGGCACTTTGTTCACTTGATGTTTTTGGTTTTTTTAAATATAAATTTTATTGCGTATATTTGAGAGTTATAGCATGATGTTGTGGGATATGTATAGACAGTAAAATGGTTACTATAGTGAAGCTGATTAACAATATCATCTCATGTAATTCCTTTTTATTGGTGACAAGTGCAGCTAAAATCTACTTATTTAACAAAAATTCCCAATACAATGCATTTTATTAACATCAGTCCTCATGTTGTACATCAGATCTCTAAACTTTTTATCTTATATATTTCCTGTTTTATATGCTTTGACCCATATTTCCTCATTTCCTCTCTCCCTAGACTTTGCCTGTGGTAACTACTGTTTCATTCTCTCAGTGTATATGAGTGCGTATATATATATATAAATATTTTCCAGGGCTGGGCATCGTGGCTTATGCCTATAATCCTAGCATTTTCAGAGGCTGAGGTGGGAGGATCACGTGAGCCCAGGAGTTTGAGACCAGCCTGGGCAATATAGTGAGACCCTATCTCTACAAAAAACTAAAAAGTTAACCTGAGCAGGGTGGCACCCTAGTCTCAACTACTCAGGACAGGAGGCTGAGATGGGAGGATCGCTTGAGCTTGGCAGGCAAATGTTGCAGTAAACCGAGATGGTGCCACTGCACTACAGCCTGGGTGACAGAGCGAGACTTTTCTCAAAAAGTTATACACACACACACACACACATATACACACACAGATATATGTGAATATATATTAATATATATAATTAAAAACGATATATATTTCACATATAAGTGAGATTAGACAATGTTTTTCTTTGTTTCTGGCTTATTTCACTTAGTATCATATCCTCCAGGTCCATCTGTATTGTTGCAAATGCTAGGATCTCTTTCTTTTCTAAGGCCAAATAGTATTGCATTGTATACATCTACCACATTTACTGTATCCATTTGTGCATCAATAGATATTTAGATCGTTTCCACATTGCTTATTGTGAGTAACGTTGCAATGAACATGGGATTGCAGACATCATTGCGAGGTGGTGATTCATCTCCTTTGGATATATACCCAGAAGATGGACTGCTGGTCATATGGCAGCTCTATTTTAAATTTCTTTAGGAACCTCCATACTGTTTCCGTAATAGCTGTACCAATCTACATTCTCACCAACAGTGTACCAGGGTTTCCTTTTCTCCATACCCTTGCCAACATTTGTTATGTATCACTTGTCTTTTCGACAAGAGCCACCTTTATAGGTGTGAGGTGGTATCTCGACCTGGTTTAAATTTTCATTTCTCTGATGATTAGTGATGTAGAGCACCTTTTTATATACCTGTTGGCCATTTTTTTTTTTTTTTTTTTTTGAGATGGAGTTTTCTGCTCTTGTTGCCCAGCTGGAGTGCAATGGCGTGATCTTGGTTCACCGCAACCTCCACCTCCCAGGTTCAAGCAATTCTCCTGCCTCAGCCTCCCGAGTAGCTGGGATTACAGGCATGCGCTACCACGCCTGTCTAATTTTGTATTTTCAGTAGAGATGGGGTTTCTCCTTGTTGAAGCTGGTCTTGAACTCCTGACCTCAGGTGATCTGCCCGCCTCGGCCTCTCAAAGTGCTGGGATTACAGGCGTGAGCCACCATGCCTGGTTAACCTGCTGGCCATTTTTTAAAAAAAATTTACAGTTGAGACAGGGTCTTGCCATATTGCCCAGACTGGTCTCAAACTCCTGGGCTTACATGATCCTCCTGCCTTGGTCTCCCAAAGTGCTGGGATTATAGGCATAAGCCATGATGCCCAGCCACTGTTGGGCATTTTTACATCTTTTTTGGAGAAATGTCTGTTCAGAGCTTTTGCCCATTTATTAATGGTGTTATTCATTTTTCTGTTATTGAGTTGTAAGAGTCCTTTATACATTTTGGATATTAACTCCTTATCAGATATGTGGTTTGCAAATATTGTTTTCTAGTCTGTAAGTTGCCTTTTCATTTTGTTGATTGTTTCCTTTGCTCTGCAAAGGTGTTGTCGTTTGGCATCATCCCATTTATTTATTTTTGCTTTTGTAGCCTGGGCTTTTGGTATGATATTCAAAAAAATCATTGCCAAGGCCTATGTCAGGGACTAAGCCCAGAAGGAGGAGTTTTCTCATAGAAGTTTTATGGTTTCAGGTCTTATATTTAGGTCTTTTATTCATTTTGAGTTGAGTTTTATGTATGGTGTAAGGTAAGGGTCAGATTTCATTCTTTTGCAGTGGCAATCTAGTTTTCCCGGCACCATTTATTGGAGACATTATCCTATCCTCATTTTGTCCTCTTGGTGCCCTTGTTGAGAATTAATTGACCCTATGTGTTTGGACTTATTTCTGGGCTTTCAATTTTGTTCCATTGGTCTATGTTTCCATTTTTCTGCCAGTACTATAGTGTTTTGATTACTGTAGCTTTGTAATATAATTTTAAATCAGGAAGTGTGAGGCCTCAAACATTTTCTCTCAGTATTGCTTTGGCTATTCTAAGTATTTTGTGGTTCTATATGAATTTCAGGATTTTTTTCTTTATTATTTTATTTAGAGACCAGACTTTGCTCTGTTGCCCAGGCTGGAGTGCAGTGGCATGATCATAGCTCACTGCAACCTTGAACTGTTAGGCTCAAGCAATCCTCCTGCCTCAGCTTCCCTGGTAGGTGGGACTACAGACATGTACCACCACACCTGGCTAACTTTTAATTTTTTTTTTTTTAAGAGACAGGTTCTTGCTGTACTACCCAGGCTTTTTTTTTCTATTTCTGTGAAGAATGTCCTTGGGAATTTTGATAGGAACTGTATTAAATCTGCATATTTCTTTAGGTAACACAGATATTTGAACAATATTAAATTTTCTCATCCATGAATATATGTATTTATTTGTGTCTTCTTTGATTTCCTTCATCATTGTTTTATCGTTTTCAGTGTATCAATCCTTCATGTCCTTGACTAAATTTATTCCCAGATATTTTAAGTTTGTTTTCTTTTTCTTTTTCTTTTTTCTTTCTTTTTTTTTTTTTTTTTAGACAGAGTCTCGCTCCGTTGCCCAGGCTGGAGTGCAGTGGTACAATCTCGACTCACTGCAACCTCCACCTCCTGGGTTCAAGCAATTCTCCTGCCTCAGCCTCCCCAGTAGCTGGGATTACAGGCACCTGCCTCCACACCCAGCTAATTTTTTGTATTTTTAGCAGAGATGGGGTTTCACCATGTTGGCTGGGATGGTCTTGAACTCCCGACCTCAGGTGATCCACCCGCCTCAGCCTCCCAAAGTGCTGAGAATACAGGCGTGAGCCACCATACCTGACCAGCTATTTTAAGTTTGTGATGCTGTTGTAAATGTAACTAGTTTCTTGATTTCTTTATCAGCTAGGTCACTATTTGTGTATAGATATGCTACTGATTTTTTTACATGTTGATTTTGTATCCTGCAACTTTACTGACTTCATTTATTAGTTGCAGTTTTTTGTGAAATCTTTGGGGTTTCTATCTATGGAATCATGTCATCTGCGAATAGAGATAATTTTACTTTTTCCTTTTCAACTTGCATGTTTTTATTTCTTTTTCTTGTCTGATTGCTGTTGCTAGCAAGCACTTCCAGTACTATGTGGAATGGAAGTGGTGAATGTGGGCATCCCTGCCTTGTGCTGGATCTTAGTGGAAAAAGTTTTCAGTTTTTCCCTGTTGGTTATGTTGTTAGCTGTGAGGTCTTTATAAACTGCCTTTATTATTTTGAGGAACTTTCCTTCTATACATAAATTGTTAAGTTTTCATTAAGAAAGGATGCTTAACTTTGTCAAATGCTTTTTCTTTGTCAATTAAGATAATTATGTAGTCTCTCTTTCATTCTGTTAAGATAATGTATCACATTGATTGATTTGTGTATGTCAAACCTGCTTTGCATGCCAGAGATAAATCTCACTTTGTCTTGATGTACAATCTTTTTGTGTTGTTGAATTCAGTTTTCTAATATTTTATGAAGGATTTTCCCATCAATGTTCATCAGAGATGCTGGCCTGAAGTTTTCTTGTCTTGTGTTTTTGTCTGGTTTTTGTATCAAGATGATGCTGGCCTCATAAAATATGTTTGGAAGTATTCCCTCTAGCTCTATTGTTCGGAAGTGTTTAAGAAGTATTGGTAACAATTCTTCTTTGTATGTTTCTAGAAATCAACCGTGAAAGCCATCTGGTCCTGAGATTTTCTTCACTGGAAGGTTTTTAATTACTTCTTCAATCTCTTCACTTGTTATTCTGTTCAAGGTTTCTATTTCTCATCAATTCAATCTTGGTAGGTTATACTTTTCCAGGAATTTATCCATTTCTTCCAGGTTATACAATTTGTTGGCATGTAATCATTCATAATAGTCCATTATGATTCTTTTATTTCTGAGGCATCTGTTGGAATGGCTCCACTTTCATCTCTGATTTTATTTGAGTCTTCTTTTTTCCTTAGTTTAGCTAGGGGTTTGCTGATTTTGTTTATTTTTTCAAAGAACTAACTCTTGGTTTTACTGAGTTTTTCCTATGGTTTTTCTGTTCTCTATTTGATTTTTTCTGTTGGAATTTTTATTTCCTTCCTTCCGCTAACTTTGGATTTAGTTTGTTCTTCTACTAACTCATTGAGATGTAATGTTAGGCTATTTATTTAGGGTATTTCTTTATCCTTTTTTTTTTTTTTGGAAACAGTCTTACTCTGTTGCCCAGCCTGGAATGCAGGGGTGTGATCACAGCTCACTAGAGCTTTGACTTTCTGGGTTTAAGTGATCCTCTCACCTCAGCCTCCCAAGTAGCTGGGACCACAGGCATGTGCCACCATGCTGGGCTAATATTTTTATTTGTTATAGAGACAGGGTCTCCTTATGTTGCCCAGGCTAGTCTTGAACTCCTGGGCTCAAAGGATTCTCCCGTTTCAGCCTCCCAAAGTGCTGTAATTAGAGGAATGAGCCACTGCACCTGGCCTGGGGTCTCTCTTCTTTTTTAATATAGGCATTTGTTGCTATAAACTTCCCTCTTAGATTGCTTTTGCTGCATCCCATAGGTTTTGATATTGTGTTTCCATTGTCATTTGTTTCAAGATGTTTTTTATCACTTGATGTTTTTAACATAACATCAAAGACATCCATTTCAAGTTGAAACCAACTACTCACAATTGAAAAGCTTGGATACTCTCTCACAGTATATTAATACAAACTGAAGATAGAGGTCATTACACTAAAACTCAGAGCAAAAAACTGTGATGCAAATGTTTTTTTCGTAAGGTTGTTTTATATTATTCTTCAGCATCTCGGGAGCCAGTTTGGGGTAATAAATAAAGACTGATGACCATAATGTACACAAGCAGCTCACAAAACAATGACAAGTGGTACCTGATGCATTGTCCTTACCCCTGCTTGCAGTCCCTCCCCACATGATCATCTCAGCCTTAGTTCTGGGGCCTACTCAGTAAAAGAAAACATTTTAGGCCGGGCACGGTGGCTCACGCCTGTAATCCCAGCACTTTGGGAGGCCGAGGTGGGTGGATCAGAGGTCAGGAGTTTGAGACCAGCCTGGCCAACATGGTGAAACTCCATCTCTATTAAAAATACAAAAATTAGCCCGGTGTGGTGGCGTGTGTCTGTAATCCCAGCTACTCGGGAGGCTGAGGCAGGAGACTAGCTTGAACCCAGGAAGCAGAGGTTGCAGTGAGCCGAGATTGCACCATTGCACTCTAGCCCGGGTGACAAGAGCCAGATTCTGTCTCCAAAAAGAAAGAAAGAAAACATTTTGGATTCTATATTGCTGAGGCTTAATGCATATACTATACGAACCTATTTGGGAAAAAGGTAGTAGTAGAACTTGACATTAAGTGAAATATGTTTATTATTTAGTTATAAATTAAGAATACATATTTTCTATTGTTAATACATTGCTCTTATAACACTAAATATATAAACAATCAGAAATTTTCAGTATGTATAATTACAATGGTAAATGAGAACAGAGTAGAAACACTTTTGATTGAAAAGATAAGAAAGAGCAAGATTATAAAATGTAAGGCTGGGCACCATGGCTCACACCTGTCATTCCAGCACTTTGGGAGGCTGAGGTGGGTAGGTCACCTGAGGTCAGGAGTTCAGGACCAGCCTGGCCAATATGGTGAAACCCTGTTTCTACTAAAAATACAAAAATTAGTGGGGGTTGGTGGCGGGCGCCTGTAATTCCAGCTACTAGGGAAACTGAGGCAGAAGAATCGCTTGAACCCAGGAGGTGGAGGGTTCCGTGAACTGAGATTGAACCACTGCACTCCAGCCTGGGTGAAAAGAGTGGAACTCTGCCAAAAAAAAAAAAAAAAAAAATTGTGTGGCATTTCACTCTGAAATATTAAGACATAAAGCAGATTTATCCATCCACATGAAAGCTGTTAATAGAAGCAGAAAGTCAAGACAATCGCTGCCTATTACCACGTTATGGGATCGTCACGTGGACATGGAAAATGAGATGGGGGAGAGAGGGACAAAGTGTTTCAACTGCTAAGGATGCTGGGGACACACTGGATGTTCACTTGATGATATTGTTTCTATTTTGGCAAAAACAATTATAATCAAGTAATAAGGTACTCAGATTATTAGGGCAAGTAAGTATTGAAATAATTTAATAGTCTGTATTATTTTAGATATTATTTAACAATAGTCAACATATTAATAGCTCTTATTTTTATTTACATTAGCATCTATTTTTATAACATTTTATATGTAATATTATTATATACTATATGTAAGTATATATTGTAAGTATAATATATATGTGTGTAGGTATATACATAGTGTTTTCAAATTGCCATATTTGTGTTCTTATTGATTCATGTTGAGTCGACTATTACGCATGTCCATAAGCTTTCAGAATCTGTTGATAAAACACTACACATGAAGCTTTAATCATTTTGCACTGATGTTACAAATAAGTTACAGTTACATATTTATGAAGTTATGTTGACATACATAATTGAGGTCGTGTCTGCATCCTCACAATAAAACCTGTGTTCTGTCACTGAAATTAGGCCATGAGTGAAGTCTGGGAGCTCAGGGAGAGCCAAGGCAGCCAGAGCTGTGCAGAGCACGTGCCCTCCTGCCCTGAGCTGCCTGCTGGTCACCTGTACCTGCCCTAGCAGACTCTCCTGAGTGGAGAATGAGGCCTGGGTCTCTTGACAAGTAAAGCTTTGCTCTGTTCTTGGACTAAATCCAGACATAACCACGTCAGGGTCATCTGCCGGGAAGCAGATTGCACTGAATTTCACAGTCACGGAAAACTTGCGACTGTGTGTACTTCCAGCAATGAGAAGCAGAGAGGGCTAGGTTGAGGGTCTCAAACTGGCACCGGGGAGCCCAATGACTGGGTTTTAAGGGTGTGTGAATGAAGATTAAAATCTTGTTTGATATTACATGGGTTTAGTTTTTTTTTTTTTTAATGTCACTAAGCCATGCTGTAGAGCCCTTCTGGAAGGACTTAGGTGGGACAAAGAGCCAGAGTCCACAACTTCTGCATCGTTCACGGGGCCCTGGTGCATCCTGGGCAGTTTCTCTGGCACCAGAGGTATGTGAGTTTTCCTAGGTAGGAAAGTGGAGGTTGCAGGAAAGAAGAATTTATAAGGCTATAAGGTGACGTGGAAGTAGAAAGCTACTTCGCTCTGTAACCTAAAAGGAGTCATTAGATTATTTGCTGCTATGAGTTCATTTTCTAGGGGTATTTAATAATCATAAAAGTGCAGAGAGAAAGACATTTTTAAGTAATCCTTCCCAGTGAAGTGACCTTTCTTCCCTAGGACTGTATTCTTTTTACCCCTCTGCCATGTTAACAGCATGCAAACCATATTTACATTTTTACTTAGTTAACTCATAGCCTGTTTTCTTAAATATCCTTGTTAAAAGTGGTAGCTGTTCACATTCCTTTGGGGAAACGGCATTTTTCTAAGAAATGTTTATAGGTTTTGGCCAGACGTAGTGGCTCACGCCTGTAATCCCAGCACTTTGGAAGCCGGAGCGGGTGGATCACTTGAGGTCAGGAGTTCAAGACCAGCCTGGCCTACATGGCAAAACTCCACCTCTACTAAAAAGAAAATACAAAAAAAAAAAAAAAAAAAGTTTCTAGGTTTATTTAACAATGTGAAGTAGTCCTGGGAAGTTGTACTTTGAGCAAGGTCTGCAAGCAGGATG
>NW_012101257.1:270669-274831 GCF_000951045.1 Mandrillus leucophaeus
GATCTTGGCTCACTGCAACCTCCGCCTACTGGGTTCAAGTGATTCTGCTGCCTCAGTCTCCCAAGTAGCTGGTACTACAGGTGCACACCACCATGCCTGGCTAATTTTTGCATTTTTGATAGAGACAGGGTTTCACCATGTTGATCAGGCTGGTCTTGAACTCATGACCTTGAAATCTGCCCGCCTCAGCCTCCCAAAGGGCTGGGATTACAGGCATGAGCCACCATGCCTGGCCAGAGTTGTATTTATAATTTGCTCCCTCTACCATCATTCCATCTTCTCTCTGTCTTTAGCTAGCACTTAGCATTATGCTAAGCACTCTGTGTTTAGCATAATAGTTATGCTAAACAGCAACACTGAATCATATGGTATCTATGGACCCCAAAACTTTTTGATGTTAGACGGGTCATTCATTATCTTATCTCCCCTTCCACAGTCCTTCAAGGTTTAGTCCTTCAACTCATCAAGATGCTACACCCGGTGATGTGATCCAAACCTTCTCCAATTCCTGCAAGGTGTGAGCACTTTTGGTCTTGAATGTAGAAGATGTTCTATTCTTCTGTTAGCTTTTGCCACTGCACACCATAAAAAAAGAATGAAACCATGTCCTTGCAGCAGTGTGGATGCTGCTGAAGTCTGTTATCCTAAGCAAAGTAACACAGAAACAGGAAACCAAATATCGCATGTCCTTACTTGTAAGTGGGAGCTAAATCTTGGGTTCACACAAACAAAGGCATGATTGTTGTCCCCTCATAATGGAGCACCAGAACAGCCTCCCTGGCCCATACCCAGCTTCCCCGTACCCATCCTACCTCCTATTCCAAACAGCACCAGCCCTGGCCAGCCCTGTTGTGCTCTGCTCCCCTGTGTCCTGACTTCCTCCTGGTGAGGAAGAAACGTGTAAATGTGATCTCTACCTCCTAACACCACTATATTCACTTCTGAACAGAAAGCAGTCACTTCTTCCTTCCATACTTCATGCTCTGCTAAAAGTATTCCATTAAGGGAAGAGAATGAATTAGAAATAGAAATGAATAGTACAATAAGGCATAATTGCTTAAGATCCTTTCTGCATAAACATCAAAGCAACAGCTATTACATTCACATAATGGTTATGCTAAACAGCAACACTGAATCATACGGTATCTACGGACCCCAAAACTTTTGGATGTTAGACGGGTCATTCATTATCTTATCTCCCCTTCCACAGTCCTTCAAGGTTTAGTTTCTCTACTCAGATTACAATCTATTCTAAATATAAACAAAGGAAAACTTTTTAAATGTCTTAATATGAAAAACAGATCATTTGACCCTCCTTCAAAAGATCTGAACTCCAGCACCAATGTGGATTACTATCCCATTACTAGCACAGTACATTTCAGGATATTAATGTGTCTTGTAATAGAGATTATGGGAGAAAACTACAAGATTTGGGGGGAAAGGAAATAATTCCCAAAAGAGCTAAAATTTCCACTAGTAAAACTTCATTTATGACTCATCAAAATTTTATACTGAAAATATTTACAGTTTTGTCTTATAAGTTGGTGCACAAAATACCCCCATCTATGACTCCCAAACCCTGACGATCTTTTGCTTAGTATAAGTTGCCAGGTTGCAAAACGGAAGGTTCTATAGTTCTTAGCTACTCTGATCCAAAGCCCAGCTAACCATGGATTTAGCTCCCCCTGGTGGTGGTGCATGAATTTTGCATACATAAATTGTCAAGTTGAAGAGAATCTTAGGGCTTATCCGCTTAAAACCTCTCCCTTTGCAAATAGGAAAACCAGGGCTGAGAGAAGACAAGGGAGAAGGATGCTGTTCCAGGTTCATGCTGGGGAGTGGCTGAGCTAAGAACAGAACAGAACCCAGCTCTCCAGCCTCCTGCTGATTTAAACACAGCACACTGCCTGCGCACAGTGATGCTAGGAGATCCCCTCCCGCAAGCTTCCAGCCTTCTAGAGTCCCTTGAGACATTTGATCTGTACAACCTTAATATCGATTGGTCAAATTCTTGGGCCAGGTCCAGCACAGTGGCTCACTCATGCCTGTAATCCCAGCACTTTGCGAGGCTGAGGGGGGTGGATCACTTGAGGTCAGGAGTTTTGAGACCAGCTAGGGCGATGTGGTGAAACCCTGTCTCTACTAAAAATACAAAAATTAGCCAGGGGTGGTGGCAGGCTCATGTAATCCCAGCACTTTAGGAGGCTGAAGTGGGTGGATTACTTGAGGTCGGGAATTTGAGACCAGCCTGGCCAACATGGTGAAACCCTGTCTCTACTAAAAATACAAAAATTAGCCAGGTATGGTGGTGTGCACCTGTAGTCCCAGCTACTTGGGAGGCTGAGGGAGAACTGCTTGAACCTGGGAGGTGGAGGTTGCAGTGAGCCAAGATTGCTCCACTGCACTCACAGAGTGAGACTCCATCTCAAAAAAGAAAGAAAATTCTTGAACCAAACCCTTAGAATCAGCTTGCTGTAAACACAAGAAAACACATTAAGAGCACAAGTGCTGGTTCTACCTCAGATCTACCAAGCCAGATGCTCAGGGGATGGGCCTGGCGTCTGTGTTTTCACCTGTGCCCCAGGGGCTTCACCTGCTTGGCCAGACATGGGGTTTATGATCATAGTGGGTTTGCAGACACAAGGGAAAAGTCTGTCTCTCCACAGTCAAAAAGTGACAGAGGAGTGGTTTTCTTCCTGAGTCGTTCTCCTGGTGATTCCTGAGTCACAACCAGGATGAATGTGTTTATATGCCTGTCATGACCATCCCTTTCCCAGCCTGGGCCTCAGCCTTCTCATCTAGCTGCACTGGCAGTTTCTCCAGGCTTACTCTGCTGCAGTTTGGAGAAAATGGATAGCATCAAGGCCTGGTGCTGTCAGGGGCAAGCCACTAGGCCCCCCAGGCAGGTGCCCAGATGGCAGCACACCTTAGCGAACTTGCCTCAGTCCAGACTGGCCCCCGCCTGACAGGTGTGGAACTCTACCCTGAGAGGTGTGGAGCTCTACTTTCCAGTATACTGGTTGCTCATCCACGGCTCCAGGCTGCAGGCTCCAGGCCTTGGTCCACATGGAATCAGAGCAAAGGCAGACAGCTGGATGATCCTGATTGTTGGTGGCATTAAGTATAACTGGATACTTCCAACCTCAACGCTGGACTAGCACCATGGACTCCCCGGGCTGGGGCCCCTTTCACAGACTCCCCACACAGTCTGGCTCTTGGCATGTGTCTTTATGATTCTAAGGCAGATGTGATCCTGTGGAGTCAGGTCTGGCTGTGGGAGCCTTTCTGTCTTGTAGAGGTGACCCTGCACACCCTACTCTCAACAGGCTCCATGAAAACAACCCTTTGACCATGTGTCTGCAGATCTGCCCGCTACTCCCCAGCCTCTCCCACTTCATTTCCAGCCATATTCTTCCTTTGCTCTGCTCAAGAATGTAAGCTCCTCAAAGGCAGGGACACGTGCATCTCCCCAGAACCTACCACTGTGTCTGGCCCACAGCAGGGGCCCAGTACTTACGTACTGACTGCACACAGCCCTGAAGCCTATCCATTTATCACCCCGTCCAGCAGTCAGGTGCCTGAGGGAAACTCCCTGGCCATATGACTTCGGGCACATCAATTAGACTTGTTGATCTTTAGCTTCCTTATGAATAGGATGGCTGGGTGCGGTGGCTCACGCCTGTAATCCCAGCACTCTGGGAGGCCAAGGCAGACAGATCACCTGAGGTCAGAAGTTAGAGACCAGCCTGACCAACATGGCGAAACCCCGTCTCTACTAAAAATACAAAAATTAGCTGGGCATAGTGGCACGCACCTATAGTCTCAGCTACTCAGGAGGCTGAGGCAGGAGAATTGCTTGAACCCAGGAGGTGGAGGTTACAGTGAGCCGAGATTATGCCAGCCTAGGCAACAGAGCAAGACTCTATCTCAAAAAAAAAATAATAAAGTAAAATAACATAAAATAGAATAAGGATAATAAGAGCATCTACATCTTAAGATTTCTATGAGAACTAAGTAAAATAATATAATTAGAAAACTTAGTGGAATGCTAGACATACAGTAAGTACTCAATAAATGTTCTTATGGGCCGGGCATAGTGGCTCACGTCTGTAATCCTAGCACTTTGGGAGGCCAAGGTAGGCAGATCACTTGAGGTCAGGAG
>NW_012101257.1:275006-281588 GCF_000951045.1 Mandrillus leucophaeus
AATGTATGTATGTTATAGCCTGTGACCCAAGGTACACACTTATTTCCTTTTTTCCGTATGCATAGAGGTCCATATTATAGTCCCAGTACACTACCTATATCATGCATATTTCAATATATTTCTTTGATTATTTTAAATAGTTACACTTATGCAACTTTTTTCTACAGATAAACATGCAATGCAAATTGTATATAAAGTATGGAGCATCATTTATAAATACAGAGGGGAAACAAAAAATCTGGTTAAATCAATTATCTACACTGTGTGTGGTGGCTCACACCTGAAATCCCAGCACTTTGGAAGGCCAAGGCAGGATTGCTTGAGCCCAAGAGTTCGAGACCTGCTAAGGCAAGATAGCAAGACACGGTCTCTAAAAACACACAAAAATTAGCTGGGTGTGGTGGTGTGCACCTGTAGTCCCAGCCATTTGAGAGGCCGAGGTAGGAGGATCGCTTGAGCCCAGGAGGTGAAGGCTGCAGTGAGCTGTGTTTGTGCCACTGCACTCCTGCCTGGATGACACAGCAAGATGACCCTGTCTTAGGAAATAAATAAATAAATAAATAATCTGTCCATACATTGATATCCTATGGCAATTTTTTAAATGGAGGAAGATTGATAGGTACTGATATTTTATTTTATTTTTGAGATGGAGTTCTACTCTTATTGCCAAGGCTGGAATGCAATGACTCAATCTCGGCTCACTGCAAACTCTGCCTCCCGGGTTCAAGTGATTCTCCTGCCTCAGTGATTCTCTCAAGTAGCTGGGATTACAGTCATGTGCCACCATGCCCAGCTAATTTTGTATTTTTAGTAGAGATGAAGTTTCACCATGTTGGTCAGGCTGGTCTCAAACTCCTCACCTCAAGTGATCCACCTGCCTCGGCCTCCTGAAGTGCTGGGATTATAGGCGTGAGCCACCATGCCTGGCTGGTACTGATATTTTAAAAGTGTCTAAAATATGTTGTGAAGTAGAAAAAAAACAGATGAAGAACAATATAAAATATGTTACCACATGCTTTTTAGAAGGGTGTGTGTACCAGTATATGTACTCGCACATGCTACACACATATGCTTCTACATGTGTAGAATATCTCTGGAAGGACATACAGAACACGGTTAATATGGTTGCCACTAGAGATGAGAATCAGAGCAATGAAGGTCAGGACTGGGAGGGGCAATAACTTTTTAGTTTATATACAAGGATACATAATTTTTAAACATTTCCAGTCTGACCATTGCAATGGATGTCAACTTTCTTTTTCAAAAATATAAACAAAATTGATATGGAAGCATTCAGCCACTGTTTTCTGGGAGGTAATTCTGGGCTAGACACTCTGTTAAGGTGGGTATATGAAGTCAGCTGACACAATCCTTGCCCTTGAGCTCGGCTGGGAAACAAGTCAAGGGGACGGGGCAAGCAAGGGGCTTTTGGAAGGTCCAGGTGGTGGATGAGTCAGGAGGAGAATATTCCTGGAAAAGAAAGCAGTGTAAGCAAAGGCAAAAGACACAGTAGAACACAGCAGAGAGCTGCAAGGAGCTGACCTGGCTGGGGCAGAGGGTGGCAGGAGGCAGGGCGAGGGCCCCGTGGCTGTGCTGGCTAAGACCTTGGACCTCATTCTGAAAATGACAGGAAGTCATTAAGGGCCAGTGAGCAGGATAATGGCATGTAGTGCAATGTAAAATGACCACCCTGAGCTCACATGGACAAGCAACCAATGAAGCAACGAAGGGGCTCCCAGGAGAAAACCCACCAGAGTCCTGGAAGCAGGGATGAGTCAAGAAGCAGAAGACTTGGTTGGGCATGGGTGGCTCATGCCTATAATCTCAGCACTTTGGGAGGCCAAGGCAGGCGATCACCTGAGGTCAAGAGTTCAAGACTAGCCTGGCCAACATGGCAAAACCCTGTCTCTACTAAAAATACTAAAAATTAGCTGGGTGCAGTGGCCCACGCTTGTAGTCCCAGCTACTTGGGAGGCTGAGGCAGGAGAATCACTTGAACCCTGGAGGTGGAGGTTGCAGTGAGCCGAGATCATGCCACTGTACTCCAGCCTGGGCAACACAGCAAGACTCCGTGTCAAAAAAAGAAGCAGAACACCTGAAATAGGCCCTTTTGATACAACAAACACAAGGTTGGTGTGAACGAGCCAGAGATATTTTGCAGGCATGGACAAAGGGGAAAATGAAAGAGGAGCTGTAGGCTGACATTAGACCAACACCTGTCAGAATTTTGGGTTATCCTAAGACCAGTGAATTTTTTAAAAAGCAGAACAAAATAAAATGATAGTAAATAACCAAAATAAGGGTGCTGCTGACTTTCACATTTTGTCAAATGAGAGCAATTTTTAAAAATGATCAGGTATTATTGCCAGCACTTCATAAAAAAAGGAACTTTTTTTTTTTTAAGATGGAGTCCCGCTCCAGGTTGAAGTGCAGTGGCTCCATCTCGGCTCACTGCAACCTCTGCCTCCCAGGTTCAAGCGATTCTCCTGCCTCGACCTCTTGAGTACCTGGGACTACAGGCACATGCCACCATGCCTGGCTAATTTTTTTGTATTTTTAGTAGAGACAGGGTTTCACCACATTGGCCAGGATGGTCTCGATCTCCTGACCTCGTGATCCACCCGCCTCAGCCTCCCAAAGGCGCGAGCCACCGTGCCTGGCCAAGAAGGAACATTTTAACCCTCCCCAAAATAGGAAAGACCTAACATCCACTGAAAGATGGTCATTTAAATGAAACAAGTTTAGCTTTATCAAAAACTTTATACCATCCTTATTAGTCTCATTTCATCATGGATTATGAAGTCACGGATGCTGCTGGTTTGCATGAACTGCTATGTAAACCATTTTTGAAGAAGAGAGATTGGATGAGGATAAAGAGTTTTTGTTTTTTGAAGGATGAAACTGATTTGAGAAAAATAATAAATGCCGGGCATGTGGCTCACGCTTGTAATCCCAACACTTTGGGAGCTGAAGCGGGAGGATTGCTTGAGCCCCAGAGTACAAGACCAACCTGCACAACATGGCAAAACCTCTTCTCTACAAAAAATACAAAAATTAGCTGGGTGTGGTAGCGCGGGCCTATAGTCCCAGCTACCCATGAGGCTGAGGTGGAAGGATCACTCGAGCCCGAGGGATGGAGGTTGCAGTGAGCCATAATCATGCCATTGCACTCCAGCTTGTGAACAAGGCAAGACCCTGTCTCAAAAAGGAAAAAAAAAAAAAAAAAAATTAATGTACAGGGGGGAAAGAAACAGAGAAAGATTTAATTACTAAATGCAGTGCAGTAAGCTAGATTGGACATAAAACAGCAAAAGGACATTATTGAAAAAACCAACGAAATTCAAATAACATCTGTATTTTAGTTAATAGTATTGTACCAATATTAATTGCCTAGTTTTTACAAATTTACCATGGTTATGTAAGATGTCAACACGGGGGAAACTGGGTAATTGAAAGTTAAAAAAAACACAACAGGCCAAGCAGTGGCTCATGCCTGTAATCCCAGCAGTTTGGGAAACTGAGGCAGGCTGATCACTTGAGGTCAGGAGTTCGAGACCAGCCTGGCCAATGTGGTGAAACCCTGTGTCTACCAAAAATACAAAAAATAAATAAATACAACAAAACAAAACAAAACAAAATAAAACAAAACAAAATAAAATAAAATAAAATAAAATAAACCAGGTGTGGTGGCTTGCACTTGTAATTCCAGCTACTCAGGAGCCTGAGGCATGAGAATCACTTGAACCCGGGAGGCAGAGATTGCAGTTAACAAAGATCAGGCCACTGCACCCCAGCCTGGGTGATGCAGTGAGATTTTGTCTCTTAAAAAAACAATAGTAACAACAATAACAAACAGAAGAGAAAGGAAATAAGTGAAATTCCCAGAAGTAGGCCCTAGAACCAGGTGTTAGGTAGCACTGAACTTGAACAGGAGAGGAGCACCTCCCTCCCTGAGGTAAGAGGAAGGAGTTGGACTGGACACAATTAATTTGGTAATAAACTTCTCCCTCAGAATTTGAAAAGGAAGCCTTTTTTTTCATTAATAAAGTAGTTAAATGAAAATGACTTACAAGGCTGGGCACGGTGGCTCATGCCTTTAATCCCAGCACTTTGGGAGGTCAAGGCAGGTGAATCACCTGAGGTCAGGAGTCCAAAACCAGCCTGGCCAACACAGCAAAAATTTAGTATTTTTGTCTACTAAAAATACAAAAATTAGCTGGGCGCGGTGGTGGGCGCTTGTAATCCCAGCTACTCAGGAGGCTGAGACAGGAGAGTTGCTTGAACCCAGGATGCAGAGGTTGCAGTGAGCCGAGATAGTGCCATTGCACTCCAGCCTGGGCAACAGAGTGAGACTCTGTTTCAAAAAAAAAAAAAAGAAAAAGAAAATAACTTATAAATGCAGTGTGTAATAGGTAAATGGAACACAGATAAAACTTAGATTGACAACAGAAATAAGTGGTTTTCCTTCTTTCCCTGTGTGCAAATAAGAAAAAAAAAAAAGTGGTTGGTCAGGTGCAGTGGCTCACGCCTGTAATCCCAGCACTTTGGGAGGCTGAGGTAGGCAGATTACTTGAGGCCAGGAGTTCAAGACCAGCCTGGCCAATATGGTGAAACCCAGTCTCTACTAAAAATGCAAAAATTAGCCAGGCATGGTGGCAAGCACCTGTAGTCCCACCCAGCTACTCAGGAGGCTGAGGCAGTAGAATCCCTTGAACCCAGGAGGTGGAGGTTGCAGTGAGTCGAGATCTCGCCACTGAACTCCAGCCTGGGTAACAGAGAGAGACTCTGACTCAAACAAAACAAAACAAAAGTGATTAATGTTATGTGGGGAGAATAAAAGCAGCAGCCCTGAGTCATGCTCCATCTTCTAATAATTCTGTTCTGTAAAGATGCTCAGGGCTGAAATCAGCAACTTAGAGAAGCCCTACTTCAGAGCACTGGCTACATTAAGGAGAATGTTTTCAAGACTGCACTGAAATAACAGCAGGACACTGAGAGTGAAAGTAATAGTGGAAGTGAGTAAAACTTGGAGAGAAGGCAGCCGCTCAGCGTGAGGAATAAACACCAGAAGTCACTCACTCGCTGCTGTTTCCTATCAAACCCTCCCTATTTGCAGGAGCAGAAATTTACTGAAAGTAAATAGAAGAATTTGATAGAAAATCAAATCCAGGCCCTGGCAACAGGGAAGAAACTTTTACTAGATCCCCACTAGTATATTATATTTACGTAGAATTCTCTTTTCATTTAAAGTATGAATAATCAGCTTCTTCTTCTTCTTCTTCTTTTTTTTCTTGACAGTCTCACTCTGTTGCCCAGGCTGCAGTACAGTGGTGTGATCTTGGCTCACTGCAACCTCTGCATCCTGGGTTCAAGCAGCTCTCCTGCCTCAGCCTCCCAAGTACCTGGGATTACAGGCCTGCGCCACCATACCCAGCTAATTTTCGTATTTTTAGTTGAGATGTGGTTTCCCCATGTTGGCAAGGCTGGTCTCGAACTCCTGACCTCAGGTGATCCACTTACCTCGGCCTCCCAAAGTGCTGGGATTACAGGCGTGAGCCACTGTGCCCAGCCCTAATAATCAGCTTCTTATCAGTACCAAGCACAACATTTCAACTTTAGGATACTTATTTAATGACAAAAATATATACGATAGTACTTCAGCTTTCCATTTTTAGGGAGGAAAATCAAGTAAAAAATATATTTTGGGGGGCTAAATAATGAGAACTTATGAATACAAAGAAGGAAACAACAGATACTGGTGCCTACTTGAGGGTGCAGGGTGGGAGGAAGCGAGGAGCAGAAAAGATAACTATAGGGAACTGGGTTTAATAATTAACCTGGGTGATTAAATAATCTGTACAAAAAACCCCTGTGACATGAGTTTACCTATGTAACAAACCTTCACACATATGCCCGAACCCAAAATAAAAGTTAAAAAACATATATGTGTGTATATATATGTGTATATATATGTGTGTATATATGTGTGTGTATGTGTGTATATGTGTATATATCCACATGTGTATGTGTATATATACACATATACACACACACATATATACACACACATATATACACACACACCCATATTTAATGTTTAAAAGAGAGGTGGGATTTCATTGTGTTGCCCAGGTTGCTCTTGAACTCCTGTGGTCCCACTTACTCTGGAGGCTGAATAGGAGGATCACTTGAGCCCAGGAGGTTGAGGTTACAGTGAGTTGTGTTCACACCACTGCACCCCAGCCTGGGCAACAGAGCAAAACCCTGCCTCAAAAAAAAATAATTTTAAGTAATATAATTTTTTTTGAGACAGTCTCAAAATGTATACATGTATACATATATATGTGTATATATACACACACACTCAAAAGGAATATATTAAGTACTATAATACAGATTATATCACTTAAGGCCAGGCGCAGTGGCTCACACCTGTAATCCCAGCACTTTTGGGAGGCCGAGGTGGGTGGATCACCTGAGATCAGGAGTTTGAGATCAACCTGGCCAACATGGGGAAACCCTGTATCTACTAAAAATACAAAAATTAGCTGGGCATGATGGTGGGCACCTGTAATCCCACTT
>NW_012101257.1:282023-296721 GCF_000951045.1 Mandrillus leucophaeus
CTCACTGCAACCTCCACCTCCAAGGTTCAAGCGATTCTCCTGCCTTAGCCTCCCTAGTAACTGGGATTGCAGGCATGTGCCACCACACCTGGCTAATTTTGTATTTTTAGTAGAGACGGGGTTTCTCCATGCTGGTCAGGCTGTTCTCAAACTCCCGACCTCAGGTGATCCACCCACCTCGGCCTCCCAAAGTGCTGGGATTACAGGCATGAGTCACTGTGTCCGGCCATAATACTCAGCTAATTTTAAAAAAATGTATTGTAGAGATGGAATCTCCCTACACTGCCCAAGTTGATCTCAAATTCCTAGGCTCAACCAATCCTCCCTCCTCAGCCTCCCAAAGTGCTGGAATTACAGGCATGAGCCACTGTGCCTGAACTAAAATTGATTTTTAAAATCAAGACATTTTATTGCATTATTGGGAAAAAATGTTGGCTTTTTAGATAATAAGATTATGTTTTGAATCATCTTGGAAAATGTTGTATATTCTTTTATAAATGGACATTGCTCCAATACATTACAGCTAAATACCGAGCTAGTCGGGCTTCCTCAGTTGCAAGCAACAGGTTCCCATTCTGATTAACTTAAGCCAAAAAGAGATTTAATGGAAAATTAGTATGTGTGTGACTGTGGGGTAGGGTTGGGGGGTCTAGAATTGAAGGAACAGCTGAAGGGGTAGGGACCAAGGCATCTTCCAGGATCCAGGGAGTGCAACTGACAAAGGTCACACTGAAGCCTTGACACTGGCTGGCTGAAATCAGCACTAACTGTGCTTCCTGCTCTTGGGTTATCCTGCTGAGGATGTGAAGCAGTGAGACAGTACATCTCGTCAGCTTCGGGCAAGGAAGAAAACAGGGCACTGCAATGGACAGCCCACCAAAACACATACTAGGAGACAGGCAATGCAGCAAAGGCTATTACTAGAAGAAATGGAAACGGATGTCAGGTAGTCCTCCTTGCCCTATTCTCTCTCCTTTTTTTTTTTTTTTTTTTTTTGTTGAGACAGAGTCTCACTCTGTTGCCCAGGCTGGAATGCAGTGGCATGATCTCTGCTCACTTCAACCTCCACCTCCCAGGTTCAAGCGATCCTCAGCCTCCCGAGCAGCAGGGATTACAGGCGCCCACCCCCATGCCCGGCTAATTTTTGTATTTTTAGTAGAGATGGGGTTTCACCATGTTGGCCAGGCTGGTCTCAAACTCCTGACCTCAGGTGATCCACCCACCTCGGCCTCCCAAAGTGCCCTGTTCTCTTATGCCACCATGCTTCTGTTTGGTTTTTCCCTGCCTTGGAATGCCCCCTAACCCAGATCACCTGTCTTCACCAATTTCACCCTCAAAAGCCAGATAAAGTAACCTGCTTCTGCGAAGCCAGGCAGAGAAAATCACTTTGCACTATCTTTGTACCTTGCATACACATCCCTTGTGGAACTGATCATGCTGGATTGTAATTATTTGCATGTACCTGAATCTCTACTATGAGACTGTAAGTTCTTTGAGGAGAGAAATGTCTTTTCATCTCTGCTGCTTGTGCACCTAAGACAGTGTCCATCACAAAGTTAGTACTCAACAAAGGATTGCTATGTTAAAAAATCTTTTTTGAAAGCACATGGAAAATTCTATATAGACATAAAATAATGGACCGTTACCTTCGCAAATCTGTGTGATGTTTGGGAAAGCCTGGCAATATCTTCAAGATCCAGATAAGAAATGATATTCAGGAGCAAATTGTCTGAGAGCCGTTCAAGGAAGTCAAATTTACCTTTGCACAAATTGATGACATAGTTTAATATTCTTGTACCAAATATTAAGGAAATTTGACCTGTAATTGAAAGAAGCCAACAAACTAAAATGGTTATCATGTACAGTCACATAACAGCTGTAACAACCATCAGTGGAATACAAGCTTCAGGGCATTTTTCCCCTGGGAGTGATGTTAGGTGAGGCTGGGTCTTTCCTACTTTCACCGAGCTGCCTTTGGGACTAACCGAATGCATTTTTGAGGCATCTGTTTCCAATTGCTGTTCCTGCCCTGAGACCAGAAACTTTTAGGGACACTCACTGCTTAACACAGTGATTTCTGCATCCCCTTGATCTCATCAGCACCAGACTCCCGTCTATACCACTAACCTAATTGGTCTCAGCATTACCATTGTACTCACGGCCCCTCCAAGCGGGCAGCTATGTGGAGGAAAAAGATGCTGGTCCACGTGGCTTTTCTGCTAGCCCTGCTACTCTCCATTGGTCTAAAACACATTGTCTCCTAATTTTAGTTGACTTTTGATCTCTTATTTCACTTAATTTTTATTTATTTATTTATTTATTTTTAGATGGGGTCGCCCAGGCCGGAGTGCAGTGGTACAATCGCGGCTCACTGCAGCCTTGACCTCCCAGGCTCAAGCAATCCTCCCATTTCAGCCTCCTGAGTAGCTGGGACTACTGGTGTGTGCCCCCATACCTGGCTATTTTTTTAAATTTGTTTTTAGAGATGGAGTCTTATTATGTTGCCCAGGCTGGTCTAGAACTCCTGGGCTCAAGCAATCCTCCCACCTCTGCCTCCCAAAGTGTTGAGACTCCAGGCAGGAGACACCATGCCCAGCCTGTTATTTTTATACATTGTGTCTACACCAAACTTTCTTCCTTCTTCTTTACCATCTCCTTTCATCCCTATCTTCATTTGATAGGAAAAAAAAAAATAGAAAGAGGGCTGGGAGTGGAGGCTCACCCCTATAATCCCAGCACTTTGGGCGGCCGAGGCAGGCGGATCACCTGAGGTCGGCAGTTTGAGACCAGCCTGACCAACAAGGAGAAACCCTGTCTCTAATAAAAATACAAAATTACCCGGGCGTGGTGGCACATGCCTGTAATCCCAGCTACTCGAGAAGCTGAGGCAGGAGAATTGCTTGAACCCGGGAGGCTGAGGCTGCAGTGAGCTGAGATCACACCATTGCGCTTGGGCCTGGGCAACAAGAGTGACACTCTGTCAGAAAGAAAGAAAGAAAGAAAAGGAAGGAAGGAAGGAAGGAAAGAAAGAAGCAAAGAGAAAAACATGAATATTTCATAAAAATTATTATGCTAATTTTTTTGTAGAGACAGGGTCTCACTATGTTGCTCAGGCTGGATGCTTCATAGTACTTTAACTTTTGCCTAATAATTTTTGTACCTATTCACTTATTTCCAAATTGGGAAAGAGTTCATAAAGAATCAACCAATCAATGGTCTGTCTAACTATGTTTGATGTAGGAAAAAAGGATTTCCCCCCAGCTCTCTGAATAAACAAGAAATGAAAACTTGTTTGGAAGGATAGATGTTTCAATGTAAACAGTGGTTAAATGCGGTGACTTTTATTTTCTTCCTTTTGCCTATCTGTATGTTCTGCCCCAGCCTTCTGAGTAGCTGGGATGACAGTCACGCACCACCACACCCAGCTAATTTTTGTATTTTTAGTAGAGACGGGGTTTCACCATGTTGGCCAGGCTGGTCTCAAACTCCTGACCTGGTGATCCACCCGCCTTGGCCTCCCAAAGTGCTGGGATTACAGGCATTAGCCACCATGCCCGGCCAAGACTACCTCCTTTTAAGAGGGAGGAAAACAGGGTGATGGTGGGTATGTATTTAGATCATAGGGGCCCCAAAGCTGGGGCTTTGTCAGTTTCTATTCTCTCCTTCAGACTCTGAAAGCTCCACTATGGCGTCTTTCCAGAAATGGCTCTCAGAAGAGAAACAGTGCACTCTCTTAGACTCAGTGTCCAATATTTGGTGACCACCCTCCCTATTCAACGTGAACTATTCCTTCTGGAGCAAGTAGGACAGAGCTGTCAAGGGCACCAGGCTCCCTGCAGAAGCAGGTGGAACTGTGATCCTAGAAGTTGGGCTCTCTGGTTTCAGAAGGCATGTAAGGTGTGGGCTGTGTTTATGTAAAAGCCAGCTTAGAAGAGTAGCTATATAAGATTTATCTCCCAAGCTGGTTAACCTACATTAAGGCATTAATGTAGAAATAGAAAATAGAGGCATTACAGATTTAAGTGGCTTCTGAATTCCAAGTGCTTCCCATTCAAAGCCCCTCTAAAGCACAAAGGCCTTCTTTGGGGGGTGAGGAATAGCCCTTTCAAAAACTCAGCATCGAAGAGTAGGTATTGTGAAGAACCTCTGCCCACCAGCAGAATAAGAAGAAAAAGCAGTGCTTATTTAAAGCCCTTGACATAATTGAAGATAATTTTTGAGTACTTTAAAATGACAAGAAAACATGTTCAAAGCATGCTCAAATATACTTTAGAAAGTTTCCACCAACAAAGTATTTAAAATGTAAAAGTTTTAGGACATGTACAGCTAGGTATGAAATGTGATGGTTTGAAAGTGTAAGGTGGTTAGAGTATTTTGAAAAAAATACTCTTGCTTTTTTGGTATTTTTAAAATGTAACTGACATATATTTCGTTTGAAACTAAAAAAATGTATATTA
The DNA here is from genome assembly GCF_000951045.1 of Mandrillus leucophaeus. Taxonomy (NCBI): domain Eukaryota; kingdom Metazoa; phylum Chordata; class Mammalia; order Primates; family Cercopithecidae; genus Mandrillus; species Mandrillus leucophaeus. The sequence goes on from NW_012101257.1 coordinate 286,481, forward strand.
AAACAAACTCCATTTTGAAACATAAAATCACTATCTGCATGTTGGATTATGTGGCAGACAGTCTCCAAGACAGTTCCAGTGACTCTCTTTTCCTAAACTTACGCCCCTGTGTGTTTCCATCCCAGCCTGAATAGGGCTGCCCTGTTAACAAAGAGGATATTGCAGAAATGATATCCAAAGGGGAGGTAAAGGCTTCTGCTCTGCTCTTGGATCACTCACTCTGGGAGAAGCCAACGGCCATGTCCTGAAAAGTTCTTTTGAAGTCTCACAGTGGCTGCCCTTAGAGACAACAAATGACCAGTGTTTCCCATTCAGATCTTAGTTAATCTCTTTAGGATTGGGAGGGTCTGGAAGAAAAAGATCTAGCTATGTTAATAGAGATTCTTCACAGATACAAATTTTCCTCCACAAAGAACAGCTTCGCAGAACCATTTCAAAATATGGCAAATCAACATGTTTTGGGGTAAAATATGTTGATTTTCTTCTTTGTCTCATAATGCTATGCCAGAGTCAGGTTGGAAAGTAAATTATGATATATAGGGGTTAAATAAAACCCATCTGATGAGACTTTATGATTTGTAGGGCATGACTCCCCAGACCCCTTAGATAGGAATTTGTGCAAGATAAAAAATCAGAGTTTAGTCTTCACTTAGCAGCACTATGGAGAGGTCCATGAGACAAGAAATTGAAACCTCCTGCCAACAACCACCAGTGATTTGTCAGCCAGGTGTATAAGCCATCCTTGAATGGGATCCTCCAGCTCCAGTCAAGCCTTCAAATGACTGAGGTGCCATCTAACCCCGTGCAAGTCTCCCAATCAGAACCACTCAGTTAAGCTGCTCCCAAATTTCTGGTCCACAGTAACTGTTTGAGATAATAAACATTTATCATAGTTTTAAGTCATTACGTTTTGGGATAATCTGTTACACAGCAATAGATGATACAGACTCGGGTACCTGCAAGTGATGTGCTGCCACAACGGAACCTAAAATGTGGGAGTGGCTTTGATATTGAAAAGTCCATAAAAATGTGAATGAATGTGAGGAGAGGGTTGGTGAAAGCCTGAAGAGCCAAGAAGTAACCATTAGTAGAAGCCTAATGAATTCTGAGGTTTTAAAGATGAAGACTTGAAAGATTGAGGGCCAGGTGCGGTCACTCATGTCTGTAATCCCAGCACTTTAGGGGGCCAAGGCAGGCAGATCACTTGGGGTCAGGAGTTTGAGACCAGCCTGGCCAACATGGTGAAACCCCATCTCTACTGAAAATACAAAAATCAGCTGGGCATGGAGGTGGGCACCTGTAATCCCAGTTACTCACAAGGCTGAGGCATGATAATTGCTTGAACCCGGGAGGTAGAGGGTGCAGTGAGCCAAGATTGTACCACGGCACTCCAGCCTGGGCAGCAGAGTAAGACTCCATCTCAAAAAAAAAAAAAAAAAGATTTAAGTGAGAAAAAAAAATGCACCTTATGAGTTGTGCCGTTTAGCTAAGAAAATGTCCAACCAGGAACATACTGCCTGATTTCTTCTTGATGCTTAAAGTAAAAGATGAGAGAAAAGAGATAAGCTAAAGGAAGGTATCTTAAAAATGACATAGGATTTACTGCTTTTGAACATTCTCTGCCTCTTCAGTTGTCAAATAATGCTAAAATTAAGAAATGTCTCTCAGGCAAAGATCAAATCTAGGACAATGTAAGAAAAATATGGTATAAAGAAGAAATTGGAGGTGGGGAAAGGTGGCTAGAAGATGCTCTATCAAAAACCATCCAGTCAAACCTTAGGGTTTTCATGAAGCTTAAGGGTGTTGTCACTCAAGAGTCAAGAGCAGAAACCCAAGGCCGAGAAGCGCTTATCTCAAAGAGTTATATAAGCGTGGTTTTCTCTAATGCAATAGACCCCAATAAGAAATGCATGATGTTTTTAAGAGAATTATATTGGTAAAAACACTGCCATCCAGCCTGAACTGAACGGGTCACATGCAGTACAAAAGGAGAAGACTTTGGACCCTCAACCAGCAAGGTAGCTTTCATTCTAAGGCTTCTTCTCTTGGCTTGTGCAGGGTTGCCATTTCACTGTGTGCTCACACGACTTCTTTGCTGTGAGCTTGAGTAGACGGGGAGTGAGCCTCTGGTCCAACTTCTAACAAGAACACCAATTCTATCAGATTAGGGCCCCAACTTAAAGACCTTATTTAACCTTAATTACTTCCTTAGAGGCCTCCATGTCCAAATATAGTACACTGGGAGTTAGGGGTTCAACATATGAATTTGAGGGGAGACACACTGAGTTCATAATAACCCTGGGAAACATTTGGAAATTTTAAACACATTTCTGAATAATGAAGGTGTCAGAAGAGATACCAGGCCAGGCACAGTAGCTCACCCCTGTAATCCCAGCACTTTGGGAGGCCAAGGTGGACAGATTACTTAAGGTCATGAGTTCTAGACCAGCTTGGCCAACATGGTGAAACCCCATCTCTATTAAAAATACAAAAATTAGCTAGGCTTTGTGGTGCTCGCCTGTAATCCCAGCTGCTCAGGTGGCTGAGGTGGAAGAATTGCTTGAACCTGGGAGGCGGAGGTTGCAGTGAGCCAAGATCGCACCACTGCACTCCAGCCTGGGTGACAGAGTGAGACTCCCATCTTGCGGGGGGCAGGGGAAAAAAAAAGAAAGAAAACCCAAGAGACTATGACCAGTAAATAAAATGAATTCACTGATTAATTAAGAAAAGGAAATCTTAACTAAAGTTTCAGGTCTATACTGCTTTACAGATTAGCTTTATAAACTCTCAAAGAATTGTATACCAATCCATATGGTATACAATTTGTTCCAAAGAATAGAAATAGAAGAACTCCCCAGCTCAAATTAGGAAGTTGTGCAAACCAGCAATGATGGTAGACAAAAGGAAAACTGTATGCTAAACTTTGCTTAGGAACATAAGTGGTAAAAATTCTAAACAAAACATTAGGAAATTGAGTTCATCAACATATTAAAAAAGTAAACAAATTTTGACCAGTAGGATTAATCCTGGAATGATCTAAGGATGTTATAACTTGGGTAAGTATCTTACAGAATTTGCCACATTAACATATTTTTTGAGATAAAATAACCACCTCAAAAATATAGAAAATTATTTCATATAAATATTTCTAACATCTATTATAAATAAAAACTCCTAGAAAGCTAGTAATAAAAGGGAATGTCCTTAACCTGATAACCTGATACATAGGAGTTACCAAAAACCCAGTAACAGTAACAATAATAATGAATGGTACAAATATGGGTTGGTATCATCTTCAGTATCTGCCAGGTACTGCCCTAAGATGTATCTATATAAAGTATGTGTAATACATATATGTTATATAATACATATAAGATATATCTCATATATATATAATATACACAGTCATTTAACCCTCACAATGACCCTATTGGATGGGTACAATTATTATTCCCCTTTTATAGAGAAAAAAAGGAGTACTGGAATATGGAGAGAACTTAGAGAGAGAGAGAAATGAGGAAATGAGGAACAGAAAGGATAAGTGGCTTGTTCAAGATCACACAATGAGAAAGTGGCAGAACTAGGACTGAACCCAGGGAGTTTGCTCTACAATGCACCTCCTAATCATGATGGTATATAACCTCTAATGTCAGAAATAAGACCAGAATGCCCACTATCACCATCTCTATTCAGCGTTGTTTTAGAGGTCATAGAAAGAACAAAACAAGGAAAATATAAAAATACATCATGAGCTGGGTGCGGTGGCTCACGCCTGTAATCCCAGCACTTTGGGAGGCTGAGGCGAGTGGATCACAAGGTCAGGAGTTCAAGACCAGCCTGGCCAAGATGGTGAAACCCTGTCTCTACTAAAAATACAAATAAATAAATAATTAGCCGGGCATGGTGGTGGGTGCCTGTAATCCCAGCTAGTCTGGAGTCTGAGACAGATAATTGCTTGAACCTGGGAGGTGGAGGTTGCAGTGAGTTGAGAACACACCACTGCACTCCAGCCTGGGCCAGAAAGTGAGACTCCGACTCAAACAAACAAACAAACAAACAAAATACATTTTGGCCGGGCGCAGTGGCTCACGCCTGTAATCCCAACACTTTGGGAGGCTGAGGCGGGCAAATCACCTGAGGTCGGGAGTTTAAGACCAGCCTGACCAACATGGAGAAACCCTGTCTCTACTAAAAATACAAAATGAGCCAGGCATGGTGGCACATGCCTGTAATCCCCAGCTACTCGGGAGGCTGAGGTAGGAGAATTGCTTAAACCTGGGAGGTGGAGGTTGCAGTGAGCCAAGATCGTGCCATTGCATTCCAGCCTAGGCAACAAGAGCTAAACTCCGTCTCAAAAAAATAAATAAATAAAAATAAAAATACATCATGATCAGAAAGAAAAAAAAAATTGCCATTACCACAAAATGATCTGAACGTCAACATACAAAAGTCAAGAAATCCTACTGAAAAAAGATCAGTATCATTTCTTTATATACCAGCGACCATTAACTCAAAATTATAACTTAATAAGCATTTATCTTTTGGCTCAGCAATCTCACACTGAAATGATCTGTGCACACAGTTACTCATTTTGGCATTATTTGTGATATGACAAGATTGGAAACAACCCAATTTTTATCACTAGAATTTTGGTGCCTATATATAAAGAAATATATGCAGATAAAGCATATATATGATATGTATATATTATTTGCTTCAGTATAAAGCATATATACTCTATTAAAGCATAAATACTCTATGCAGTTAAAAAAAAAAAAAAAAAAAGAAAAAGAAAAAAGAAAAAAAGCAGGCTGGGCCTGGTGGCTCACATCTGTAATCCCAGCACTTTGGGATACTGAGGCGGGTGGATCACCTGAGGTCAGGAGTTTGAGACCAGCCTGAGCAACATGATGAAACCCCATCTCTACATAAAAAATACAAAATTAGCCGGGCGTGGTGGCGCATGCCTGTAATCCCAGCTACTCGGGAAGCTGAGGAAGGAGAATCGCTGGAACCCATGAGGCGGAGCTTGTAGTGAGCCTAGATTGCACCATTGCACTTCAGTCTGGTCAACTAGAGTGGAACTCGGTCTCAAAAACAAACAAACAAACAAACAAAAACAAAAACAAAACAAAGAATATCTCCAAAGACATGAGGTGATTTCCAGGATATACTGGTGAAAAAGTAAAGTGTTGAACAGCAGGAGCAGAATGCTATTTGTGTAAGAATGGGTAGAGGAATATAAATATATTTATGAATTTGTTTATATCTGGAGAAAGAAACACTGGAACAGTAAATAAAAGCACAAGTGTTTACACCCAGGGCAAGGGAAGGAAAGGGCAGTGCAGACAGAGATGGAAGACTCTGAGTACATTGTTTGACAATTTTGATTTTGGAAACACATACATGTTATATATATTCAAGAATTAAAATAGAATGTAAGTTTTTAAAAACACACTATTAGCACAAAAAAATTATAAGGTGACTAGGAATAATTTAGGATTCTTTTCTCTCCTTTCTTTTCTTTTTTAAAAGAGATGGGATCTCACTATGTTGACCAGGTTGGTCTCAAACTCCTGGCCTCAAGACATTTTCCCATCTCAACTTTACAAAGTACTAGGATTTCAGGCATGTGCCACGGTGTCCAGCCAAGGAAGAATTTGAATAAAACATATATAAGACCTTTATAAAGAAAACATTAACACTTTATGGAGAAAAATAAGAGAAGATCTAAATGAATAGAGAGATATGCTAATGTTGAGAAGACTCAATACTGAAGGATGACAATTCTCCCCTCAGAAATCTAGAAATTCAATTTCAATCAAAATCTCAACAGGGATTTTTATATGACTTCACCAGTTGATCTTAAAATTCATATGCAGGGAAAAAGTCAAGAACCGCCTTTGTAAAGAATAAGAGGAGAAAAAAAAAAAAGAGTAAGAGGAGGAAGAAAATGAATTCCTCTAAATAGATAAGAAAATTTACTATAAAGATTGCAATTAAAGCAGTATAGTGTTGGTGTTGGTGCAAGACAAACAGTGAAACAAAATAGCCCTGGAAATGACAGGTACATATGGGAACCTGGAATATGTAAAAGATAAGATTATAAAACAGTATGGAATTACTAAACTGTCCCATAGATAATGCTAGAAACATTGACCAGACAGAGAGGAAAAAAAAAAAAAATCCTATGTTTCAATCCATCATATCAAAAAATGAAGTTAAGTCAAAGACCTAAAGTAGGAAACAAATCATAAAATATTTGAGATTTTTTTTTTTTTTTTTTTTTTTTGAGACAGAGGCTCACTCTGTCATCCAGGCTGGAGTGCAATGGCATGATCTCGGCTCACTGTAACCTCTGCCTCCTGGGTTCAAGTGATTCTCCTGCCTCAGCCTCCCAAGTAGCTGGGATTACAGGCATGCACCACCATGCCTGGCTAATTTTTTTGTATTTTTAGTAGGGATGGGGTTTCATCATGTTGGTCAGGCTGGTCTCGAACTCCCGACCTCAGGTGATCCACCCGCCTTGGCCTCCCAAAGTGCTGGGATTACAGGCATGAACCACCATGTCCAGCCTGAGAATTAAAAATAGAGCTATAGTCTTATGAAAGCAGGGTAGAAAAAGATTTCTTAAACAAAACACAAAAGTGCAAGCCATAAACTAAAAAACTGACAAATTTGATGGCACTAAAATTGTAAACTGTAACGTAAAGGCCACATAGACAAGGTAAAAAGCTAAGTCAAAAACTTGGTGAAATATCTGTAGCACATATAACCAAATTAAATAATTAGTATTCAAAATATGTACCTAAATAAGTCTCTACAATCAACCCAAAAAAAGACAAACAACCAGATACACACACACACAAAAAATAGGCAAAGAAGATGAATTAGCAATTCTCAGAGGGGAAAAGCCAAATTGTCAATAAATATAAGATATTCAACCTCATTAATAATTAGGGAATTTACATACCTAGTTTGGTACAGAAGTATATGTATCTCTGACTACACCATATGTTGCTGAGAATATACAGAAACAGCATCTCTCATAAAATGCTAATGGGAGTGTAAACTGATTTAACTCATTTGGAAAACAGACTGTCAATACTTAGTAAAGAGGAAGAGACATATATCCTGCAAATCAACAAATACAAATAAAAAGTTAGAGAAACTCGCACACAGATACATGAAAAAAAGAATAGATGAAGACTTACTGCAAAAAAGTAGAAACCAACTACCCTCAGTAGGGGAAATTAGTTGCATAAACTATGGCTTATAACAAAAATGGCCGAGTGTGGTGGCTCATGCCTGTAATCCCAGCACTCTGGAAGACCAAGGCGGGCAGATCACTAGAGGCCAGGAGTTCGAGACCAGCCTGGGCAACATGGCAAAACTCCGTCTCTACAAAAAATAGCTGGGCATGGTAGCATACACCTGTAGTCCCAGCTGCTCAGGAGGCCTAGCCGGGAAGATCACTTGAACCCGGGAGGTCAAAGCTGCAGTGAGCTGAGATCAAGTCACCACACTCCAGCCTGTGTGACAGAGCAACACCATGTCTCAAAAAAAAAAAGGGGGGGCATTAGAAATTATAATACAAGCCATTGAAATGAAAAAAACAAATCTACTTATATGGATAAATCTCAAAAACAATGTTAAAAGATAAAGCAAATTTGAAAAGGACAGTATGATACTGTTTCTATAGAATTTTATTTATTTATTAATTTATTTTTTGAGACAGGGTCTCACTCTGTGGCCTAGGCTGGAGTCCTGTGGTGGAATCTTGGCTCACTGCAGCCTTGACCTCCCAGGCTCAAGCAATCCTCTGACCTCAGTTTCCCAAGTAGCTGAGACTAAAGGCATACACCACCCACCGCGCCCAGCTAATTTTTATATTTTTTTTATAGAGACAAGATCTTGCTATGTTGCTTAGGCTGGTCTCAAACTCCTGGGCTCAAGCAATCCTTCTGCCTTGGCCTCCCAAAGTGCTGGGATTACAGGAGTGAGCCATCGTGACCATCTCTATAAAATTTTAAACAAAAATAGTAAAAATAAAATAAAATAATAAAAATTGTATACATTATTCATGTGTTTGTACTATAACTAATACAATATGCTTAGAAATGATACTAACTTTATTTTCAATTAATTGACAAAAACTGTACACATTTTATATGATGTTTTAAAATACGCATACATTGTGAAATGGCTTGATAGAACTAATTAACATATACGTATTACCTCACATATTTATCATCTTTTGAGGTGAGAACACTTAAAATCTACTCAGTGGTCTTTAAGAATACAATAAGTTGTTATTAACTACGGTCACCATGTTGAAAAACACATCTCTTGAACTTATTCCTTCCATTTAACTGAAATGTTGTATCCTTTGACCAACTCTCCTAAATTTCTCCCTTCTCTCCCCCGCCTCACGTAACTCCTATCCTACTCTCCACTTCTATGAGTTCGACTTTTTCAGCGACTGCACACATAAGTGAGATCATGCATTGTTAGCCTTTCTGTGCCTGGCTTATTTCCCTTAGCATAATGCCCCCCAGGTTCATCCATGTTGTCACAAATGATAGGATTTCCTTTTTTAAAAAGCAAGGCTGGATAGTATTCCATTGTGTATATATATTGCATTCTCTTTATCCATTCATCTGTTGATGGACACAGGTTGATTCCATATCTGGGCTATTGTGAATAATGCTGCAATTAATATGGAAGTGCAGATATCTCTTGTATATACAGATTTCCTTTGGCTAATAGTGTGATTGCTGGATCATATAGTAGTTCTATTTTTTATTTTTTGAGGAACTTCCATGCTGTTTTCCATAACGGCTGTACTAATTTACACCCCACCAACAGTGCGCAAGGGTTCTCTTTTCTCCATATCCTCACCAAGATTTATCTTTCAACCAACTTTATAATAGTTAATAGAAAGGAATGGAGGAGAAATAGATAGGTGGGAAGCGGTAATTTGATTATATATTTGTAATCTTCTTTTGTTTTTAAAAGGTATTATATGTAGCCAGGCGTGATGGCGGGTGCCTGTAATCCCAGCTACTCGGGAGGCTGAGGCAGGAGAATCGCTTGAACCTGGGAAGTGGAGGTTGCAGTGAGCGGAGATGGCGCTACTGCACTCCAGCTTGGGCAAAAGAGCAAAACTCTATTTCAAAAAAAAAAAAGGTATTATATGGTGCTTCTGTCAGCAGCATTTAGCAGGATTTATACTAAAACTGGGATGATAAGAAAAAGATAAATATACCCCTGAGAAAGTATGACACAAAGTTGAAATTATTGAAAAAATTAAAACCGTTTGGAGTAGATTCCCTGACCACATGTAATTTAGCTAAAAATTAAGAACAAAAAAAGTATCTACGAAATCCCCAACTACCTGTAAATTAAATAATATATTTCTAAGTAATTAAGGGTCAAAGAAGACATCAAAATGGAAATTAGAAAATGTTTTAACTGAATGAAAATCAATGAGAATAAAGACACAAGTTATCAAAACTTGTCCAGTGTAGGTAAAGCGCAGTTAAAGAAAATTTAGAGGAGAAAAAATGGCTCTAAACAATGATTTAGGCCAGGTGCAGTGGCTCATGTCTATAATCCCAGCACTTTGAGAGGCCAAAGTGGGAGGAATTGCTTGAGGCCAGGAGTTAGAGATAAGTCCCAAGAGCAGCCTGGACACCACAGTGAGACCCTGTCTCTACAAAATTATCCAGGTGCAGTGGTGCACACCTGTAGTCCCAGCTAGTCCAGAAGCTGAGGCAGGAGGATCACTTAAGCCCAGGAGGTTGAGGCTGTAGTGAGCCATGATCACTACATGATTACAGGTGGGAGCCACTGTGCCCAGCCAGAGTCTCTGTAATGTTCTTTTCTGTAGGTTTAAAATATTTCTGAATTTGAAAACTTGTAAAGAGCAAGCTACAGGATACAATGCATAAGATTCTTCTTTTTGGCAGGTGCGGTGGCTCACACCTATAATCCCAACATTCTGGGAGGCTGAGGTGGGCAGATGACTTGAGGTCAGGAGTTCAAGATCAGCCTGGCCAACATGGTGAAACCCCATCTCTACTAAAAATACAAAAATTAGCTGGGCATGGTGGGTGGGTGCCTGTAGTCCCAGCTACTAGGGAGGCTGAGGCAGGAGAATCACTTGAACCCAGGAGGTGGGCTGTGGTGAGCCGAGATTGCACCACTGCACTCCAGCCTGGGCTACAGAGGGAGATTCT
>NW_012101257.1:297406-303200 GCF_000951045.1 Mandrillus leucophaeus
GTTTCACTGTGTTAGCCAGGATGGTCTCGATCTCCTGACCTCGTGATCCGCCCGTCTCGGCCTCCCAAAGTGCTGGGATTACAGGCTTGAGCCACTGTGCCCCCACTATTATTTATTTATTTATTTATTTATTTTTGAGACAGGGTCTCATTCTGTTCCCCAGCCTGGAGTGTAGTAGCACAATCATGGCTAGCTGCAGCTTTGACTTCCTAGCTCAAGCCATTCTCCTACCTCAGACTCCCAAGTAGCTGGGGCTACAGGCATATGCCACCATGCCCAGCTAATTTTTTTATTTTTTGTATAGACAGTGTCTCACTGTGTTGCCCAGGCTGGTCTCGAACTTCTGGGCTCAGGCAGTCCTCCCACCTTTCCCTCCCAAAGTGCTGGGATTACAGGCATGAGCCACAGTGCTTAACCTAAAACTTTTCAAACTGATTTAACTTTTGTTTTACTATGTGCATTAATTCAATTTTTAATCTTAAAAAATCAGTTAACAATAAATGACAAAATGTAAGATTTTATTTGGATTTGCCTTCTCTGCTCTGCAGCCCAGAGCCAGCCTCCCACGCTCCTACCTCCTGTACTCTCCCACCTCACCCTCACTTGCAGAACCCAACCCAAGGTGTCCAGAAGCCACAGACCAAGGCTGAAGACAAGGGCAGCCGATCAGAGAGGGCAGCAAGGAGGGAGGAGTGCTGTAAGAGGTATTAGTTAGGAATGAGAAAACGAAGGCCCAAGTTAAAGGCTGACGTATAAGCCTAAAAAAAAAAAAACCTAAAGAAAATGGATTATGGAACAAGGCATGATGGCAAAAGGGGTAAGAAAACACCTGCTTCCTTTGGATGGAGTATAATTAACACAGCAGTGTTTTGGAGGGCAATTTGTAAGGATAAGAAAGTAACTAGCATTTTCTATACATTTTAAATTACTCTAAATTGAAATATTGTGATATCAAAATATTAATGAAGTCTCATTTTAGGTGCAAATGTTAAAATAATGTAAATCACACAACTTAAAATTATTTCAAGAGTAGCATAATTATAAAGTTGGCATCATTATTAAGGTCCAATGTGTTGCAAATGGCATTTGTGCTGCATCCCGTGGCAGTGCCACATGAGCCAGTTCACAGAAAGACCATCCTTGTTTCACGTTAACCTTGAATTTTGCAAGATTTTCAAGAATGCACCCCTCAAATAAAATCTATCAAAATTTATAAGGTATATCTCTTTGGATATAGCAATTCCACCTGTAGGAATCCATGTTACTGACATTCTCATGTAAGTGTGCAGATAGAGATGTCCCAGCATGTACCTAAAGGCTTCAGTGAGAACAGCAAAACCTGGAAACCATCTGAAAATGCCCATCAATTGAGGACTGTGTATTTGTACCCACAGAATACCATACATCCTTGCAAAAGAACAGGGGACTTTACGTACACTAACAGAAAAATAATCACAGTATATGAAGAGCAAAAACAAGTTAAAAATCTAAAGACGAAATTGATTTGATTTTTTTTTTTTTTTTTTTTTTTTTGAGATGGAGTCTCGCTCTGTTGCCAGGCTGGAGTGCAGTGGCATGACCTCGGCTGACTGCAACCTCCACCTCCCGGGTTCAAGTGATTCTCCTGCCTCAGCCTCCTGAGTAGCTGGGACTATAGGAGCCTGCCACCATGCCCAGCTGATTTTTGTATTTTTAGTAGAGACAGGCTTTCACCATGTTGGCCAGGATGGTCTCCATCTCTTGACCTTGTGATCCGCTCGCCTCAGCCTCCCAAAGTGCTGGGATTACAGGCGTGAGCCACCGTGCCCGGCCTGATTTAATTTTTATAAACATATACGTGATTCAAACAGAACGAATTCAAATACAAATGAAACTATTTGGAATGGTTGTCTCTGGGGAATGGAGCTTGGAGGAGATAAATAATTTTCACTTTTTAAATATTAAAAACTCCAACGGCTAGAATTTTTTGAGTACTTATTATGTGCCAGGCAAATTCTAAGCACTTCATTCAATTAGTCCTCATAAGGTTCCTGTGAGATAGATGCCATTATTATTCCCATTATCAGCAGCTGAGGGAAATAAGACCTAGGAAGATTAAATATTTGGTGAAGGTCACATACCTAGTGGGTTTAGGGCCAGGATTTGAATGGAAGTGGTCTGTATCAAGCAACACTCTTATTCACATGCTAACAGTTCTCTATACTTGGTAGTGTTAAGAATAATGTTTAAAATAATAAACATGACAGTTTTGACTCTTAAAAATGCAAACCTGGGCCAGGCTGGGTGGCTCATACCTGTAATCCCAGCACTTTGGGATGCCAAGGCAGGGAGGATTGCTTGAGCTCAGGAATTTGAGACTAGCCTGGGCAACACAGCAAGACCTCATCTCTACTAAAAAATAAAAAAAAAATTTAAATTGGCTGGGCATGGTGGTGTGCACCTGCAGTCCCAGCTACTCAGGAGGCTGAGGTGGGAGGATTGTTTTTTGTTTTTTGATTTTTTATTTTTTTTGAGACAGAGTTTCGCTCTTGTTGCCCAGGCTGGAATGCAATGACATGATCTTGGCTCACTGGAACCTCTGCCTCCAGGGTTCAAGTGATTCTCCTGCCTCAGCCTCCTGAGTAGCTGGGATTACAGGCGTGTGCCACCACACCCGGCTAATTTTGTATTTTTAGTAGAGATGGGGTTTCTCCATGTTGGTCAGGCTGGTCTTGAACTCCCGGCCACAGGTGATCCACCCACCTCAGTTTCCCAAAGTGCTGGGATTACAGGCGTGAGCCACCACGCCCGGTGCGAGGATTGTTTGAGTCCAGGAGATACAGGCAGCAGTGAACTGTGATTGCGCTACTGCACTCCGGCCTGGGTAACAGAGTGAGATCCTGTCTCAAAAATAAATAAAATAAAAATGCAAATCTGGAAAAAAAAATTCAGCAACGTTTTAATTTTGCAATTTAGTAACATAAATCACAGCGGTAGACAGAATAAAGCCCATCCCCAAAGATGTCCATGTCCTAATCTCCAGACCCTATGAATATGGGACCTCACATGGCAAAAGTAACTGTGCAGATGTGATTAAATTAAGAATCCTTTTTTGTTTTTTTTGAGACAAGCTCTTGCTGTCTCGGGTCACTGTAACTTCTGCCTCCCAGGTTCAAGCGATTCTCCTGCCTCAGCCTCCCAAGTAGCCGGGATTATAGGTGCCCACCACCATGCCTGGCTAAATTTTGTATTTTTAGTAGAGATGAAGTTTCACCATGCTGGCCAGGCTGGTCTCAAACTCCTAACCTCAAGTGATCCACCTGCCGCAGACTCCCAAAGTGCTAGGATTATCGGTGTGAGCCACCGTGCCCGGCCAAATTAAGGATCTTGAGATGGGAGACAATCCTGGATTATCTGGAGAGTCTAATGTCATTACAAAGTTCCTTATAAGGGAAAGACAAAGGCAGGAGAGTCAGAGTCAGGGAAGGAGACATGACCACGGAGGCAAGGTCAGAGTGATGCCTTGTGAGAAAGACAAGACCTGCCATTGTTGGCTTTGCAGATAGAGGAAGGAGGCTGGGCACAGTGGCCCACGCATGTAATTCCAACACTATGGGAGGCCAAGGCAGGCAGATCGCTTGAGCTCAGGAGTTTGAGAGCAGCCTAGACAACAGGGCGAAACCCCATCTCTACAAAAAATACAAAAAAATTATTGTGGTGGCACATGCCTGTAAGTCCTGACTACTTGGGAGGCTAAGGTGGGAAGATCACTTGAGCCTGGGAGGTGGGAACTGCAGTGAGCCAGGACGGCCCCACTGCACTCCAGCCTAGGTGACAGAGTGAGGCTAGGTCTCTCAAAAAAGAAAAAAAGAAAAAAAAATGTGTGATCCCTCACCCCATCACTTCTCTTGCTCCTGCTGTGTAAGACACCTGCTCCCCCTTTGCCTTCCACCATGATTGGAAGCTTCCTGAGGCCTCCCCAAAAACAAGCTGCTGTGCTTTCTGCACAGCCTGCAAAACCATGAGCCAATTAAACCTCCTTTCTTTATAAATTATCCATTGTCAGGTATTTCCCTATAGCAATGTGAGAACAGACTAATACAACAGCAAACCATAAGGACATGCTGGGAAAATTTTTTCTTTTTTTTTTCTTTTTTTTTTTTTTGAGACAGGGTCTCATTCTGTCACCCAGGTTGGAGTGTAGTAGCACAATCACAGTGCACTACAGCCTCAACCTCCGAGGCTCAGGTGATCCTTCCACCTCAGCCTCCTGAGTAACTGGGTAGGCAGGTACCACCACACCCAGCCAACTTTTGTATTTTTTGTAGAGACAGGGTTTTGCCATGTTTGTCAGGCTGGTCTCGGACTCCTGGCTTCAAGTGATCCGCTTAAGCCTGGGAGGTGAAAGTTGCAGTGAGCGTGATCGTGCTACTGCATTCCAGCTTAGGCGACAGGGTGAGACCCTGTCTCAAAAAAACAAAAACAAAAACAAAAAACAACAACTGTTCATGAATCAGGTTATTTTGTCTTTCAGAGATGGTGGGGGCGGGGGCGGTCTCACTGTGTTGCCCAGTCTGGTCTCAAACTTCTGGCCTCTAGTGATCCTCTCACTTCAGCCTCCCAAGTAGTTGGGATTACAGGCGTGAGCCACTGCACCTGACTTTGTATCAGGCCATTGAATGCTCACCATGGCCACATGGAGTAACCATTATCTCCAGTTAAGTATGAGGAAACTGACTCACAGAGTGGGGAGCAATCAGCTGTGGTCACACAGCAGGCTGGTGGCAGGACAGAGATTTCAACCCCAGCTTACTGAGCCCCAGTCTGTGCTACCATGAACCCTCCTCCTTCCTCTAGAGACAGAGGACTTCCTGAAGGATTCTCTAATAAGTGGGTATAGAGAGACTAACAGCAGCATGGTTTGGAGTTTTCCCCTCAGAGATATAGGAGCCTTTGAACTTGCCGGGCTGATTTAATTTGGTATCACAGTGCTGCTGCTGGCAGGAAACCACCTGGCAGCCCTGAGACTGCAGCTCTGTAAACTACCATTTAAAAAGCCTGGTTGGTACATGCCTTGGCTGAATCCCTCAACTCTCCTGCTGTCCAGCAGGAACAGAGCCAGCAGGGAGGCAGGCCTGCTGTCAGACTCATAAAATCTTTGCTATATTGCCTTTTCTCTTCCAATATCAGAGCCCCTCAAGTAGTTATCCTGAAGTGAACCCCCTCCCCCAGTATCTTAACAGGAGCTTGACCCCTCCCCCCAATATCTTATCAAGGGCAGGGCTTGGAAGATGCCTGGAACAAGCAAGAGACTGGTGAGGTCTGCAGGTAAGCCAGCACTCAGAAGGCAGTGGCAGGCTTTTGACTCCAATCTCTGGCCCAAATCCCCATCTCCAGGTTTTTGTGGAAGACAATCAGAAAATCACATGGTCTCAAGGAACAATGCAGCATTCACTAGACATAGAGCTCTGCGGAAGGTCCTACAGTGTTTAGAAAATAAAATGGAGGCAGGGCACCGTGGCTCACGCCTATAAACCCCCGCGCTTTGGGAGGCCGAGACAGCCAGATCACTTGAGGCCAGGAGTTCGAGACCAGTCTGGCCAACATGGTGAAACCTCATCTCTACCAAAAATACAAAAACTAGCCAGGTGTGGTGGTGTGCGCCTGTAGTCCCAGCTATTCAGGGGCAGGAAGCGGGGGCGCTGAGGCATGAGAACTGTTTGAACTTGGGAGGTGGTGGTTGCAGTGAGCTGAGATCGTGCCACTGCACTCCAGCCTGGGCAACAGAGAAAGACTCTGTCTCAAAAAAAAAAAA
>NW_012101258.1:0-322 GCF_000951045.1 Mandrillus leucophaeus
ATTTCTTTTTCTTCTTTTTTCTTTTGGTTGCTCTTCTCGCTTCATTTCATTCATTTGATCCTCAATTGCTGATACTCTTTCTTCCAGTTGATCGAGTTGGTTACTGAAGCTTGTTCATTTGTCATGTATTTCTCATGTCATGGTTTTCATCTCTTTCATTTCGTTTATGACCTTCTCTGCATTAATTACTCTAGCCATCAACTCTTCCACTTTTTTTTGAAGATTTTTAGTTTCTTTGCATTGGGTAAGTAATTCCTCCTTTAGCTCTGAGAAGTTTGATGGACTGAAGCCTTCTTCTCTCATCTCGTCAAAGTCATTCTCC
>NW_012101258.1:1263-14954 GCF_000951045.1 Mandrillus leucophaeus
CCTCAGCAATGGCGGGCGCCCCACCCCCAGCCTTGCTGCTTCCTTGTGGTTAGATCGCAGACTGCTGTGCTAGCAATGAGGGAGTCTCCATGGTCGTGGAACCCTCCTGGTCAGGTGTGGGATATAATCTCCTGGTGTGCCTGTTTGCTTAAAGCGCTGTATTGGGGTGGGAGTTACCCAATTTTCCAGGTGCTGTCTGTCTCAGTTCCCCTGGCTAGGAAAAGGGATTCCCTTCCCCCTTGCGCTTCCCAGGTGAGGCGATGCCTATTCTGTTCCTATTCGGCCATCTTGCTCCGCCCCCTACAACACAATTTTCATAGAGAATTTTGCTAACACTTTTTTCGTGTAATCTGCAATGTGATATTAGGGAGCGCATTGAGGTCTATGATGAAAAAGGAAATATCCTCGGGTAAAAAGTAGAAAGTAAAAAGAAGCTTTCTGAGAAACTGCTTTGTTATATGCATATTCATCTTACAGAATTACACGACTCTTATCATGGAGCTGTTTGGTAGCATTATTTTTGGGGAATCTGAGAAGGGATATTTTGAATTGCATTGAAGCCTATGGTAACAAACGAATTATCCACAGATGCAAACTAGAAAGAAGCTTTCTGAGAAACTTCTTTGTGATCTCTGAATTCATCTCACGCAGTTACACATTTCCTTTCATGGAGAACTTTGCTAACACTATTATCGTGGTATCTACCAAGGGATATATGGTAGAGCATTGAGGACTATGGTGAAAAAGGAATTACTCTCAGATAGAAACTAGAAACAGCTTTTCTGAGAAACTTCTGTGTCACATGTGAATTGATTTCAGAGAGTTACACCTTTCTCTTCATGGAGCAGTTTGCTAACACTGTTTTCATGGAATCTGCAAATGGATATTTGGGAGGGCATTGAAGCTTATTCTGAAAAATCAAATATCCTCTGATAAAGACTACAAAGAAGATTTGGGAGAAACCGATTTGTGATGTGTGAATTCATCTCACAGTGTTACCCTTTTATTTTCATTGAGCATTTTGCTAACACTGTTTTCGTGGAAATGCAATACGATATTTGGGAGCGGTTTGAAGTCTATGGTGACGAAGGAAATACCCTAAGACAAAAACTAAAAAGAAGCTTTCTGAGAAACTGCTTTGTGATGTTTGAATTCATCCCACAGAATTACACCTTTCTCTTCATTGGGCAGTTTGCTAGCACTGTTTTTGTGGAATCTGCAATGGAATATTCTAGAGCACATTGAGGCCTATGATGAAAAAGAAAATAGCCTCAAATAAAAACTAGAAAGAAGATTTCTCAGAAACCACTTTGTGATGTGTGAATTCAAGTCACAGATTTACACGATACTTTTCATAGAGCAGTTCTCTGGCACTAGTTTTGGGAAATCTGAGAAGGGATATTTTGGATCACATTGAAGCCTATGGTGAAAATGAAATATCCTCAGATAAAAATTAGAAAGCATCTTTCTGAGAAACTTTTTTGTAATGTGTGAAATCATCTCACAGAGTTACACCTCTCTTTTCTTTGAGCAGTTTGCTAACAGTGCTTTCGTGGAATCTGCAAAGGAATATTTGGGAGTCCAATGAGGCCTATGATTAAAAAGGAAATATAATCACATAAAAACCAGAAAGAAGCTTTCTGAGAAACTGCTTTGTGATGTGTGAATTCATCTCATAAGCTAACATTGTAGTAGTCATTGAGCATTTTGCTAACACTGTTTTTGTGGAATCTGCAATAGGATATTTGGGAGTGCACATATGTCTAGGGTAACAAAGAAAATATCCTCAGATGAAAAACAAAAAGAAGCTTTCTGAGAAACTTCTATGCGATGTGTGAATTCATCTCACAGAGTTACACCTCTCTTTTAATTGAGCAGATTGCTCTCCTGTTTTTGTTGGATCTGCCGTGGGATAATTGTGAGCACCCTGAGGAAGACACTGAAAAAGGAAATATCCTGATAAAAACTGCAAAGAAGCATTCTGAGAAACTTCTTTGTGATCTTTGAATTCATCTCACTGAATTACACCTTTCTTTTCATGGAGCAGTTTGCTCCAAGAAAAGCAGTTTGTTTTCTTGGAATCAGCAAAGGGATATTTGGGAGCGCATTGAGTCCTAGGCTGAAAAATGAAATATCCTCAGATAAAAACTAGAAAGAAGCCTTCTCAGATACTGGTTTGGGATTAGTGAATTCATTTCACAGAGTTACTGTGTTGTTTCATTAAGCACTTTGCTAACACTGTTTTCTTGGAATTTGCAATGGGACAATCTTGAGCACGTTGAAGCCTATGGTGACAAAGGAAATATCCTGAGATAAAAACTAGAAAGAAGCTTTCTGAGAGACTTCCTTCTGATGTGTGACTTCATCTCAAAGAGTTACACATTTTTTTTTCAATGAGTGGTTTGCAAACACTGTTTTCGTGGAATCTGCAAAGGTTTAATTGGGAGGGCATTGAAGCCTAAGGTGAAAAAGGAAATATCCTCAGATGAAAAATAGAAAGAGGCTTTCTGAGAAACTTCTTTGTGATGTGTGAATTCATCTCATAGAGTTACACCGTTCTTTTCATTGGGAAGATCACTAACACTGTTTCTGTGTAATCTGCAAAGTTATACTTCGGAGCACATGGAAGCCTAAGGTGACAAAGGGAATACCATCATATAAAAACTAGAAGGAAGCTTTTGGACGAAACGTTTTCTGACGTGTGAATTCATCTCACAGAGTTACACTGTTCTTTTCATTGGGCAGTTTCATAGCCCTCTTTTGGGGGAATCTGCAATGGGAAATTTCAGAGTGCATTGAAGCATTTGGTGACAAAGGAAATATCCTCAGACAAAAACTAGAATGAAGCTTTCTGAGAAACTACTTTGTGATGTGATTTTACATCACAGAGTAATACTATTTGTTTCATAGAGCAGTCTGCTAACACCGTTTTCGTGGAATCTGCAATAGCATGTCTGGGAACACATTGAAGTCTAAGGTGACAATGAATTTTCCTCAGATAAAAACCGAAGAGAAGCTTTCTGAGAAATTGCTTTGTGATGCGTATTCAGGGTTACACTGTTCTGTTCATTGAGCAGTTTGCTAACACTGTTTTCTTGCAATCTGCAATGGGATACTTCAGAGCACCTTGAGGCTTATGGTGTCAAGGGAAATACCCTCAGACAAAAACTAGAAAGAAGCTTTCTGAGAAATTGCTTTCTGATTTATGAATTCATCTCACACAGTAACAATTTCCTTTCATGGAGCAGTTCACTAGCACTGTTTTTGTGGAATGTGAGAAAGGATATTTTGGATCGCATTGAAGCCTGTGCTGACAAAGAATATATCCTAAGATAAAAAGTAGAAAGAAGCTTTCTGAGAAACTTCTTTGGAATGTGTGAGTTCATCTCACAGAGTAACACCTTTCTTTTAATGGAGCCGTTCGCTAAGACTGTTTTCATGGAATCTGCAAAGGGATATTTGGGAGTGCAGTGAGGCCTATGGTGAAAAAGAAAATATCCTTAGATAAAAACTAGAAAGAAGCTTTCTGAGAAACTTCCTTGTGATGTGTGAATTCATCTCACAGAGTTTCACCATTCTTTTCATTGAGCAGTGTCCTAACACTGTTTTCGAGGAATCTGCAAAGGGATGTTTGGGAGCACATTGAGGCCTATAATGAAAAAGGAAATTTCCTCAGATAACAGTTAGCAAGAAACTTTCTGAGAAACTGTTTGTGATGTGTGAATTCATCTCAGACAGTTACACTGTTCTTTTCATAGAGGAGTTTGATAAAACTGTTTTCTTGGAATCCACAATTTGATATTTTGGAGCGCATTGAAGCTGATGGTGACAAAGGAAATATCTTCAGAGAAAACCTAGACAGAAATTTTCTGAGAAACTGATTTCTGATTTGTGAATTCATGTGACAGAGTTAACACCTTTCCTTTCATGGAGCAGTTTTTTAGTACTGTTTTTGGGGAATCTGAGAAGGGATATTTTGGATCACATTGCAGTCTATGGTGAGAAAGGAAATATCCTCAGAAAAAACTAGAAAGAAACTTTCTGAAAAACTTCTTTGTGAAGTGTGAACTCATCTCACACAGTTTCACCTTTATTTTCATGGAACAGTTTGTTAACACTGTTTCCGTGGAATCTGCAAAGGGATATTTGGGAGCCCATTGAGGCCTATGGTGAAAAAGGAAATATCCTCAGATAAAAACTGGAAAGAAGCTTTCTGAGAAACTGGTTTGTGAGTGAATTCATGTCACAGAGTAACATCATTCTTTTCATTGAGTAGTCTGCTAACATGATTTCATGGAATCTGGAATCAGATATTTGGGAGTGCTTTGAAGCCTATGGTGACAAGGCTTGTTAACAATCGAAAAGATGCTTTCTGAGAAATTGCTTTGTGATGTGTTCATTTATCTCACAGAGTTACACTGTTGTTTTCATTGAGCAATTTGCTAACACTGTTTTCATGTAATCGCAATGGGATACTTCAGAGCCCCTTGAAGCATATGGTGTCAAAGGAAATATACTCAGACACAAACTAGAAAGAAGCTTTCTGAGAAGCTGCTTTCTAATTTTTGAATTCATCTCACAGAGTTACAATTTCCTTTCATGGAGCATTTTGCTAGCACTGTATTTGTGAAATGTGAGAAAGGATATATTGGATCACATTGAAACCTATGCTGACAAAGGAAATATACTCAGATGAAAACTACGAACAAGCCTTCTGAGAAATTTCTTTGTGATGTGTGAATTCATCTCATGGAGTTACACTGTTCTTTTCATTGAGTAGTGTGCTAACACTGTTTTCTTGGAATCTGAAATGGAATATTTCAGAGAGCATTGAACATGATGGTGACAAAGGAAATATCCTAAGACAAAAACTAGAAACAAACTCTCTGAGAAACTGCTTTGTGTTGTGTTATTTCATCTCAAGGAGCTACACCCTTCTTTTCATGGAGTAGTTTGGTAGCACTGTTTTTGGGAAATCTGAGAATGGATATTATGGATCACTTTCAAACCTATAGTGACAAAGGAAATATCCTCAGAGGAACTCTAAAAAGAAACTTTCTGAGAAACTGCTTTGTGATTGTGAATTCATCTCACAGAGGTACACTGTTCTTTTCATTGAACAGTTTGCTAATGCTGTTTTTGTAGAATCTGCAATGGGATATTCTGGAATGCATTGAATCTTATGGTGACAAAGGAAATATCCTCAGGAAAAACTAGAAAGAAGCTTTCTGAGAAACTGCTTTGTGATCTCTGAATTTATCTAACAGACTTACATCTTTCTGTTCATGGAGTAGTTCGGTAGCAGTCTTTTTGGGGAATCTGATTGGGGATATCTTGGATCACATTGAAGACATAGTTGACAAAAAAATATCCTCAGATAAAAACTAGAAAGATTTCTGCGAAATTTCCTTGTGATGTGTGAATTCATCTCACAGATAAACAACTTTATTTCCATGGAGCAGTTTGCTAACACTGTTTTCGTGTAATCTGCAAGGGGATATTTGAGAGTGCATTGAGGCCCATTGTGAAAAACTAAATATCCTCAGATAAAAACCAGTAAGAAGCTTTCTGAGAAAGTTTTTTGTGATGTGTAAATTTTTTTCATAGAGTTACACCTT
This sequence comes from Mandrillus leucophaeus, assembly GCF_000951045.1. Taxonomy (NCBI): domain Eukaryota; kingdom Metazoa; phylum Chordata; class Mammalia; order Primates; family Cercopithecidae; genus Mandrillus; species Mandrillus leucophaeus. The sequence continues at coordinate 6,882 of NW_012101258.1, forward strand.
TGTTTTGATGGAGCAGTTTGCTAACACTGTTTTCGTGTAATCTACAAGGGGATATTTGAGAGTGCATTGAGGCCCATTGTGAAAAACAAAATATCCTCAGATAAAGAATAGAAAGAAGCTTTCGGAGAAACTGCTTTCTGATGTGTGAATTCACCTCACAGAGTTACACTGTTCTTTGCATTGAGCTGTTTGCTAACACTCTTTTCATGGAATCTGCAAAGGGATATTTGGGAGCACATTGAGGCCTATAGTAGAAAAGGAAATAGCCTCAGATAAAAATTAGAAAGAAGGTTTCTGAGTAACTGCTTTGTGATGCGTTAATTCATCTCACAGAATTACCCTTTTCTTTTCATTGAGCACTTTGTTAACACTGTTTACCTGGAATCTGCAAAAGGATATTTGGGAGCACATTGAAGCTTATGGTAGAAAAGGAAATATCCTCAGATAAAATTCAAAAAGAAGCTTTCTGAGAGACTGCTTTGTGATGTGTGAATTGATCTCACAGAGTTACACTGTTCTTTTCGTTGAGCAGTTTACTAACACTGTTTTCTTGTAATCTGCAATGGGATATTTCAGAGTGCATTGAAGCTTATGCTGACAAAGGAAATTTAATCAAACAAAAACTAGAAAGAAGATTCCTGAGAATCTGCTTTGTGATTTCTGAATTAATTTTACACAGTTGCAAGTTACTTTTCATGGAACAGTTTGGTAGCACTGTTTTTGGGTAATCTGAGAAGGGATATTTTGGATGGCATTGAGGTCTTTGGTGAAAAATCAAATATCCTCACATAAAAATTAGAAAGAGGCTTTCTGAGAAAGTTCTTTGTGATGTGTGAATTCATCTCACAGAGCTACACATTTATTTTCATGATGCAGTTTTCTAAAACTGTTTTCATGGAATCTGCAAATAAATAATTGGAAGCCAATTGAGCCTTATGGTGAAAAAGGGAATATCCTCAGATACTAATTAGAAAGTAGATTTCTGAGAATCTGCTTAGTGATGAGTGAATTCATCTCACAGAGTTACACTGTTGTTTTCATTGAACAGTTTGCTAATACTGTTTTCTTGGAATCCGCAATAGGATATTTTGGAGCGCATTGAAGCTTATGGTGACAAAGGGATTATTCTCAGACAAAAATTAGAAAGAAGTTTTCTCAGAAACTGTTTTGTGACGTGTGAATTCATCTCACAGAGTTACACCTTTCTTTTCATGAAGAAGTTTGGTAGCACTGTTTTTGGGGAATCTGAGAAGCGATATTTTGGAGCACATTGAAGCTTCTGGTGACAAAGGAAATATCCTCACATAAAAACAAAAAAGATGCTTTCTTTGAAACTACTTTGTGATGTTTGAATTCATCTCTCAAAGTTACACCATTATTTTCATTGAGAAGTTTACTAACACTTTTTTCATGGAATCTGCAATAGGATATTCAGGAGTGCATGGAGGCCTATGGTGAAAAAGGAAATATCCTCAGATAAAAACTAGGAAGAAGTTTACTGAGAAACAGCTTTGTGATGTGTCCATTCATTTCACAGAGTTACACCATTATTTTCATGGAACAGTATGGTAGCACTATTTTGGAGGATCAGAGAAGGGATATTTGTGAACGCATTGAAGATTACGGTGACAAAGGAAGTATCCTCAGATAAAAACTACAAAGAAATTTTCTGAGAAAGTTCTTTGTGATGTGTGAATTCATCTCAAAGAGTTACACGTTTCTTTTCATGGAGCAGTTTGGAATCACTGTTTTTATGGATTCCGCAAAGGGATATTTGGGAGCACATTGAGGCATATGGTGAAAAAGTAAATACCATCAGATAAAAAATAGAAAGAACCTTTCTGAGAAACTGCTTTGTCATCTGTGAATTCATCTCACAGAGTTACACTGTTCTTTTCATTGAGAAGTTTACTAACACTTTTTTTGTGGAACCTGCAATGGGATATTTGGTAGCACAATGAGGAATATGGTGAAAAAGGAAATCTCCTCAGATAAATACTGGAAAGAAGCTTTCAAAGAAACTGCTATGTGGTGTGTGACTTCATCTCACAGAGTTACACCATTCTTCTCAAGGAGCAGTTTGGTAGCACTGTTTTTGAGGTATCTGAGAAAGGATATTTTGGATCACATTGAAGCCTATAGAGACAAAGTAAATATCTTCAGATGAAAACCAAAAAGAAGCTTTCTGTGGAGCTGCTTTGTGATGTGTGAATTCATCTCACAAAGCCACACTGTTCTTTTCATTGAGAAGTTTATTAATACTTTTTTCATGGAATCTGCAATATGATATTCTGGAGCACATAGAGGAATATGTTGAAAAAGGAAATATTCTCAGATAAAAGCTAGTAAGGATCTTACTGAGAAACAGTTTTGTGATGTGTGAATTCATTTCACGGAATTACACCATTCTTTTCACGGAGCAGTATGGTAGCACCGTTTTTGGGGAATCAGAGAAGGGATATTTGGGAGCGCTTTGAAGCTTATGGTGATAAAGGAAATATTCTTAGATAAAAACTACAAAGAAGTTTTCTGAGAAAGTTCTTTGTAATGTTTGTATGCATCTCACAGAGTAATAACTTTCTTTTAATGGAGCAGTTTGCTAACTCTCTTTTCGTGGAATCTGTGAAGGGCTATTTGGGAGTGCATTGAGGCCTATGGTGAAAAAATAAATATCCTCGGATAAAAACTAGAAAGAAGCTTTCTGAGAAACAGATTTGTGATGTATGATTTTATCTCACAGAGTTACCCCATTTTTTCATAGAGTAGTTTGTTAACACTATTTTTGGGGAATTTGCGAGTGCTTTGAGGCCTATGGTGAAAAAGGAAATATGCTCAGACAAAAACAAGAAAGAAGCTTTCTGAGAAACTACTTAGTTACTTGTGAATTCATCTCACAGAGTTACATGATTATTTTCATGAAACAGTTTGGTAGCACTGTTTTTGGAGAATCTGAGAAAGGATATTTTGGTTTGCATTAAAGCATATGGTTACAAACAAAATAACTTCAGATAAAAGATGGAAAGAAGCTTAATGAGAAACCATTTTGTGACGTGTTGATTCATCTCACAGAGTTACACGATTCTTTTTACAGATCTGAATAGTAGCCTGTTATTGGAAATCTGAAAATTGATATTTTTTATTTCAATGAAGCCTATGGTGACAACGGAAATATCGTGAGATAAAAACTAGAAAGAAGCATTCTGAGAAATTGCTTTGCAACGTGTGAATTCATCTTACAGAGTTACACTGTACTTTTCATTGAGCAGTTTGCTAACACTGTTTTCTTGGAATACAAAATGGGATATGTTGGAGTGCATTGAAGCCTATGGTGTCATACAAAATATCCTCATATAAAAACTAGAAAGAAGCTTTCTGAGAAACTTCTTTGTGATGTGTGTATTCATCTCACAGAATAACATCTTACTTTTCATGGAGTAGTTTGCTAACACTGCTTTTGTGGAATCTACAAAGGGATATTTGGGAGCAAGTTGAGGCCAATAGTAAAAAAGGAAATATCCTCAGACAAAAACCAAAAAGAAGCTTTCTGAGAAACTGTTTTATGATGTGTGAATTCGTCTCACAGATTTACACCTTTCTTCTCATGGAGCTGTTTGCTAACACTGTTTTCAGGGAATCTGCAAAGGGATGTTCATGAGCTCTTTGAGGCCTACGGTGAAAAAGCAAAAATCCTCAGACTAAAACTAGAAAGAAGCGTTCTGAGAACTCACTTTGTGATGTGATAGTTCATCTCACAGAGTTACACGATTCTTTTCCTTGATCAGTTTGGTAGCAATGTTTTTGGGGAATCTGCAAAGGGATATTTGGGAACGCATTGAAGCCTACGGTGACAAAGGAAATACCCTCATATAAAAACAGAAACAAGCTTTGTGAGAAACTGCCTTGTGATGTGTGAATTCATTTCACAGAGTTACCCTGTTCTTTTTATTGAGCAGTTTGTTAGCACTGTTTTCTTGGAATCTCCAATGAGATATTTTTGTGTGCATTGAAGTTTATGGTGAGAAAGGAAGTATGCTCATATAAAAATAGAAAGAGGGTTTCTGGGAAACTGCTTTTTGATGTGTCAATTCATCTCACAGAGTTACACAAATCTTTTCATGGATCAATTCTCTAGCCCTGTTTTTGTTGAATGTGAGAAGGGATATTTGGGATTGCATTTTAGCCTTTGGTGAAAAGGAAATATCCTCAGATAAATATGAGAAAGAACTTTTGTGAGGAAGTTCTTTGTGATATGTGAAATCATCTCACAGAGTTACAACATTCCCTTCAGTGAGCAGTTTGATAACACTGTTTTTGTTTAATCTGCAATAGAATATTTGGGAGCGCAATGAAGCCTATGGTGACAAAGGAAATATCCTCCGATAAAAAGCAAAAAGCAGCTTTCTGAGAAACTGCTTCATGATGTGTGAATTCATCTCACAGAGTTAAACTGTTTTTTTTTCATTGAACAGTTTGCTACACTGTTTTCTTGGAATCTGCAATGGTATGTTTTGGAATGCATTCAAGCTTATGGTTACAAAGGAAATAACCTCAGACAAAAACTAGAAAGAAGCTTTCTGAGAAACTGTTTTGTGATTTGTGAATTCATCTAACAGTGTAACATGTTTCATTTCATGTAGCAGTTTAGTAGCACTGTTTTTGGGGAATCTGAGAAGGGACACTTTGGATTGCATTGAAGCCTATGTTGACAAAGGAAATACCGTCAGATAAAAACTAGAGATAAGCGTTTTGAGAAAGTTCTTTGTGATGTATGAATTCATCTCTCAGAGTTACACTCTTCTTTTCATGTAGCCGTTTACTAACACTGTTTTTGTGGAATCTGCAAATGGATATTTGTTAGCACATTGAGGCCTAAAGTGAAAAAGGAAATACCTGCAGATAAAAACCAGTAAGAAGCTTACAGAGAAACTGCTTTGTGATGTGAGAATTCATCTCACAGAGTTACACCACTCTTTTCATTGAGCAATTTGATAACACAGTTTTTGTGGAATCTGCATTAGGATATTAGGGAGTACGTTAAAGCTTATAGAGACAAAGGAAATATCCTCAGACAAAAGCTAGAAAGAATCTTTCTGACAAATTGCTTTGTGATTTGTGAATTCATCTCACAGAGTTACATGATTTTTTTCATGGTTCATTTTGGTAGCACTGTTTTTGGGGAATCTGAGAAGTGACATTTGGGATTGCACTGAAGCCTATGGTGACAAAGGAAATATCATCAGATAAAAACTAGAAAGGATCTTTTTGAGAAAGTTCTTTGTGATGTGTGAATTCATCTCACAGAGTTCAACCATTCCTTTCATTGAGCAGTTTGCTAACACTCGTTATGTGGAATCTGCAATAGGATATTTAGGAGCGCATTGAAGCTTGTGGTGACAAAGGAAATATCCTCAGATAAAAAACAAAAAGAATTTTCTGAGAGACTGCTTTGTGATGTGTGAATTGAACTCACAGAGTTACACTGTCCTTTTCACTGAGCAGTTTGATTACCCTGTTTTCTCAGAATCTGCAATGAGGCATTTCGGAGCATATTGAAGATTATGCTTACAAAGGAAATATCCTCAGACAAAAATTAGAAAGAAGCTTCCTGAGGAACTGCTTTGTGATTTGTGAATTCATCTCATAGAGTTACACCTTTCTTTTCATGCAGCAGTTTGGTAGCACTGTCTTTGGGGAATCTGAGAAGGGATATTTGGGATGACATTGAAGTGTATATGCACAAAGGAAATATCCTCAGATAAAAACTAGAAATAAGCTTTCTGAGAAACTTCTTCAGGATGTGTGAATTCACCTCACAGTGTTACACCTTTCTTTTCATGGAGCCGTTTGCTAACACTGTTTTTGTGGAATCTGCAAAGGGATATTTGGGAGTGCATTGAGGCCTATGGTGAAAAAGGAAATACCCTGAGATAAAAACTAGAAAGATGCTTTCTGAGAAACTGCTTTGTAATGTATGAATTCACCTCACAGCGTTACACTGTTCATTTCATTGAGCAGTTTGCTAACCCTGTTTTCATGGAATCTGCAGTGGAATAGTTCAGAGCTCATTGAAGTTTATGGTGAACAAGGAAATATCCTCAGACGTAAACTAAATAGAAGCTCTCTAAGAAACTGCTCTTTGATGTTTGAATTCATCTCACAGAGTTATGCAATTCTTTTTATGGAAGAGTTTGGTAGCACTGTTTTTGGGAAATCTGAGAAAGGATATTTTGGATCACATTGAAGCTTATGGTGACAAAGGAAATATCCTCAGATAAAACTAGAAAGAAGCTTTCTGAGAAATTTCTTGGTGATGTGTGAATTCATCTCACACAGTTACAGCTTTCTTTTCTTGGAGCAGTTTGCTAACACTGTTTTTGTGGAATCTGCAAAGGGATATTTGGGAGTGCATTGAAGCCTATGGTGACAAAGGAAATATCCTCAGATAAAAGCTAAAAACAAGCTTTCTGAGAGACTACTTTGTGATGTGCTAATTGGTCTCACAGAATTACACTGTTATTTTCATTGTGCAGTTTACCAACACTGTTTTCTGGATTGTGCAATGAGATATTTCAGAGCGTATTAAGGCTTAGGGTGACAAAGGAAATATCCTCAGGAAAAACTAGATAGAAGCTTCCTGATGATCTGCTCTGTGATTTTTGAATTCATCTCACAGAGTTACACAATTCTTTTCATGGAGCAGTTTGGTTGCACTGCTTTTGGGAAGTCTGAGAAGGGATATTTTGGATCACATTGAAACTCAGTGTGACAAAGGAAATATCCTCAGATAAAATCTAAAATGAAGCTTTCTGACAAAGTTCATTGTGATGTGTGAATTCGTCTCACAGAATAACAGCTTTCTTTTCATGTAACAATTTGCTTACACTGTATTTGTGGAATCTGCAAAGGGATACTTGGGAGCACATTGAAGACTATGTTGAAAAAGGAAGTATCCAGAAATAAAAAGTAGAAAGAAGCTTTCTGAGAAACTGATTTGTGATGTGTGAATTCATCTCACAGAGTTCAACCGTTCATTTCATTGATTAGTTTGCTAACACTGTTTTCGTGGAATCTGCAACAGGATATTTGGGAGCGCACTGAAGCCTTTGGTGACAAAGGAAATATCCTCAGATAAAAAACAAAAAGAAGCTTTCGGAGAGACTGCTAACTGATGTGCGAATTGAACTCACAGAATTACACTGTTCTTTTCATTGAGCATATTGTGAACAATGTTTTCTTGGAATCTGCAATGAGATGTTTCAGAGCATATTGAAGCTTATGGTGACAAAGGAAATAGCCTCAGACAAAAACTAGAAAGAAGCTTCCTGAGAAACTGCTTTGTGATTTGTGAATTCATCTCACAGAGTTACACCTTCCTCTTCTTGCATTAGTTTGGTAACTTGCTTTTGGGGAATCGGAAAAGGGATATTTTGGATAATATTGAAGCTATATTGACAAAGGAAATATCCTCAGATAAAACTAGAAAGAAACTTTCTGGGTAACTTCTTCATTATGTGTGAATTCATGTCACAGAGTTACACTTTTCTTTTCATGGAGCAGTTTGCTAACACTATTTTCGTGAAATCTGTAAAGTGTTATTTGGGAGTGCATTGTGGTTTATGGTGAAAAAGGAAATATCCTGGGATAAAAACTAGAAACACGCTTTCTGAGAAACTGCTTTGTGATGTGTGAATTCATCTCACAGCATTACACTGTTCATTTCATTGAGCAGTTTGCTAACACGGTTTTTATGGAATCTGCAATGGTATATTTTGGAGCATATTGAAGCTTATGGTGACAAAGGAAATATACTCAGACTAAAACTAGAAAGAAGCCTTCTGAGAATCGCTTTATGATTTTTGAATTCTTCTAACACAATTATGCAATTCTTTTTATGGAGCAGTTTGGTAGCACTGTTTTTGGGGAATTGGAGAAGGGATATTTTGGATCGTATTGAAGAATATGGTGACAAAGGAAATATCCTCAGATAAAAACTATCAAGAAGCTTTTTAGAAAGTTCCTTGTGATGTGTTAATTCATCTCACAGAGTTACAGCTAACTTTTCATGGAGCAGTT
>NW_012101258.1:15004-21635 GCF_000951045.1 Mandrillus leucophaeus
CAAAGGAAATATCCTCAGATAAAACTAGAAAGAAGCTTTCTGAGAAATTTCTTGGTGATGTGTGAATTCATCTCACACAGTTACAGCTTTCTTTTCTTGGAGCAGTTTGCTAACACTGTTTTTGTGGAATCTGCAAAGGGATATTTGGGAGTGCATTGAAGCCTATGGTGACAAAGGAAATATCCTCAGATAAAAGCTAAAAACAAGCTTTCTGAGAGACTACTTTGTGATGTGCTAATTGGTCTCACAGAATTACACTGTTATTTTCATTGTGCAGTTTACCAACACTGTTTTCTGGATTGTGCAATGAGATATTTCAGAGCGTATTAAGGCTTAGGGTGACAAAGGAAATATCCTCAGGAAAAACTAGATAGAAGCTTCCTGATGATCTGCTCTGTGATTTTTGAATTCATCTCACAGAGTTACACAATTCTTTTCATGGAGCAGTTTGGTTGCACTGCTTTTGGGAAGTCTGAGAAGGGATATTTTGGATCACATTGAAACTCAGTGTGACAAAGGAAATATCCTCAGATAAAATCTAAAATGAAGCTTTCTGACAAAGTTCATTGTGATGTGTGAATTCGTCTCACAGAATAACAGCTTTCTTTTCATGTAACAATTTGCTTACACTGTATTTGTGGAATCTGCAAAGGGATACTTGGGAGCACATTGAAGACTATGTTGAAAAAGGAAGTATCCAGAAATAAAAAGTAGAAAGAAGCTTTCTGAGAAACTGATTTGTGATGTGTGAATTCATCTCACAGAGTTCAACCGTTCATTTCATTGATTAGTTTGCTAACACTGTTTTCGTGGAATCTGCAACAGGATATTTGGGAGCGCACTGAAGCCTTTGGTGACAAAGGAAATATCCTCAGATAAAAAACAAAAAGAAGCTTTCGGAGAGACTGCTAACTGATGTGCGAATTGAACTCACAGAATTACACTGTTCTTTTCATTGAGCATATTGTGAACAATGTTTTCTTGGAATCTGCAATGAGATGTTTCAGAGCATATTGAAGCTTATGGTGACAAAGGAAATAGCCTCAGACAAAAACTAGAAAGAAGCTTCCTGAGAAACTGCTTTGTGATTTGTGAATTCATCTCACAGAGTTACACCTTCCTCTTCTTGCATTAGTTTGGTAACTTGCTTTTGGGGAATCGGAAAAGGGATATTTTGGATAATATTGAAGCTATATTGACAAAGGAAATATCCTCAGATAAAACTAGAAAGAAACTTTCTGGGTAACTTCTTCATTATGTGTGAATTCATGTCACAGAGTTACACTTTTCTTTTCATGGAGCAGTTTGCTAACACTATTTTCGTGAAATCTGTAAAGTGTTATTTGGGAGTGCATTGTGGTTTATGGTGAAAAAGGAAATATCCTGGGATAAAAACTAGAAACACGCTTTCTGAGAAACTGCTTTGTGATGTGTGAATTCATCTCACAGCATTACACTGTTCATTTCATTGAGCAGTTTGCTAACACGGTTTTTATGGAATCTGCAATGGTATATTTTGGAGCATATTGAAGCTTATGGTGACAAAGGAAATATACTCAGACTAAAACTAGAAAGAAGCCTTCTGAGAATCGCTTTATGATTTTTGAATTCTTCTAACACAATTATGCAATTCTTTTTATGGAGCAGTTTGGTAGCACTGTTTTTGGGGAATTGGAGAAGGGATATTTTGGATCGTATTGAAGAATATGGTGACAAAGGAAATATCCTCAGATAAAAACTATCAAGAAGCTTTTTAGAAAGTTCCTTGTGATGTGTTAATTCATCTCACAGAGTTACAGCTAACTTTTCATGGAGCAGTTCGCTAACACTGTTTTTGCAAAACCTGCAAAGGGAGATTTTGGAGTGCAATGCGGCCTATGTTAAAAAAGGAAGTATCCACAGATAAAAACTAGAAAGAAGGTTTCTGAGGAAACGCTTTATGATGTGTGAATTCATATCAGAGAGATACACCATTCTTTTCATTGAGTAGTTTGCTAACACTGTTTTCGTGGCATCTGCAAAGGGATATATGGGAGCGCATTGAGGTCTATGGTAAAAAAGGAAATATCCTCACATAAAAACTAGGAAGAAGCTTTCTGAGAAACTGCTTCCTGATGTGTGAATTCATCTCACAGATTTACGTGGTTCTTTTCAATGAGCAGATTGCTAATACTGTTTTCGTGGAATCTGCAAAGGAATATTTGGGAGCCCATTGAAGCTTAAGGTGACAAAGGAAATACCCCCATCTAAAAACTAGAAAGAAGGTTTCTGAGAAAACACTTTGTGATGTGTGAATTCATCTCACAGTGTTACATGATTCTTTGCATGGTTCTTTTTGGTAGCACTGTTTTTGGGGAATCTGAGAAGGGATATTTTGGAACGCATTGAAGCCTATGGTGACAAAGGATATATCCTCAGATAAAAACTATAAAGAAGCTTTCTGAGAAATTTCTTTGTGATATGTGAATTCATCTCACAAAGTTACAGCTTTCTTTTCTTGGAGCAGATTGCTAACACTGTTTTCCTGGAATCTGAAAACGGATATTTGGGAGCAAATTGAAGCCTATGGTGACAAAGGAAATATTCTCAGATAAAAACCAAAAAGAAGCTTTCTGAGAGACTGCTTTGTGATGTGTGAATTGAACTCACAGTTACACTGTCCTTTTCAGTGAGCAGTTTACTAACATTGTTTTCTTGGAATCTGCAATGAGATATTTTGGAGCACACTGAAGCATAGGTTGACAAAGGAAATATCATCAGGCAAAAAGTAGAAAGAAGATTTCTGTGACTGATTTGTGACCTGTGAATTCATCTCTCAGAGTAACACAATTCTTTTCATGGAGGAGTTTGGTAGCACTGGTTTTGGGGAATCTTACAAGGGATATTTTGGATCGCATTGAAGTCTATTGTTTCAAAGGAAATATCATCAGATAAAAACTAGAAATAAACTTTCTGAGAAATTTCTTTGTGAAGTGTGAATTTATCTCACAGCGTTACAGCTTCCTTTGAATGGAGAAGTTTGTTAAAACTGTTTTCGTGGAATCTGTAAAGGAATATTTGGGAGCAAAATGAGGCCTATTGTGAAAAAGATAATACTTTAAATAAAAACTAGAAAGAAGCATTCTGAGAAACTGTTTTGCGATGTGTGAATTAATCTCACGGATTTTGACCGTTCTTTTCATTGAGCACTTGGTTAACACAGTTTTCGTGGAATCTGAAATACGATATTTGGGGGAGCATTGAAGCCTCTGGTGATGAAGGTAATCCTCAGATAAAAACCAAAAAGACTATTTCTGTGAAACTGTGATGTGTGAATTCATCTCAGAGTGTTACACTGTTCGTTTCATTGAGCAGTGTGGTAACACTGTTTCCTTGTAATCTGCAATGGGATATTTCAGAGAATATTGAAGCTTATGGAGACCAGGGAAATATCGTCAGACAAAAAATTGAAGGAATTTTTCTCAGAAACTGCTTTGTCATATGTGATTTCATCTCAGAGAGTTACAAGTTTCTTTTCATTGAGACGTTTGCTAACACTATTTTCATCTAATCTGCAAAGGGATATTTGAGAGTGCATTGAGGCCTATGGTGGAAAAGGAAATATCCTCAGATAAAAACTGGAAAGAAGCTTTCTGAGAAACAGCTTTGTGATTTATGAATTCAACCCACAGAGTTACACGATTCCTTTCATGGATCAGTTTGGTAGCACTCTTTTTGAGGAATCTGAGACGTGATACTTTGGATTGCATTGAAGCCTACAGTAACAAAAAAAATCCTCAGATAAAAACTAGATAGAAGCTTTCTAACAAATTTCTTTTGTGAATTCACTTCACAGAGTTACACCTGTCTTTTCATAGAGCAGTGCTAACAGTATATTCGTGGAATCTGCAAAGTGATATTTGGGAGCGCATTGAGTACTATAGTGAAAAAGGAAATATCCTCCGATAAAAACTAGAAAGAAGCTTTGTGAGAAACTGCTTTGTGATGTGAGAATTCATCTCACAGAGTAACACTTGTTTTCATTGACCAGTTTGCTAACACTGTTTTTTGGAATCTGCAATGGGATATTTCAGGGTGCAATGAAGCTTAGGGTGAGAAAGGAAATATCCTCAGACAAGAACCAAAAAGCTTTCTGAGAAACTGCTTTGTGATGTGTGAATTCATCTCACCGAGTTACGTTGTTCTTTTCATTCAGCAGTTTGCTAACACTGTTTTCATGGAATCTGCAATAGGATATTTGGGACTGCATTGAAGTCTTTGGTGACAAAGGAAATATTCTCAGACAAAAACTAGAAAGAAGATTTCTGAGAAACTGCTTTGTGATTTGTGAATTCATCTCACAGAGATACGTGGCTCTTCTCATGAATCAGTTTGGTAGCAGTGTTTTTGGGGAATCTGAGAAGGGATATTTTGTATCGCATTGAAGACTATGGTGACAAAGGAAATACACTCAGATAAAAACTAGAAAAAACTTTCTGAGAAAGTTCTCTGTGAAGAGTGAATTCAGCTCACAGCATTACACCTTTCTTTTCATGGAGCAGTTTGCTAACCCTGTTTTCCTCTAATCTGCAATGGAATATTCCAGAGCACATTGAGGCCTATAGTGAAAAAGGAAATATCCTCCGATAAAAACGAGAAGGAAGCTTTGTGAGAAACTGCTTTGTGACGTGTGAATTCGTCTCACAGAGTAACACTGTTGTTTTCATTGACCAGTTTGTTAACACTGTTTTTTTGGAATCTGCAATGGGATATTTCGGAGTGCATTGAAGCTTAGGGTGAGAAAGGAAATATCCTCAGAAAAGAACCACAAAGATGCTTTCTGAGAAACTACTTTGTGATGTGTGAATTCATCTCACCGAGTTACGTTGTTCTTTTCATTCAGCAGTTTGCTAACACTGTTTTCATGGAATCTGCAATAGGATATTTGTGAGCACATTGAAGCCTATAGTGACAAAGGAAATATCTTCAGGTAAAAGCTGGAAACAATCTTTCTTAGAAACTGCTTTGTGATTTGTGAATTCATCTCATAGAGTTACATGATTGTTTTCATGGATCAGTTTGGTAGCCCTGTTTTTGGGAAATCTGAGAAGTGATATTCTGGATTGCATTGAAGCCTGTAGTGACAAAGGAAATATCCTCAGATAAAAACTAGAAAGAAGCCTTCAGAGAAATTTCTTTGTGATGTGTGAATTCATCTCACAGAGATACAGCGTTCTTTTCATGCAGCAGTTAGCTAACACTGTATTCATGGAATCCGCAAAGGGATATTTGGGAATGCATTTAGGCCTATGGTGAAAAAGGAAGTATCCTCCGATAAAAACTAGAAAGAAGCTCACTGAGAAACTGCTTTGTGATATGTCAATTTATCTCACAGATTTACACCATACTTTTCATTGAGAAGTTTGCTAACACTGTTTTTGTGGAATCCACAAAGGAATAATTTGGAGTGCATTGAGACTTTTGGTGAGAAAGGAAATATCCTCAGACAAAAACTAAAAAGAAGCTCTCAAAAACTGCTTTGTGATATGTGAATTCATCTCACAGTGTTATACTGTTCTTTTCATTGAGCAGTTTGCTATCACTGTTTTCTTTGTATCTGCAGTTTGATATTTCAGAGCAAATTGAAGCTTATGTTGCCATTGTAAATATTCTCATAGAAAAAGTAGAAAGAAGATTTTGGAGAAACTGCTTCTTGATGTGTAAATTCATCTCACAGAGTTACACGGTTCTTTTCATGGAGCAGTTTGGTAGCACTGTTTTTGGGGAATCTGAGAAGAGATATTTTGGGTCGTATTGAAGCCTATGGTGACAAAGGAAATATCCCTAGATGAAAACTAGAAAGAAGTTTTCTTTGAAAGGTCTTTGTGATGTGTGAATTCATCTCACCGAGTTACACCTTTCTCTTCATGGAGCCGTTTGCTAACACTGTTATCATGGAATCTGCAAAGGGATATTTGGGAGTGCATTGAGACCTATAGTGAAAAAGGAAATATCCTTAGGTAAATACTAGAAAGAAGCTTTCTGAGAAACTGCTTTGTGATGTGCAAATTCATCTCACAGAGTTACACTGTTCTTTTAATTAGTTGTTAGATGGCACTGTTTTCTTGATATCTGCAATAGGATATTTGGGAGCACATTGAAGCCTATGGTGACAAAGGAATTATCCTCAGAGAAAAACCAAAAAGAACATTTCTGAGAAACTGCTTTGTGATGTGTGAATTCATCTCACAAAGTTACAACGTTCTTTTTATTGAGCAGTTTACTAACACTGTTTTCATGGAATCTGCAAAGGGATATTTGGGAGCGTGTTGAGGCCTATGGTGGAAGAGGAAATATCCTCAGATAAAAACTAGAAAGAAGCTTTGTGAGAAACTGCTTTGTGATGTGTGAAATCATCTCACAGATTTACACCATTGCTTTCATTGAGCAGTTTACTAACACTGTTTTCATGGAATCTGCAAAGGGTTATTTTGGAGTGCTTTGAAGCTGAATGTGGCAAAAGAAATACCTTCTTATAAAGACTAGAAAGAAGCTTTCTGTAATGGTTGAACTAGTTTACAATCCCACCAACAGTGTAAAAGTGTTCCTATTTCTCCACATCCTCTCCAGCACCTGTTGTTTCCTGACTTTT
>NW_012101258.1:25890-30496 GCF_000951045.1 Mandrillus leucophaeus
AACATGGCACAAGTATACATATGTAACAAACCTGCACGTTATGCACATGTACCCTAGAACTTAAAATATAATAATAATAAAAAATAAATAAATCAATAAAACCAAAAAAAAAAAAGAAAGAAGCTTTCTGTGAAAACGCTTTCTGATGTGTGAATTCATTTCACAGTGTTACCTTATCCTTTTCATGTAGTCATTTGTTAGCACTGTTTTTGGGGAATCTTAAAAGGGATATTTTGGAACGCATTGCAGCCCATGTTGACAAAAGAAATATCCTCAGATAAAAACTAGAAAGTAGCTTTCTGAGAAAGTTCTTTGGAATGTGTGAATTCATCTCACAGAGTTACACCTTTCTTTTCATAGAGCAGTTTTCTTGCACTGTTTTCTTGGAATCTGTAAAGGAATATTTTATAGCACATTGATGCTTATGGAGAAAAAGGGAATGTACTCAGGTAAAAACTAGAAAGAAGCTTTCTGAGAAACTGCTTTGTGATGTGTGATTTCACCTCACAGAGTTACACTGTTCTTTTGATTTAGCAGTTTGCTAACACTGTTTTCGTGGAATTTGCAAAGGGATATTTGGGATTGCATTGAGGTCTATAGTGAATAAGGAAATATCCTCAAATAAAAACTAGAAAGAAGCTTTCTGAGAAACTGCTTTCTGATGTGTGATTTCATCGCACAGAGTTACACCATTCTATTCATTGAGCTGTTAGGTAACACTGTTTTTGTGGAATCTGCAATAGGATATTTGGGAGCACATTGAAGCCTATGGTGACAAAGAAAATATCCTCAGAAAAAAAACAAAAAGAAGCTTTTTGAGAAACTGTTTTGTGATGTGTGGATTCATCTCACAGAATTACACTGTTGTTTTAATTGAGCAGATTGCTAACACTGTTTTCTTGGAATCTTCAATAGGATATTTTGGACCGAATTGACGCTTATGGTGACATAGGAAATATCCTCAGATTAAAACTAGAAAGAAACTTTCTGAGAAACTGCTTTGTGATGTATGAATTCATCTCCAAGAGTTACACCTCTCTTTTCATGGAGCAGTTTGCTGACACTGTTTTCATGGAATCTTCATTGTTATATTCCAGAACGCATTGAGGCTTATTTTGCAAAAGGAAATATCCTCATATAAAAACTAGAAAGAAGCTTTCTGAGAAACTGCTTTGTGATATGTTAATTCATCTCAGAGAAGTACACAATTCTTTTCATGGAGAGGTTTAGTAGCACTACCTTTGTGGTGTCTGAGAAGGGATATTTGGGAGCGCATGGACACCGATGGTGGAAAAATACATATCCTGAGAAAAGAACTAGACAGAAGCCTTCTGAGAAATTCCTCTGTGATGGTTGAATTCTTCACACTGAGTTACACCTTTGTTTTCTTTGAGCAGTTTGGTAGCACTGTTTTTGTGGAATCTGCAAAGGGATATTCGGGAACTCCTAGAGGCCTATGGTGAAAAAGGAAACAACTTCAGATAAAAACTGGGGAGATGCCTTTTGAGAAACCGTTTTGTAATGTGTGTATTCATCTCAGAGTTTGAAATTTTTGTTGATTGAGCAGTTTGGCTTCACTGTTTTTGTGGAATCTGAGAGGAAATATTTGGAAGCACTTTGAAGCCTATGGTGAAAAAGGAAATATCCTCAGATTTAAATTAGAAAGAAGCTTTCTGAGAAGCTGCTTTGTGATGGATGAATTTATCTCACAGAGTTACACCTTTCTTTTCATTGAACAGTTTGTTAAAACTGTTTTTGTGGAATCTGCAAGGAGATATTTGGGAGCCCATAGGGTCCAAAGGCAAAAAAGGAAATATCTTCAAGTAAAAACTGGAAAGAAGCTTTCTGAGAAATTCCTTTGTGATGTGTGCATTCATCTTATAGAGATGAACGTTTCTTTTGAGGGAGCACTTTGGCATCTCTGTTTTTGTGGTGTCTGAGAAGGGATATTTTGGAGGGCATTGAAGCTTGTGATGGAAAAGGAAATATCCTCAGATAAAAACTAGAAAGAAGCTTCCTGAGAAACTGCCTTGTGATGTGAGAATTTATCTCACAGAGTTAAACCTTTCTATTCATTGTGCAGTGTGGTAGCACTGTTTTTGTGGAATCTGCAAAGGGATATTAGGGAGTGCATAGAAGCGTAAGGTGAAAAAAGAAAATTCTTCAGGTAAAACGTGGAGAGAAGCTTTCTGAGAAACTCCTTTGTTATGTGTGCATTAATCTCATAGAGCTAAACTTTCCTATTGAGGGAGCACTTTGGTATCACTGTTATTGTGGTGTCTGACAAGATATATTTGTGAGTGCATTGAAGCCTATTGTGGAAAAGGAAATAACCTCATATAAAAATGAGAGAGAAGTTTTCTGTGAAACTGCTGTGATGTGTTAATTCATCTCACAGAGTACATGATTCATTTCATGGAGAAGTTTGTAACACTGTTTATGGTGAATCTGAGAAGGAATATTTCAGATCACATGGAAGCCTATGGTGACAAATTAAATATCCTCAGATTAAAAACTAGAAACTTTCTGAGAAATTTCTTTGTGATGTATGAATTCGTCTCACAGAATTACACCTTTTTTTCATTCAGCAGATTGCTAACACTGTTTTCTTGGAATCGGTAATGGAACACTTCAGAGCACTTCGAAGCTTATGATGACAAAGGAAATATATTCAGACAAAAATCAGAAGGAAGCTTTCTGAGAAACTGTTTACAGATTTTGAATTCAACTCACAGAGTTACACCATTCTTTTCATGGAACAATTTGGTAACAGTGTGTTTGGGGAATCTGAGAGGGGATATTTTGGATCACATTGAAACCTATGGTGACAAAGGAAATATCGTCAGATACAAACTAGAAAGATGCCTTTTAAGAAACTTCTCTGTAATGTGTGAATTCATCTCACAGAGTTACACCTTTCTTTTCATGTAGCAGTTTGCTAAAACTCTTTTCGTGGAGTCTGCAAAGGGATATTTTGGAGGACATTGAGGCCTATGGTGAAAAAGGAAATATCCTCAGATATAAACTAGAAAGAAGTTTTCTGACTAACTGCTTTGGGATATGTGAATTTATCTTACAGAGTTAAACTGTTCTTTTTGTTTAGCAGTTTGCTAACACTGTTTTCTTGGAATCTGCAATGGGATATTTCAGAGAGGATTACTGCTTAGGGTGAGAAAGGAAATATCCTCATATAAAAACTAGAAAGCAGCTTTCTGAGAAACTGCTTTGTGATTTGTGAATTCATCTCACAGAGATACATGGTTCTTTTCATGGGTCAGTTTGGTAGCAGTGTTTTTGGGGAATCTGAGAAAGGATATTTTGTATCGCATTGAAGACTATGGTGACATAGGAAATACGCTCAGATAGAAACTAGAAAAATTTTTCTGAGAAAGTTCTCTGTGATGAGTGAATTTGGCTCACAATGTTACACCTTTCTTTTCATGGGGCAGTTTGCTAACCCTGTTTTCCTCTAATCTGCAATGGAATATTCCAGAGCACATTGAGGCCTATAGTGAAAAAGGAAATATCCTCCGATAAAAACGAGAAGGAAGCTTTGTGAGAAACTGCTTTGTGACGTGTGAATTCATCTCACAGAGTAATACTGTTGTTTTCATTGACCAGTTTGCTAACACTGGTGTTTTGCAATCTGTAATGGGATATTTCGGAGTGCATTGAAGCTTAGGGTGAGAAAGTAAATACCTCAGACAAGAACTACAAAGATGCTTTCTGAGAAACTACTTTGTGATGTGTGAATTCATCTCACTGAGTTACATTGATCTTGTCATTCAGCAATTTGCTAACACTGCTTACGTGGAATCTGCAATAGGATATTTGGGACCGCATTGAAGTCTTTGGTGAAAAAGGAAATATCCTCAGACAAAAACTAGAAAGAAGATTTCTGAGAAACTGCTTTGTGATTTGTGAATTCATCTCACAGAGTTTAACAATTCTATTCATGGGTATTTGGAGCCCATTGAAACTGATGGTGACATAGGAAATATTCTCTGGAAAAAACTAGAATGATGCTTTCTTAGAAAGCTCTTTGTGATGTGTGAATTCATCCTACAGAGCTACACCTTTCCTTTCCTGGAGAAGTCTGTTAAAACTGTTTTAATGGAATCTGAAATGGGATAATCTGGAGCACATTGAGGGTTATAGTGAAAAAGGAAATATCAACAGAAGAAAACTAGAAAATATTTTTCTGAGAAACAGTTTTGGAATGTGTGAATTCATCTTACATAGTTACACCATTCTTTTCATTGAGCAGTTTGATAACACTGTTTTTTGGGAATCTGCAATAGGATATTTGGGAGTGCATTGAATCCTACGTAGACACAGGAAATATCATCAGATAAAACCAAAAAAAAACTTACTGTGAAACTGCTTTGTGATGTGTGAATTAATCTCAAAGACATATTTGCTAACACTTTCTTCATTTAAACTGCAATGGGATATTTGGGAGTGCCATCGAGATAATGGTGGAAAAGGAAATATCCTCAGATAAAAACTAGAAAGAATATTTCTGAGAAACATCTTTGTGATATGTGAGTTCATCTCACAGAGTTACACCATTCTTTTCATGGAATAGTTTGGTAGCACTGTTTTT
>NW_012101258.1:30546-82916 GCF_000951045.1 Mandrillus leucophaeus
TTTCTGAGAAACATCTTTGTGATATGTGAGTTCATCTCACAGAGTTACACCATTCTTTTCATGGAATAGTTTGGTAGCACTGTTTTTGGGGAATCTGAGAAGGAATATTTTAGATCATGTTGAAGCCTATGGTGACAAAGGAAATATCTTCACATAAAAACTAGAAAGAAGCTGTGAGAAAGTTCTTTGTGATGTATTAATTCATCTCACAGAGTTATACCTTTCTTTTCATGCAGAAGTTTGCTAATACTTTTTTCATTTAATTTCCCACCAGATATTCGTGACCACATTGAGGAATATGGTGAAAAAGGAAATATTGTCAGATAAAAGCTAGAAAGACGTTTTCTGAGAAGCATCTTGGTGATATGTGAATTCGTCTCACAGAGTTCCACCATTATTTTCGTGGAACAGTATGGTAGCACTGTTTTTGGGGAATCTGAGAAGGGATATTTTGGGTTGCAATGAAGCCTAAGGTGACAAAGGGAATATCCTCACATAAACACTAGAAACAAGTTTTCTGAGAAACCACTTTGTGATTTATGTATTTATCTCACAGAGTTACACTGTTGTTTTCATTAAGAAGTTTGATAACACTGTTTTCGTGGAGTCTGCAATATGATATTTGAGAGCTCATTGAGATCTATGGTGAAAAAGGTAATATCCTCAAATAAAAGCTAAAAAGAAGCTTTCTGAGAAACTGCTTTGTACTGTGTGAATTCCTCTCCCAGAGTTACACTCTTCATTGCATTGCATTACACTGTTGTCTTGGAATCTGCATTCTGATATTTCACAGAGCACTGAAGCTTATGTTGAAAAAGGATATATCCTCATACAGAAACAAGAAACAAGCTTTCTGAGGAATCACTTTGTGGTGTGTGAATTCATCTCACAGAGGAACACCTTGCTTTTCATGGAGCTGTTTGTTAACACTGTTTTCATGGAATCTGCAATGGGATACTCCAGAGCACATTGAGGCCTACATTGAAAAAGGAAATGTCCTCAGATAAAAACTAGAAAGAAGTTTTCTGAGAAACATCTTTATGATATGTGAATTCGTCTCACAGAGTTACACAGTTCTTTACATTGCAAAGTTTGCTAACACTGTTTTTTGGAATCTGCAATGGGATACTTGGGAGCACATTGAGGAATATGGTGAAAAAGGAAATATCCTCAGATAAAAACTAGAAAGAAGCTTTCTGAGAAACAGTTTTATAATGTGTGAATTCATCTCACAGAGTTACACCTTTCGTTTCCTGGAGAACTTTGCTAACACTGTTTTCTTGGAATCTGCAATGGGATATTCCAGAGCCCTTTGATGCCTATAGTGAAAAGTGAACTTTCCTCAGATAAAAACTAGAAAGAAGCCTTCTGAAAAACAGCTTTGTGATGTGTGAATTCGTCTTACAGAGTCTCACCATTCTTTTCATTGAACAGTTTGATAACACTGTTTTCGTGCAATCTACAATAGAATATTTTGGAGTGCTTTGAAGCCTATGTTGACAAAGGAAATATCCACAGATGAAAGTCCAAAAAGAAGCTTTCTGTGAAACTGTGTTGTGATGTGTGATCTCATCTCACAGATTGACACTGTCCTTTTCTTTGAGAAGTTTGCTAACCCTTTTTTCATTTAATCTTCTGTGGGATACTGGAGAGTGAATTGATTAATATGGTAAAATAGGAAATATACTACGATAAAAACTAGAAAGATATTTTCTGAGAATCATCTTTGAGATAAGTGAATTCATATCACAGAGTTACACTATTCTCTTCATGTAAGAGTTTGGTAGCACTGTTTTTGGGGAATCTGAGAGAGGATATTTTAGGTCACATTGACACCTATGGTGACAAAGGAAATACTCTCAATTAAAAACTAGAAAGAAGATTTCTGAGAAACTACTTCATCATGGGTGAATTCTCACAGAGTTACACTATTGTTTTCATTGAACAGGTTTGATAACACCGTTTTTGTGGATCTGCAATAGGATATTTGGGATTGCATTGAAGCCTATGGTGACATACGAAATATTCTCTGACAATAACCAAAAAGAAGCTTTCTGAGAAACTGCTTTGTGATGTGTGAATTAATCTTACAGATTTACACCTTTATGTGTAGGGAGCAGAGTGCTAACACTATTTTTGAGGAATCTGCAAAGGCATATTCACAAGCACATTGAGGCAAATGGTGAAAAAAGAAATATCCTCAGATAAAAACTAGAAAGAAGTTTTCTGAGAAAATTCTTTATGATATGTGAATTCACCTCACGGAGTTACACCTTTCTTTTAATGGAGTATCTTGCTAACACTGTTTTCATAGAATCTGCAAAGGGATATTTGGGAGTGTATTGAGGCATATAGTGAAAAAGGAAATATCCTCTGATAAAAACTAGAAAGAAGCTTTGTGAGAAACTGCTTTGTGATGTGTGAATTCATCTCACAGAGTAACACTGTTCTTTTAATTGACCAGTTTGCTAACACTGCTTTCTTGGAATCTGCAATGGGATATTTCATAGTGCATTGTAGCTTATAGTGACAAAGGAAATATCCTCATAATAAAACTAGAAAGAAGCAGTCTGAGAAACCACTTTGTGATGTGCTAAATCATCTCACAGAGTTCACGATTTTTTTCATGGAGCAGTTTGGTAGCACTGTTTTTGGGGAATCTGCAAAGGGATATTTTGTATCACATTGAAGTCTATGGTGACTAAGGAAATATCCTCAGATACAAACCAGAAAGAAGCTTTCTGAGACGCTTGTTACTGATGTGTGAATTCAACTCACAGAGATACAACTTTCTTTTCATAGAGCAGTTTTCCAGCAATGTTTTCGGGGAATCTGAGAAGGGATCTTTTGAGTTGCATTGAAGCCTATGGTGACAAAGGAAATATCCTCAGATAATAACTAGAAAGAAGCTTTCCGAGAAACTGCTTTGTGTTGTGTGAATACATCTCACAGGGTTACACTGTTCTTTGCATTGAGCAGTTTGCTAACACTGTTTTCTTGGAATTGGCAATGGGATATTTCAGAGCATCTTGAAGCTTATGGTGACAAAGGAAATATCCTCATGTAAAAACTAGGAAAAAGCATTCTGAGAAATGGGTTTGTGATGTGCAGGTTCATCTCACAGTTTTAAATGATTCTTTTAATGGAGCCATTTGGTAGCACTGCTTTTGGAAATCTGAGAAAGGATATTTTCGATTGCATTGAAACCTATGGTTACTAAGGAAACATCCTCAGATAAAAAATTGAAAGAAACTTTCTGAGAAAGTTCTTTGTGATGTGTTATTTCATCTTACAGAGTTACAACTTTCTTTCCATGGAGTAGCTTGCTAAAACTGTTATTGTGAAATCAGCAAAGGGATATTTGGGAGCACGTTGAAGCCTATGGTGACAAAGGAAATCTCCTCAGATAAAAACTAGAAAGAAGCTTTCTAAGAAAGTTCTTTGTGATGTGTAAATTCATCTCACAGTGTTACACCTTTCTTTTCATGGAGCAGTTTGCTAATACCGTTCTTGTGGGATCTGCAAAAGGATATTTGGGAGCACATTGAGGCCTATAGTGAAAAAGGAAATGCCCTCAGATAAAAACTAGAAAGAAGCTCCTAGAAACTCCTTTGTTATGTTTGAATTCATCTCACAGAGTTACACTGTTTTTTTCATTGAGCTGTTTGCTAAGAATGTTTTCTTGGAATCTGCAATAGTATATTTGGGAACTCATTGAAGCCTGTGGTGACAAAGGAAATATCCTCACATAAAAACAAAAAAAACTGCTTTCTGAGAAACTGCTTTTGTGTTGGATGAATTCATCTCACAGAGTTACACTGTTCTTTTCATTGAGCAGTTTGCTAAAACTGTTTTCTTGGAATCTGCAATGGGATATTTTTCAGCACATTGAAGCTTTGGATGACAAAGGAAATATCCTAAGACAAGAGCTGAAAAGAAGCTTTCTGAGGAACTGCTTTATGATTTTTGAGTTCATCTCACAGGGTTACACGATTCTTTTCATGGAGCTGTTTGATCACATTGTTTTTGTGGAATCTGCAATGTGGAAAAAGGAAATAGTCTCAGATTTAAACTAGAAAGAAGTGGATGGTGGAATAGGAAATCTCCTCAGATAAAAACTAGAAAGAAGCTTTCCAAGAAATTTCTTTGTGATGGTGAATTAATCACACAGAGTTACACCTTTGTTTTCTTTGAGCAGCTTTGTAGCACTGTTTTTACGGAGTCTGCAAAGGGATATTCGGGAGCTCCTAGAGTCCTATGGTGAGAAAAGAAATAAGTTCAGATAAAAACTGGAGAGAATCTTTGCAAGAAACCATTTTGTGATGTGTGTATTCATCCCATAAAATTTGTCCTTTTTTTTGATTGAGCAATTCTTCATCACCTTTTTTGTGGTATCTGAGAAGAGACATTTGGGAGCACATTGAAGACTATGGTGAAAAAGGAAATATCCTCAGATTTAAACTAGAAAGAAGCTGCCTGAGAAACTGCTTTGTGGAGGGTGAATTCATCTCACAGAGTTACACCATTCTTTTCATTGCGTAGTTTGGTAGCACTGTTTTTGTGGAATCTGCAGTGGAATATTTGGTAGTGCATAGAGGCCTAAGGTGAAAAAAGAAAATTCTTCAGGTAAAAAATGGAGAGAAACTTTCGAAGAAACTCATTTGTGATGTGTGCATTCGTCTCATAGAGCTAAACGTTTCTGTTGAAGGAGCACTTTGGCATCACTGTTTTTGTGGTATCAGAGAAGGGATATTTGGGAGGGTATTGAAGCCTATAGTGGAAACGGAAATATCCTCAGGTAAAAGCTAGACAGACGCTTCCTGAGAAACTGCTTTGTGATGGGTCAATTTATCTCACAGTTACATCATTCTTTTCATGGAGCAGTTCTTTAGCACTCTTTTTGTGGAATCTACAGAGGGATATTTAGGTGTGCATAGAGGCCTGAGGTGAAAAAAGAAAATTCTTCAGGTAACAACTGGAGAGAAGCTTTCAGAGAAATGTCTTTTTGATGTGTGCATTTGTCTCATAGAGCTATACGTTTCTGTTGAGGGAGCACTTTGGCATCACTCTTTTTGTGGTTTCCAAGAAGGGATATTTGGGATTGCTTTGAAGCCTCGGGTGGCAAAGAAATATCCTCAGATAAAAACCAAAAAGAAGCTTTCTGAGAAACTGCTTTGTGATGTGTGAACTCATCTCACAGAGTTACACCATTCTCTTCTTTGAGCACTTTGCTAACACTATTTTCTTGAAATCTGCAATAGGATATCTCAAAGCGCATTGATGCTGATGGCGACAAAAGAAATATACTCATATAAAAACTAGAAAGAAGCTTTCTGAGAAACTGCTTTGTGATGTGTTAATTCATCTTCCAGTGTTACACGATTCTTTTCATGGGTCAGTTTGGTAGCACTGTTTTTGTGGTGTCTGAGAAGGGGTATTTTGGAGTGCATAGAAGTCGATGGTGGAAAAGGAAATATTCTGAGATGAAAATTACAAAGAAGCTTTCTGAGAAATTTCTTTGTGATGGGTGAATTCCTCACACCAAGTTACACTGTTGTTTTCTTTGAGCAGTTTGCTAGCACTGTTTTAAAGGGATATTCAGGAGCTCCTAGAGGCTTACAATGAAAAAGGAAATAACTTCACATAAAAACTGGAGAGAAGATTTTCGAGAAAGGGTTTTATGATGGGTGTATTCATCACATAGAGTTTGACCTATTTGTTGATTGATCAGTTCGGCATCAGTGTTTTGTGGTATTTGAGAGCAGATATTTGGGAGCACATTGAAGCCTATATGCTTCAAAAGGAAATATCCTCAGATTACAACTAGAAAGAAGCTTTATGAGAAACTGATTTGTGATGGGTGAATTCATCTCACAGAATTACATCTTTCCTTTCATTGAGCAGTTTGGTAACACTGTTTTTGTGGAATCTGCAAAGGGATATTCGGGAGTGCACAGAGTCCAGTGGTGAGAAAGGAAATATTTTCAGGTTTAAAACTGGGAAGAAGCTTTCTGAGAATCTCCTTTGTGATGTGTGCATTCATCTCATAGAGCTAAACATTTCTGTTGAGGGAGCACTTTGGTATCACTGTTTTAGTGCTGTCTGAGAAGGGGCATTTGAGAGCACATTGAAGCCTATGTTGGAAAAGGAAATACCCTCAGATAAAAATTAGAAAGAAACTTCCTGAGAAATCGCTTGGTGATGTGTTAATTCATCTCACAGGGTTACATGATTCTTTTCATGGAGAAGTTTGGTAGCATGATTTTGGGGAATCTGAGAAGGGATAATTTGGATCACATTGAAGTCTGTGGTGAAAAAGGAAATATACTCAGATAAAAACCAAAACGAAGTTTTCTGAGAAACTCTTTGTGATGGGTGAATTCATCTCACACAGTTACACTGTTCTTTTCATTGAGGAGTTTGCTAACACTGTGTTCTTGGAATCTACAATGGGATATTTTTGAGCACATTGAAGCTTAGAGTGACAAAGGAAATATCCTGAGACAAAAACAAGTAAGAAACTTTCTGACAAACTGTTTTGTGATTTATGAATTCATCTCACAGAGTTACCTGACTGTTTTCATGGAGCAGTTTGGAAGCACTGTTTAGGGGAATCTGAGAAGGGATATTTTTTATTGCATTGAAGCCTATGGTGACAAAGGAAATATCCTCAGATAAAAACTAGAAAGAAGCTTTCTGAGAAGCCTCTTTGTGATATATGTATTCATCTGACAGAGTAACACCTTTCTTTTCATGGAGCAGTTTGCTAACACTGTTTTCATGGAATCTGCAAAGGGATATTTGTGAGCACTTTCAGGCCTATAGTGGAAAAGGAAATATCCTCAGATAAAAACCAGAAATAACTTTTTGAGAAACTGCTTTGTGATGTGTGAATTCATCTCACAGGGATAAACTGTTATTTTCATTGAGCAGTTTGATAGCACTGTTTTCTTGGAATCTGCAATAAGGTATTTGGGAGCGCATTGAAGTCCATTGTGACAAAGGAAATATACTCTGATCAAAACCAAAAAGAAGCTTTCTGTGAAATTGCTTTGTGATGTGTCCGTTCACCTCACACCATCACAACGTTTCTTTCGTTGAGAAGTTTGCTAAAACATTTTCCTTTAATCTGCAATGGGATATTCCGGAGTTCAGTGAGGACTATGGTGGAAAGGAAATATCCTCAGATAAAAACTGTAAAGAAGCTTTCTGAGAAACCACTTTGTTATGTGTCAGTTCATCTCACAGAGGTACACCATTCGTTTCATGGAGGAGTTTTGTAGCACTGTTTCGGGGAGTCTGAGAAGGGATATTTTGGATTGCATTGAAACCTAAGGTGACTAAGAAAATATCCTCAGTTTAAAACTAGAAAGAAGCTTTTGGAGAAACTTCTTTGTGATGTGTGTATTCATCTCACAGAGTAGCACCATTCTTTTCATGGAGCAGTTTGCTAACACTGTTTTCATTTAACCTACAAAGGGATATTTGGGAGCGAGTTGAGGCCTATGGTGAAAAAGGAAATATCCTCAGTAAAAAACTAGAAAGAAGCTTTCTAGGAAAATGCTTTGTGATGTGTGAATTCATCTCCCAGAGTTACACCACTCTTTTCATGGAGTAGTTTGGTAGCACTGTTTTTGGGGAATCTCAGAAAGGATATTTGGAATTGCATTGAAGCCTATGGTTACAAAGGAAATATCCTCAGATAAAAACTAGAAAGAAGGTTTCTGAGAAAGTTCTTTGTGACGTGTGATTTCACCGCACAGAGTTATATCTTTCTTTTCATGGAGTCGTTTGCTCACACTGTTTACATGGAATCTGCCAATGGATATTTGGGAGTGCATTTAGACCTATGGTGAAAGAGGAAATATCCTCAGATTAAAATCAAACAGAAGCTTTCTGTGAAACTGCTTTATGATGTGTGAATTCATCTCACAGAGTTACCCCGTTCTTTTCATTGAGAAGTTTTCTAACCCTTTTTTCATGGAATCTGCAATGGGATATTCTGGAGAGCATTGTGGAATATGGAAAAAAAAGGAAATATCCGCAGGTAAAATCTAGAAAGAGGTGGTCTGAGAAACAGCTTTGTGATGTGTGAAATTATCTTACAAGTTACAGCATTCTTTCCATGCAACAGTTTGGTAGCACTGTTTTTGGGGAACCTGAAATGGTATAGTTTGGATTGCATTGAAGCCTAGAGTGACAATGGAAATATAATCAGAAAAAAACTAACAAGAAACTCTCTGAGAAACTTATTTGTGATGTGTATATTCATCTCACAGAGTAACACCTTTCTTTTTATGGAGCTACTTGCTAACACTGTTTTCGTGGCATCTACAAAGTGATATTTGGGAGCGAGTTGAGACCTATGATGAAAAAGGAAATGTTCTCAAGTAAAAACTAGAGGGAAGCTTTCTTAGAACCTGCTTTGTGATGTGTGAATTCAACTCACGGTGTTACACCATTCTTTCATTGATCAGTTTGCTAACTGTTTTCATGCTATCCACAATAGGATATTTCAGAGTGCATTGAAGCCTTTGGTGGCAAGAGAAATATTCTCAGACAAAAGAAAAAATAAGTCTTCTGTGACACTGCTTAGTGATGTGTGAATTCATCTCACAGAGTTACACCTTTATTTTCATGATGCAGTTTGTTAGCATTATTTTGGGGAATCTGAGAAGGGATATTTTGGATTGCATTGAAGCCTCTAGTGACAAAGGAATTATCCTCAGACAAAAACTAGAAAGGAGTTTTCTGAGAAACTGCTTTGTGATGTATTAATTCATCTCAGAGAGTTACATGATTCTTTTCATGGATCAGTTTTTTAGCACTGTTTTTGGGGAATCAGGGAAGGGTTATTTTCGATTGCAATGAAGCCTATGGTGACAAAGGAAATATCCTCAGATAAAAACCAAAAGAAGATTTCTGTGAAACTTCTTTGTGATGTGTGAATTCATCTCACAGTGTTACACCATTCCTTTCATTGAGAAGTCTGCTAACACTTTCTTCCTGAAGTCTGCAATGGTGTATTCTGGAGTGCATTGAGGCCTATTTTGAAAAAGGAAATATCCTTAGAGAAAAACTAGAAAGAAGTTTTCTGAGATATTCTTTGTGATGTGTTAATTAATCTCCAGAGTTACACCTTTCTTTTAATGCAACAGTTTGCTAAGACAGTTTTTGTGGAATCTGCAAAGGGATATTTGGGAGTGCACTGAGGCCTGTACTGAAAAAGGAAATATCCTTATATAAAAACTAGAAAGAAATATTCTGAGAAACTGCTTTGTAATGTGTGAAATCATCTTACAGAATTATACCTTTTTTTCATTGATCAGTTTGATAACACTGTTTTCATGGTATCTGCAATAAGATATTTGGGAGTGCATTGAGGCCTATGGTGACAAAGGAAATATCCTCAGATAAAAACCAAAAAGAAGATTTCTGTGAAACTTTTTTGTGATGTGTGAATTCATCTCACAGTGTTACACCTTTCCTTTCATTGAGAAGTTTGCTAACACTTTTTTTCCTGAAATCTGCAGTGGTGTATTCGGGAGTGTATTGATGCCTATTTGAAAAAGGAAATATCCTTAGAGAAAAACTAGAAAGAAGCTTTCTGAGAAACAGCTTTGTGGTGTGTGAATTCGTCTCACTGAGTTACATCATTATTTTCATGAAGAAGTTTTGGTAGCACTGTTTTTGGGGAATCTAAGAAACGATGACTTTCATTACATTGAAGTATATACTTACAAAGGAAGCATCCTCAGATAAAAACTAGAAAGAAACTGAGAAATTTATTAGTGATATGTGATTTCATCTCACAGAGTTACACAGTTTTTTTAATTGAGGAGTTTACTAACACTTTTCTTGTGGAATCTGCAATGGGATATTTGAGAACACATTGAGGTCTATGGTGAAAATGTAAATATCCTCAGATAAAAACTAGAAAGAAACATTCTGAGAAATCGCTTTGTGATGTTTTAATTCATCTCAAAGAGTTACACAATTCATTTCATGCATCAGTTTGATAGCACTGTTTTTGGGGAATCTGAGAAGGGATACTTTGGGTCGCATTGAAGCCTAGAGTGACAAAGGAAATATCCTCAAACAAAAAACAAAAGACAGCTTTCTGAGAAACGGCTTTGTGATGTGTGAACTCATCTCACAGAATTACACATTTCTTTTCATGGAGCAGTTTGCTAACACTGGTTTTATGTAATCTGCAAAGGGATATTCTCTAGTGCATTGAGGCCTGCAGTGAAAAAATATCCTAATACAAAAAATAGAAAGAATCTTTCTGAGAAACTGCTTTGTGATTTGTGAACTCATCTCACAGCGTTTCCTGATACTATTCATGGAGCAGTTTGGTAGAATGTTTTTGGGGAATCTGAGAAGGGATATTTTGGATTGCATTGAAGCCTATGGTGACAAAGGAAATAGAGCAGATAAAAACTAGAAAGAAGTTTTCTGAGAAACTTATACATGAAGTGTGTATCCGTCTCACAGAGTAACACCTTTCTTTTCATGGAGTAGTTTGTATACTCTGTTTTCTTGGAATCTACAATGTGATATTTGGGAGCGAGTTGAGACCTACGGTGAAAAAGTAAATATTCTCAGATAAAAAGTAGAAAGAAACTTTCTGAAAAACTGCTTTGTGATGTGTGATTTCATCTCACACATTTACACCACACTTTTCATAGACCAATTTGCTAACACTGTTTTCGTGGAATCTGCAGGAGGATATTTTGAAGCACAGTGAAGTCTATGGTGACAAAGGATATATCCTCGGAAAGAAAACAAAAAGAAGCTTTCTGTGAAACCACTTTGTGATGTGTGAATTCATCTCACAGAGTGACATTTTCCTTTTCATGGAACAGTTTAGTAGCACTGATTTTGGGGAATCTGAAAAGGGATATTTTGTATCACATTGAAGCCCTTGGTGACAAAGAAAATATCCTCAGATAAAAACTAGAAAGATTTCTGAGAAACTTCTTTGTGATGTGTACATTCATCTCACTGAGTAACCCTTTTCTTTTCAGGGAGCAGTTTGCTAACACTCTTTTCATAGAATCTCCAACAGGATATTTGGTAACACATTGAAGCCTATGGTGACAAAGGAAATATCCTTAGACAAAAACGAAAAAGAAGCTTTCTGAGAAACCACTTTTTGATTGGTGAATTCACCTCACAGAGTGACAGTGTTCTTTTCATTGAGCAGTTTGCTAACACTGATTGCTTGGAATCTGCAATGAGATATTTCAGAGCACATTGAAGCTTATGGTGACAAGGAAATATTCTCATATAAAAACTAGATAGAAGCTTTCTGAGAAACTGTTTGTGATTTGTGAATTCATCTCACAGTGTTACATGATACTTTTCATGGAGATGTTTGGTAACACTGTTTTTTGGGAATCTGGGAAGCGATATTTAGGATTGCTTTGAAGCCTATGGTGACAACGGAAATATCCTCACATAAAAACCAAAAAGATGCTTTCTTTGAAACTTCTTTGTGATGTGTGAATTGTTCTCACAGAGGTACACCTTTCTTTTCATGGAGCAGATTGATAACACTGTTTTCGTGGAATCTGCAAAGGGATATTTGGGAGCGTCTTGAGGCCTATGGTGAAATAGGAAACATCCTCAGATAATAACTAGAAAAGAAGATAAAACCAAAAAGAAGCTTTCTGTGAAACTGTTTTGTGTTGTGTGAATTCATCTCTCATATTTACACCTGTTTTTTCATTGAAAAGTTTGCTAACCCTTTTTTTTTCATGGAATCTGCAATCAGATATTCAGGAGCGCATAGAGGAATATGGTGAAAAAGGAAATAGCCTCAGATAATAACTAGTAAGAAGCTTACTGAGAAACAGCTTTGTGATGTGTGAATTCATTTCACACAGGTACCCCATTCTTTTCATGGAGCAGTACGTTAGCACTGTATTTGGGAAATCTGAGAAGGGATATTTTGGTGCACATTGAAGCTTATGGTGACAAAGGAAATATTCTCAGATAAAAACTACAAAGATTTTTTTTTCTGACAAATTATTTGTGATGTGTGAATACATCTCAAAGCGCTACACCTTTCTTTTCATGGAACACTTTACTAACACTGTTTTCATGGAATCTGTGAAGGGACATTTGGGAGTGCATTGAAGCCTATAGTGGAAAAGAAAAATCCACAGACAAAAACTAGAAAGAAGTTGCCTGATAAACCACATTGTGATTTTTTATTTCATTTCACAGAGTTGCACAATTCTTTTCATGGAGAAGTTTGGTAGCACTGTTTATGGGGAATCTGAGAAGGGTTGTTTTGAATCACATTGAAGCCTGTCATGACAAAGGAAATATTCTCAAACAAAAACTAGAAAGAAGGTCTCTGACAGACTTCTTTGTGATGTGTGTGAAAGTTCGTCTCACAGAGTTACATGTTACTTTTCATGGAGTAGTTTTGTATCACTCTGTGGAATCCACAAAGGGATATTTGGGAGCGTCTTGATGCCTATGGTGCAAAAGGAAATATCCTCAGATAAAAAATAGACAGAAGCTTTCTTTTATGTGTGAATTCATCTTACAGAGTTACACTGTTCTTTTCATTGGGAAGTTTGCTAACACTTCTTTTGTGGAATCTGCAATGGGATATTCAGTAGCACATTGAGGAATATGGTGGAAAAGGAAATATCCTCAGATAAATACTAGAAAGAAGCTTTCAAAGACACTGCTTTGTGTTGTGTGAATTCATCTCACAGAGCTACACCACTCTTTGTGGAGCAGTTTGGTAGCGCTGTTTTGGGGGAATCTGAGAAGGGATATTTTGGGTTGCACTGAAACCTATGGTAACACAGGAATTATGCTCAGATAAAAACTAGAAAGAAGATTTATGAGAAACGTGTTTGTGATTTGTGAATTCACCTCACAAGATTACACCTTTCTATTCATCGAGTAGTGTGGTAACACTATTTCCATGGAATCTGCAAAGGGATATTTGGGAGCGTATTGAGACCTATGGTGAGAAAGGAAATATCCTCAGATTTTACGTGAAAGAAGCTTTCTGAGAAACTGATTTATAATGTGTTAATTCATCTCATGGAGTTACACTTTCTATTTCATTGAGCAGTTTGATAACACTGTTTTCTTGAGATCTACAATGGGATATCTCAGAGTTTATTGAAGCTTAAGGTGACATAGGAAATATCCTCCTATAAAAACTAGAAAGAAGCTTGCAGAGAAACCGCTTTGTGATGTGTCAATTCACCTAACAGAATTACTCCATTGTTTTCATGGATCAGTTTGACAGCACTGTTTTTGGGGAATCGGATAAGGGATATTTTGGATTGCTTTGAAGTCTATGGTGACAAAAGGAATATCTTCAGATAAAAACCAGAAAGAAGCTTTCTAAGAACCTTATTTGTGATGTGTGAATTCATCTCACATATGTACACTCCTCTTTTCATACAGCAGTTTGGTAACACTGTTTTGGGGGAATCTGCAATAAGATATTTGGGATCATATTAAACCCTATGCTGACAAAGAAATTATTCTCGATAAAAACAAAAAAGATACTTTCTGAGAAACTGCTGTGTGATGTATGGATTTGTCTCACAGAGCTACACTGTTCATTTCATTAGCAGTTTTCTAACACTGTTTTCTTGGAATATGTAATGGGTCATTTCAGAGCGCATTGAAGCTTATGGAGAGAAGGAAAATTTCCTGATACAAAAACTAGAAAGAAGCTTTCTGAGAAACTGCTTTGTGATTTGTGAATTCGTCTCACAGAGTTACACCTTTCCTTTCATGGAGCAGTTTCCTAACACTGTTTTCGTGGAATCTGCAAAGGGATATTTGGGAGTGCATTGAGTCCTATGGTGAAAAAGGACATAGCCTCAGATAAAAATTAGATAGAATCTTTCTGAGAAACTGCTTTGTGATGTGTGAATTCATCTCACAGTATTACACTGTTATATTTATGGAGCAGTTTGCTAGCACTGTTTTATTGGAATCTGGAATGGGATATTTCAGAGTGCATTGAATCTTATGGTGACAAGGGAAATATCCCCATATAAAAACTAGAAAGAGGCTTCCTGAGAAACTGCTTTGTGATGTGTTAACACATCTCACAAAATTACATGATTCCTTTCATGGATCACTTGGTAGCATTGTCTTTCAGGAATCTGACAACAGATATTTTGGATCACCATGAAGCCTATGGTGACAAAGGATATATCCTTAGATAAAAACTAGAAAGAAGCTGCCTGAGAATGTTCTTTGTGATGAGTGGAATTCATCTCACAGAGTTACACCTTTCTTTTCATGGAGCAGTTTTCTAACACTGTTTTCGTGGAATCTGCATAGAGATATTTGGGAGCCCATTGAGGTGTATAGTGAAAAGGGAAATATCCTCTATAAAAATGAGAAGGAAGTTTTCTGAGAAACTGCTTTGTGACGTGTGAATTCATATCACAAAATTACACTGTTCTTTTCATTCAACACATTGATAACAGTGTTTTTGTGGAATCTTCCATATTATATTTGGGATCACATTGAAGTCTATGATGACAAAGGAAATATCCTCAGATAAAACCCAAAAAGAAGCTTCTTGAGAAAGTTCCTTGTGATGTGTGAATTCGTCTCACAGAGTTACATTGTTCTTTTCATTGATCAGTTTGCTAACAGCTTTTCGTTTAATCTGCAATGGGATATTTGGGAGCACCTTGAGGAATATGGTGAAAAAGAAAATATCTTCAGTTAAAAACTAGAAGGAAGCTTTCTGAGAAACAACTTTCTGATGTTTGAATGCATCTCACAGAGTTACACCTCTGTTTTCATGGAGCAGTTTGGTAGCTGTTTTTGAAGCCTATGGTGACAAAGGAAATAACCTCAGATAAAATCCAAAAAGAGACATTCTGAGAAAGTTCCTTGTGATGTGTGAATTCATGTCACAAAGTTACACCTTTCTTTTCATGTAGCAGTTTTCTAACACTGTTTCCATGGAATCTGGAAATGGACATTTGGGAGCACATTGAGGACTATAGCGAAAAAGGAAACATCCTCAGATAAAATGAGAATGAAGTATTATGAGAAACTTTGTGATGTGTGAATTCATCTCAGAATTACATGATTCCTTTCATGGATCGTTTGGTAGCTCAGGTTTTGGGGAATCTGAGAAGGGATTTTTTTGAATGGCATTGAAGCCTATGGTGACAAATGTAATATACTTATATAAAAACTGGAAAGAAACTTTTCTGAGAAAGAAAATTCTTTGTGATGTGAGATTTTATCTCAGAAAGTTACACCTTTCTTTTCAAGAAGTGGTTAGCTAACACTGTTTTCATGGAACATGTAAAGGGATATTTTGGAGCGCTTTGAGGTCTATAATGAAAAAGTAAATATCATCAGAAAAAGAAACTAGAAAAGCTTTCTGAGAAACTGCTTTGTGATGTGTGAATTCACCTCAAAGATTTTCAACGTTCTTTTCATTGAACACTTTGTTAACACTGTTTTTGTGGAATCTGCAATAGGATATTTGGGTGAGCATTGAAGCCTATAGTGATGAAGGAAATGTCCTCAGATAAAAACCAAAAAGAATCTTCTGAGAAGCTGCTTTTTGATGCGTGAATTCATCTCAGAGAGTTACACTCTTCTTTTAATTGAGCAGTTTGTTGACACTGTTTTTCTGTAATCTGCAAAGGGATATTTGGGAGCACATTGAGGCCAATGGTAAAAAAAGAAATATCCCGAGATAAAAACTAGAAAGACACTTTCTGAGAAACTGCTTTGTGATGTGTGAATTCATCTCACAGTGTTACACTGTTTGTTTCATCAAGCAGTTGGCTAACACTGTTTTTGGTGGAATCTGCAATGGTATATTTCGGAGTGTATTGAAGCTAATGGTGACAAAGGAAATATCCTCAGACAAAAAATTAAAGAAGATCTCTGAGAAATTCCTTTTTGATTTTTGAGTTTTCTCACAGAGTTACCTGATTCATTTTATGGAACAGTGTGGTAGCACTGTTTTTGGGGAATCTGAGAAGAGGTATTTTGGATCACATTGAAGCCTATAGTGATACAGGAAATATCCTCCGTTAAAAACTAGAAAGAAGTTTTCTGAGATATTTCTTTGTGACTGTGAATTCATCTCACAGAGTTACTGCTTTCTTTTCTTGGAGCAGTTTGCTAACACTATTTTTGTGGAATCTGCAAAGGGATATTTGGGAGTGCACTGAGGCCTATGGTGAAAAATAAAATATCCTCAGATAAAACAATAAGGACGCTTTCTGTGAGACGACTTTGTGATGTGTGAATTGATCCCACAGAGTTACACTGTTCTTTCCATTGAGCAGTTTCTTAACAGTGTTTTCTTGAAATATGCAATGAGATGTTTTGGAGTGCATTATAGCTTAGGATGACAAAGAAAATACCCTCAGGTAAAAACTAGAAAGAAGGTTTCTGAGGAAATGCTTTGTGATGTGTGAATTCATCTAACAGAGCTAAGGATTCTTTTCAGTAGTTTGGTATCACCGTTTTTGGGGTATCTGAGAAGGGATATTTTGGATCACATTGAAGCCTATGGAGACAAAGGAAATATCCTCAGATAAAAACTAAAAAGAAGCTTTCTGAGAAGCTCTTTGTGATGTGTGAATTGATCTCATACAGTTACAGCTTTCTTTTCATGGAGCAGTTTGCTAACACTGTTTTCATGGAAACAACAAAGTTAAATTTGAGAGCACATTGAGGCCTACCTTGAAAAAGGAAGCATCCAGAGATAAAACTAGAAAGAAACTTTCTGAGAAACTTCTTCATGATGTGTGAATTCATCTCACAGAGTCACACCTTTCTTTTCATTGAGCACTTTTCTAACACTATTTTCTTGGAATCTGCTAAAGGATATTTGGGAGCACATTGAATCCTATATTGAAAAAGGAAGTATCCTCAGATAAAAACCAAAAAGAAGCTTTCAGAGTAACTGATTTGTGATGTGTCTATTCATCTCACAGAGTTACACTGTTCTTTTCATTTAACAGTTTGCTAACACTCTTTTCTTGGATTCTGCAGTGGGATATTTCCGAGCACATTGAATGTTATGATGAAAAAGGAAATATCCTCAGATAAAAACTAGAAAGAAACTTTCTGAGAAAGATTTTTGTGATGTGTGAATTCATCTTACAGAGTTACACCTTTCTTTTCCGTTAACATTTTGCCTACACTGTTTTCTTGGAATCTGCATTTTGGAGCACATTGAAGCTTATGGTGACAAAGGAAATATCCTCATATAAAAACTAGAAAGAAGCTTTCTGAGAAACTGCTTTGTGATGGGTGAATGCACTGTACAGAGTTACACCTTTCTTTTCATTGAGCAGTTTGGTAGCACTGTTTTGGGGTAATATGCAAAGGGATTTTCGGGAGCTCATATAGGTCTATGATGAAAAAGGAATACTCTTCAGATCAAAACTGGAGACAAGGTTTTTGAATAACTGTTTTTGTGATGTGTGTATTCAACTCATATAGATAAACCATTTTGTTGATTGAGCAGTTTGGCATTGCTATATTTGTGGTGTCTGAGAAGGGATATTTGGGAGTGCATTGAGGCTGTTGGTGGAAAAGTAAATACGCACAGAGAAAGACTAGAAAGGAGCTTTCAGAGATATTTCTTTGTGATGGGTGAATTCATCAGACACAGTTACACCTTTCTTTTCTTTGAGCTGTTTGGTATCACCGTTTTTATGGAATGTGCAAAGGGATACTCTGGAGGCCTGTGGTGAAAAAGGAAATAACTGCAGATAAAAACATTTTTTTGGTGTCTGCGAAGTGATATTTGGGAGCACATTGAGACTGAGGATGAAAAAGTAAATATGCACAGTAAAAACTGGAAAGGAGCTTTCTGAGAAATTTCATTGCAATGGTTGAATTCATGTCCCAGAGGTAAACCTTTCTTTTCATTGAGCAGTTTGGTAACCCTGTTTTGTGGAATCTACAAAGTGATATTCATAGCACAGAGAAGCCTATGGTGAAAAAGGAAATACTCTCTGATAAAAAATAGAAAGAAGCTTTCTGAGAGACTGTTTCGTGATGGGTAAATTAATCTCACAGAGTTAAATCTTTCTTTTCATTGAGCAGGTTGATAACACTGTTTTTCTGGAATATGGAAAGGGATTTTTGAGAGCGGATAGATGCCAATGTTGAAAAAGGAAATAACTTCAGGTTGAAACTGGGGAGAAAGTTTCTGATAACTCTTTTTTGATGCATGCATTTGTCTCATAGAGGTAAAGCTTTCTGTTGGGAGAGCAGCTTGTCATCACTCTTTCTGTTGTGTCTGAGAAGGGATATTTGGGAGCCTGTGGAAGCCTATGGTGGAAAAAAGGAAATATCCTGAGATAAAAACTAGAAAGAAACATTCTGAGAAATTTCTTTGTGATGGGTGAATTCATCAGACAGAGTTTCACCTATGTTTTCTTTGAGCAGTTTGGCAGCACTATTCTTATGCAATCTGCAAAGGGATATTCGGGAGCTCCTAGAGGCCTACGGTGAAAAAAGAAATAACATCAGATAAAAACTGGAGAGAAGCTTTTCAAGAAACGGTTTTGTGATGTGTGTATTCATCTCATAGAGTTTAACCTTCTTGTTGATTGAGCACTTTGGCAACACTGTTTTTGTGGTATCTGAGAAGAGTTATTTGGGGGCACATTAAAGCCAATGGTGAAAAATGAAATATCCTCAGATTGAAACTAGAAAGAACCTTTCCAAGAAACTTCTTCGTGATGGGTGAATTCATCTCACAGAGTTACACCTTTCTTTTCATTGCACAGTTTGGTAGCACTGTTTTTGGGGAAACTGAAAAGCGATATTTGGAAGAGCATAGAGGCCTAATATGAAAAAAGAAAATTCTTCAGGTAAAAACTGGAGAGAAGATTTTGAAGAAACTCTTTTGTGATGTTTTCATTCATCTCATGGGGCTAAACGTTTCTGTTGAGGGAGCACTTTGACATCACTGTTTTTGTGGTGTCTGAAAAGGGATATTTGGGAGTGCATTGATGCCGATGGTGGAAAAGGAAATATCCTCAGATAAAAATTAGAAAACCGCTTTCTGAGAAATTATTTTTGGATGGGTGAATTCAACTCATTGAGATACACAGGTGTTTCACTGAGCAGTTTGATAACACCGTTTTCGTGGAATCTGCAATAGGATATTTGGGAGCACATTGAAGCCAATGGTTACAAAGGAAATATCCTCAGACAGAAACCAAAAGGAAGCTTTCTGAGAAACTACTTTGTGATGTGTGAATTTATCTCACAAATTTACACCTTTCTTTTCATGGAGCACTTTGCTAACACTGTTTTCATGGAATATGCAAAGGGATATTCCCCAGTCCATTAAGGCCTATGGTGAAAAAGGAAATATCCTCAAACAAAACTAGAAAGAATATTTCTGAGAAACTGCTCTGTGATTTGTGAATTCATCTCACAGAGTTACACAATTCTTTTCATGGAGCAGTTTGGTAGTGCTGTTTTGGGAGAATCTGAGAAGGGATATTTTAGATCGCATTGAAGCCTATGACGACAAAGGAAATATCCTCAGATAAAATCTAGAAGGAAACTTTCTGAGAAAGTTCTTTGTGATGTGTGAATTCATCTCACAGAGTTACACAGTTCTTTACATTGAGAAGTTTGCTAACACTGTTTTTTGGAATCTGCAACGGGATACTTGGGAGCACATTGAGCAATATGGTGAAAAAGGAAATATCCTCAGATAAAAACTAGAAAGAAGCTTTGTGAGAAACTGCTTTGTGATGTGTGAATTCATCTCACAGAGTTACACTATTATTTGCATTGAGCAGTTTGCTAACAACGTTTTCATGAAATATTCAATAGTATATTTTGGAGCACATTGATGCCTATGGTGACAAAGGAAAAATCCTCAGATAAAAACCAAAAAAAGCTTCTGAGAAACTGCCTTGTGATGTGTGAATTCATCTCACAGAATTACACTGTTCTTTTCATTGAGCAGTTTGCTAAAACTGTTTTCTTGGAATCTGCAACAGGATATTTCAGAGCATATTAAAGCTTATGGTGACAATGGAAATATTCTCAGACCAAAACTAGAAAGAAACTTTCTGAGAAAATGCTTTGTGATTCGTGAATTCATCTCACAGAGTTACACGAATCTTCTCATGGAGCAGTGTGTTAGCACCGTTTTTGAGGAATATGAGAAGGGATATTTTGGATCAGATTGAAGCCTACGCTGACAAAGGGAATATCCTCAGATAAAAACTCGAAACAAGCTTTATGAGAAATTCCTTTGTGATGTTTGAATTCATGTCACAGAGTTACATCTTACTTTTCATGGAGCTGTTTGCTTACACTGTTTTCATGGAACTTGCAATTTAATATTTTGTTGCGCATTGAAGATAATGGTGACAAAGAAATATCCTCACACAGGAACCAAAAGGAACGTTTCTGAGAAACCGCTTTGTGATCTGTGAATTCATCTCACAGATATACACCTTTCTTTTCATGGAGCAGTTTGCTAACACTGTTTTCATGGAATCTGCAATAGGATATTTGGGAGCTCATTAAAGCCTATGGTGACAAACAACTTATCCTCAGAGAAAAACAAAAAGGAAGCTTTCTGCAAAACTACTTTTTGATGTGTGAATTCATCTCACAAAGTTACACCTTTCTTTTCATGGAGCAGTTTCGTAGCACTGTTTTTGGGGAAACTGTAAAACGATATTTTGGATTTCATTGAAACATATGGTGACAAAGGAAATATCCTCGGAAAAAACCTAGAAGGAAGATTTCTGGCAAACTTCTTTGTGATGTGTCTATTCATCTCACGGAGTAACACCTTTCATTTCATGGAGCCGTTTGCAAACACTGTTTTCATGGAATCTAGAAAGGGATATTTGGGAGGAGTTGAGGCCTATGGTGGAAAAGGAAATATCCTCATATTAAAGGTAGATAGAATCTTTGTGAGAATCTGCTTTATGTTGTGTGAATCCATCGCACAAATTTATACTGTTTCTTTTCATTGAGCAGTTTGCTAACACTCTTTTCTTGGAATCAACAAAGGAATATTTTGGAGTGCATTGAAACTTATTTTTAGAAAGGAAATATCCTCATATAAAAACTAGAAATAAGCTTTCTGAGAAAGTTCTTTGTGGTGTGTGAATTCATCTCAGTGTTACAATTTTTTTTCATGTAACAGATGCTAACAATGTTTTCATGGAAAACAATAGGATATTTGGGAGTACAATGAAGCCTATAGTGACAATGGAAATATTCTGAGACAAAAGCAAGAAGGAAGCATTCCAAGAAACTGCTTTGTGATGTGTGAATTCATCTCACAGATTTATAACTTCCTTTTCATGAAGGAGTTTACAAACACTATTTTTGTGGAATCTGCAAAGGGATATTCGCGTGTGCCTTGAGGAATATTGTGAAAGAGTACATATTCTCAGATGAAATCCAAAAAGCAGCTTTCTGAGAAACTGCTTTGTGACGTGTGAATTCATATCACAGAGTTACACTGTTCTTTTCATTGGGCAGTTTGGTAACACTATTTTCTTGGAATCTTTAATGGAATATTTTGGAGTGCATTGAAGCTTATGGTGACAAAGGAAATTCCTCTGACAAAAACTCGAAAGAAGCTTTCTGTGAAATTGCTTTGTTATGTCTTAATTCATCTCACTGAATTACACCTTTCTTTTCATGCAGCGGTTTGGTAGCAGTCTTTTTGGGGAATCAGAAAAAGGATAGTTTGGATAGCATTGAATCCTATGGTGACAAAGAAAATATCCTCAGATAAAACTAGAAAGAAACTTTCTGAGAAACTTCTAGGTGATGTTTGAATTCATCACACAGAGTTACAGCTTTCTTTCCAAGGAGCAGTTTGCTAACACTGTTTTCGTGGAATCTGCAATTGGATATTTGGGAGCACAATGAGTCCTATGGTGAAAAACAAAATATTCTCACATAAAAACTGGGAAGTACCTTCCTGAGAAACCACTTTGTGATGTGTGAATTCGTGGAATCTGCAAAGGGATATATGGGATAGCATTGAGGCTTATGGAAACTAGAAAGAAGCTTTCTGAGAAGCTGCTTTGTGATGTGTGAATTCATCTCAGAGTGTTACAGTGTTCTTTTCATTGAGCAGTTTGCTAACACTCTTTTCTTGGATTCTGCAATGGGGTATTTTAGAGTGCATTGAATCTTTTGGTGACACAGAAAAAATCCTCGTGGATTAAGTAGAAAGAAGCTTTCTGAAAAACCAGTTTGTGATGTGTTAATTCATTTCACAGAGTTACACGATTCTTTCCATGGATCAGTTTGGTAGCACTATTTTGGGGATTCTGAGAAGGGATATTTGGGATCGAATTGAAGCCTATGGTGAAAAAGGAAATATCCTCAGATGAAAGATAGGAGGAAGATTTCTGAGAAATTTTTTTATGATGTGTGAACTCATCTCACAGAGTTACACCGTTATTTTTATTGAACAGTTTGATAACACTGTTTTTGTGTAATCTGTAATAGGATATTTGGGAGCACTTTGTAGCCCATGGTGACAAAGGTAATGCCCTCAGAAAAAAATCAAAAAGCAGCTTTCTGAAAAAACTGCTTTCTAATTTATGAATTCTTCTCACAGAGTTACACCTTGTTTTTCATGAAGCCATTTGCTAACACTGTTTTTGTGGAATCTGCAAAGGGATATTTGGGAGCACATGCAGGACTATAGTTAAAAAGGAAATATCCTGAGATAAAAACTGGAAAGCAGCTTTCTGAAAAACTGCTTTGTGATGTTTGAGTTCATCTCACAAAGTTACACCATTGTTTGCGTTGAGCAGATTGATACACTATTTTCATGGAATCTACAATAGGATATTTGATAGTGCCTTGAAGCTTACGGTGACAAAGGAAATATCCTCAGATAATAACCAAAAAGAAGCCTTCTGTGAAACTGTTTTTTGATGCATGAATTCATCTCACAGATTTGCTCTTTTCTTTTCATTGAGAAGTTTGCTAACACTTTTTTCGTGGAATCTGCAATGGCATATTCAGGAGTGCAGTGAGGAATATGGTGAAAAAGGAAATATCTTTAGATAATAATTAGAAAGAATCTATCTGAGAAACTGCTTTGTGATGTTTGATTCATCTCAGAGAGTTACAATGTTGTTTTCATTGACCAGTTTGCTATCACTGTTTTCTTGGACTCTGCATTTGGATATTTCAGAGCGCTTTGAAGCTTATGGTTACAAAGGAAATTTCTTCATATAAAAGCTAGATAGAAGCTTTCTGAGAAACTCTGACTCATAGGTTGGAATTGAACATTGAGATCACATGGACACAGAAAGGGGAATATCACATACCGGGGCCTATTGTGGGGAGTGGTGAAGGATGACATTGGGAGCTATATCTGATGTAAATGACGGGTTGAAGTGTGCTGACGAGTTGATGGGTGCAGTACACCAACATGGCATATGTATACAAATGTAACAAACCTGCACGTTG
The DNA here is from genome assembly GCF_000951045.1 of Mandrillus leucophaeus. Lineage (NCBI taxonomy): Eukaryota > Metazoa > Chordata > Mammalia > Primates > Cercopithecidae > Mandrillus > Mandrillus leucophaeus. The sequence continues at coordinate 54,037 of NW_012101258.1, forward strand.
TGCACATGTACCCTAAAACTTAAAGTATAATGAAAAAAATAATAAACAAGATACTCCTTCTAGCACTGGACTAGTTGCAGGGGATACAGTAATGAAAAAAGCAAAAAAAAAAAAAAAAGTATCCTAATATAAAAACTAGAAAGAAGCTTTCTGAGAAATTTCTTTGTTATGTGTTAAATCATTTCACAGAGTTACCCATTTTTTTCCATGGAGCAATTTGTTAGTACTGTTTTTGGTTAATATAAGCAGGGATATTTTGAAACATATTGAAACCCATGGTGACAAAGGAAGTATCCTAACATAAAAACTGTAAAGAAGCATTCTGAGAAACTTCTATGTGATGTGTGAATTCATCTCACAGAGTTACACTGTTATTTTCATTGAACAGTCTGGTAACACTGTTTTATGGAATCTGCAATAGGATATTTGGGAGCCTATGGTGACAAAGGAAATATCCTCAGATAAAAACGGAAAAGAAGTTTATTGAGAAACTGTTAGTGATGTGTCAATTTGTCCCACAGAGTTACACTGTTCTTTTCATTGAGTAACTTGCTAACACTGTTTTCCTGGAATCTGCAATGGGATATTTCAGAGAGCATTGAAGCTTATGTTGACATAGGAAATATCCTCAGACAAAAACTAGAAAGAAGTTTCTGACAAACTGCTTTCTAATTTGTGAATTCATCACATAGAGTTACAATTTCCTTTCATGGAGCAGTTTGTTAGCACTGTTTTTGGAGAATCTGAGAAGGGCTATTTTGGATCACATTGAAGCCTGTGGTGCTAAAGGAAATATTCTCAGATAAAAAATAGAAGGAAGCATTCTGAGAAACTGCTTTGTTATGGGTGTATTCATCTTACAGAGTAGCATGATTCTTTTCTTGGAGCAGCTTGGTAAAACTGTTTTTGTGGAATCTGCAATAGGGTATTTGGGAGTGCATTGAAGCCTATGGTGACCAGGGAAATATCTTCAGACAAAAACTAGGAAGAAGGTTTCTTTGAAAATACTTTTTGATGTGTAAATACATCTCACAGATTTACAAGATTCTTTTCATGGAGCATTTTGGTAGCACTGTTTTTGGAGAATCTGAGAAGGGCTATTTTGGATCACATTGAAGCCTATGGTGACAAAGGGATTTTCTCAGATAAACACCAGACAGAAACTTTCTGAGAAACTGCTTTGTGATGTGTGTATTCGTCTCACAGAGTAGCATGATTATTTTCTTGGAGCGGGTTGCTGAAACTGTTTTCATGAAATCTGCAAAGGAATACTTGGGAGCACATTGAGGAATATGGAGAAAACGGAAATAGACTCAGATAGAAACTAGAAAGAAGCTTTCTGAGAAACAGTTTTGTGATGTGAGAATTTATCTCACAGAGTTACACCACACTTTTCATGAAGCGGTTTGATAGCACTGTTTTTGGGGAATGTAAGAAGGGATATTTTGAATTGCAATGAGGCCTATGGTGACAAAGGAAATATCCTCAGATTAAAACTAGAAAGAAGCTTTCTGAGAAATTGCTTTGTGATGTGTTAATTCATCTCGCAGAGTTACACGATTCTTTTCATGGATAAGTTTGGTAGCACTGTTTTTGGGTATTCTGCAATAGGATATTTGGGAGCATATTGGAGCCCATGGTGACAAAGAAAGTATCCTCAGACAAAAACCAAAAAGAAACTTTGTGAACAACTGCTTTGTAATGTGTGAATTCATCTCAGAGATTTATACCTTTGTTTTCATGGAGCAGTTTGCAAATGCTATTTTTGTGGAATCTGCAAAGGGAAATTCATGAGTGCATTGAGGCCTTTTTTGAAAGAAGAAATATCCTCAGACAAAAACTAGGAAGGAGTTTTCTGAGGAACTCCTTTGTGATTTGTGAATTCATCTCACAGTGTTACACAATTGTTTTCATGGAGCAGTTTGTTAGCACTGTTTTCTTGGAATCTGCAATGGGATATTTTGGAGTAATTGAAGCTTATGGTGAAAAAGGAAATACCCTAACATAAAAAATAGAAGGAAGCTTTCTGAGAAAGTCCTTTGTGATATATTAATTCATCTCACAGGATTACCCATTTTTTCCCCATGGTGCAGTTTGTTAGTACTGTTTTAGGGGAATATGAGAAGGGATTTTTGGATTGCATTGAAGCCCATGGTGACAAATGAAATATCCTCTGATAAAAACTAGAAGGAAGCATTCTGAGAAACGTTTTGGGATGTGTGAATTCATCTCACAGAGTTACACTTTTCTTTTCTTTGAGCAGTCTGCTAACACCTTTTTCGTGGAATCTACAATAGGATATTTGGGAGCCCATTGAAGCCTATGGTGACAATGGTAATATCCTCAGATAAAAACGGAAAAGAAGCTTTTGGAGAATCTGCTTTGTGATGTATGAATTTGTCTCACTGAGTTACACTGTTCTTTTTATTGAGCAGTTTTCTGACACTATTTTCCTGGAATCTGCAAAGAGATATTTGGGAGCACATTGAAGTTTTGGTGACAAAGGAAATATCTTCAGACAAAAACTAGAAATAAGCTTTCTGACAAACTGCTTTCTAATTTGTGAATTCATCTCACAGAGTTACACTATTCTTTTCATGGCGCAGTTCAGTAGGTCTGTTTTTGTGGAATTGAGAAGGGATACTTTGAATCATATGAAAGCCTATGGTGAATAAGGATATATCCTCAGATAAAAACTGGAAAGAAGCTTCATGAGAAACTGCTTTGTGATGTGTGAATTCATCTCACAGAGTAGCAGGATTCTTTTTTTTGGAGCAGTTTGGTAAAACAGTTTTTGTGGAATCTGCAATAGGATATTTGGGAGTGCATTGAAGCCTATGGTGACCAAGGAAATATCCTCAGACAAGAAAACCATAAAGAAGTTTTCTGAGAAACTGCTTTCTAATGTGTGAATTCATCTTACAGATTTACACGTTTCTTTTCATGGATCAGTTTTCTAACACTATTTTCATGGAATCTGCAAAGGGATATTCATGAGCACAATGACGCCAGGGGTGAAAAAGGAAATGTCCTCAGACAAAAACTAGAAAGAAGCTTTCTATGAAAAAGCTTTCTGTTTTTTGAATTCATCTCACAGATTTACACAATGCTTTCCATGGAGCATTTTGATAGCACTGTTTTTGGAGAATCTGAGAAGGGCTATTTTGAATTGTATTGAAGCCTATGGTGAGAAAGGGAATATTGTCAGATAAAAAATAGATAGAAGCTTCCCAAGAAACTTCTTTGTGATGTGTGTATTTGTCTTGCAGAGTAGCACGATTCTATTCTTGGAACAGGTCGCTAAAACTGTTTTTGTGGAATCTGCAAAGGGATATTTGGGAGCACATTGAGGAATATAGTGAAAAAGGAAATATCCTCCGATAAAAACTAGAAAGAAGCATTCTGAGAAACAGTTTTGTGATGTGAGAATTCATCTCACAGAGTTACACCACACTTTTCATAAAGCAGTTTGGTAGCCCTGCTTTTGGGGAATTTGAGAAGGGATATATTGAATTGCATTGAAGCCTCTGATGACAAAGAAAATATCCTCATATAAAAGCAAGAAAGAAGCTTTCTGAGAAATTTCTTTGTGATGTGTGAATTCATCTCAGAGAGTTACACCGTTCTTTTCATAGAGCAGTTTTATAACACTGCTTTCGTGGAATCTGCACTAGGATGTTTGGGAGCACATTGAAGCCTATGGTGACAAATTAAATATCCTCAGATTAAAACCAAAAACAATCTTTCTGTGAAACTGCTTTGTGATGTTTCAATTTATCTCACAGAGTTACACTGGTATTTTCATTGAGAAGTTTGCTAACACTGTTTTCTCGGAATCTGTAAAGGGATATTTTGGAGCACATTGATGTTCATGGTGACAAAGGAAATATCCTCAGACAAAAACTAGAGAGAAGCTTACTGAGAAACTGCTTTGTGATGTGTTAGTTCTGTTCACAGAGTTACATGACTGTTTTCATGGATCATTTTGGTAGCACTGTTTTTGGGGAATCTGAGAAGGGATATTTTGGATCACATTGAAGCCAATGGTGAGAAAGGAAATATACTCAGACAAAAACTAGAAAGAAGATTTCTGGGAAACTTCATTGTGATGTGTGAATTCATCTCACAGAGTTACACCTTCCTTTCCATGGAGCAGTTTGCTAACGCTGTTTTCGTGGAATCTACAAAAGGATATTTTGGAGTGCATGGAAGCCTATGGTGAAAAGGAGATATCCTCAGATAAAAACTAGAAAGAAGCTTTCTGAGAAATTTCATTGTGATGTTTGAATTCATCTCATAGAGTTACACTTTTCTTTTGATGGAGCAGTTTGCTAACACTTTTTTCATGTACTCTGCAAGGGGATATTAGGGAGCACATTGAGGCCTATGGTGAGAAACTAAATATCATCAGATAAACATAGAAAGAAGATTTTTGAGAAACTACTTAGTGATGTGTGAATTCTTCTCACCATGTTTCACTGTTCTTTTCTCTGAACAGTTTTCTAACCCTGTTTTCATGGAATCTGAAAAGTTATATTTGGGAGCAGATTGAGGCATATAGTGAAAAAGGAAATATCCTCACAGAAAAACTAGAAAGAAGCTTTCTGAGAAACTGCTTTGTGATGTGTGAATTCATGTCACAGTGTGATACTGTTCTTTACATTGAGCAGTTTGCTAATGCTGTTTTCGTGGAATCTGCAATATTATATTTATTAGCACATTTAAGTTTATGGTGACAAAGGAACTATTCTCAGACAGAAACTACAGAGCAGTTTTCTGAGAAAGTGCTTTGTGATTTGTGAATTCATCTCACAGAGTTACACGATTCTTTTAATGGATCAATTTGTTTGAACAGTTTTTGAGGAATCTGAGAAGGGATATTTGGGATAACATTGAAGCCTAGGGTGAAAAGGAAATATCCTCTGATAAAAGCTAGAAAGAAGCCTTCTGAGAAAGTTCTTTGTGACGTGTGAATTCATCTCGTAGAGTTACACCTTTATTTTGATGGAGCAGTTTGCTAACACTGTTTTCGTGTAACCTCCAAGGGGAAATTTGGAGTGAATTAAGGCCTGTGGTGAAAAACTAAATATCCTCAGATAAACACTAGAAAGAAGGTTTCTGAGAAATTGCTTTGTGATGTGTGAATTCATCTCACCGTGTTACATTGTTCCTTTAACTGAGTAGTTTGCTAACTCTATTTTCATGGAATCTGCAAAGTGATATTTGGGAACACATTGAGGCATATAGTGAAAAAGGAAATATCCTCACATAGGAACTAGAAAGAAGCCTTTTGAGAAACTGCCTTGTGATGTGGTCGTTCATCTCACAGTGTTACACTGTTCTTTTCATTGAGCAATTTGCTAAGACTGTTTTTGTGGAATCTGCAATGTTATATTTCGGAGTGCATTTAAGCTTTTGGTGACCAAGGAAATATCCTCAGACAAAAACTAGAAAGCAGCTTTCTGAGAAACTGCTTTGCGATTTTTGAATTCACCTCACAGTGTTACACAATACTTTTAATGAATCAGTTTGTTAGAACAGTTTTTGGGGAATCTGAGAAGGGATATCTGGGATAGCATTGAAGCCTATGGTGAAAAGGAAATATCCTCAGATAAAAACTAGAAATAAGCTTTATGAGAAAGTTCTTTGCATTATATGAACTCATCTCACAGAGTTACACCATTCTTTTCATTACGCCATTTGATAACGCTGTTTTCGTGGAATCTACAAATGGGTATTTTGGAACGCATTGAAGGTTAAGGTGACAAAGGAAATGCCCTCATATAAAAATTAGAAAGACGCTTTCTGAGGAAACGCTTTCTTATGTGCTAATTCTTGTCACAGAGTTACAGGATTCTGTTCATGGAGCACTTTGGTAACACTGTTTTTGTGGAATCTGAGAAGGGACATTTTGGATTGCTTTGAAGTCTATGGTGACAAAGGAAATATCCTCAGATAAAAACTGGAAAGAAGCTTTCTGAGAAAGTTCTTTGTGACGTGTGAATTCATCTCAGACAGTTACAACTTTCTTTCATGGAGCAGCTTTCTAACACTGTTTTCATGGAATCTGCTAAGGAATATTTGTTAGCACATTGTGGCCTATAGTGAAAAAGTGGGTATCCTCAGATAAAAACTAGAAAGAAGCTTTCTGTAATACTTCTTTGTGATGTGTGAATTCATCTCACAGAATTACACCATTGTTTTCACTGTTCAATTTGCTAATGCTGTTTTCTTGGAATCTGCAATGAGATATTCTGGAGCGCATTGAATCTTATAGTGACAAAGGAAATATCCTGAAACAAAAATTAGAAAGAAGGTTTCTGAGAAACCGCTCTGTGATTTGTGAATTTATCTAACAGAGTTAAATCTTCTTTTCATAGAGCAGTTTGCTAACACTGATTTCGTGGAATCTGCAAAGGGATATTCGGGAGCTCCTAGAGGTATATGGTGAAAAAGGAAATATCCTCAGATAAAAACTAGTAAGAAGCTTACTGATAAACATCTTTGTGATGTGTAAATTCATTTCAAAAAGTTACACCATTCTTTTCATGGGGCAGTACGGTAGCACTGTTGTTGGGGTACCTGCAATAGGATATTTTGGAGCGTATCCAAGCCTAAGGTGACAAAGGAATTATCCTCAGACAAAAACCAAAGAGAAGCTTTCTGAGCAACTTCTTTGTGATGTGTGAATTCATCTCACAGAGTTGCACGATTCTTATTGTGGAGTAGTGGTAGCACTGTTTTTGGGGATTGCTAGAAGGATTATTTTGGACGCATTGAAGCCTATTGTGACAAAGGAGATATCCTCAGAAAAAAACTAGAAAGAAGCTTTCTGGGAAAGTTCTTTGTGATGTCTGAATTCATCTCTCAGAGCTACACGTTTCTTTTCATGGAGAAGTTTGCTATCACTGTTTTCATGAAATCCGCAAAGGGATGTTTTAGAGCACTTTGAGGCCTATGGTGAAAAAGGAAATATCCTGAGATAAAAACTAGAGAGTATCTTTCTGAGAAACTGCTTTGAAATGTGTGAATTCATTTCCCAGAGTTACACTGTTCTTTTCATTGAGAAGATTGCTAACTCCTTTTTTGTGGAATCTGCAATGGTATATTCGGTAGTGCATTGAGGAATATGGTGAAAAAGGAAATATCCTCAGATAAATACTAGAAAGAAGCTTTCCGAGAAACTGTTTTGTGGTGTGTGAATTCATCTCATAGTGTTTCACCACTCTTCTCATGGAACAGATTGGTAGTACTGCTTTTGGTGAATCTGAGAGAGGATATTTTGAATTGCATGGAAGACTATGGTGACAAAGGAAATATCCTCAGATAAATACTAGAAAGAAGCTTTCCGAGAAACTGTTTTGTGGTGTGTGAATTAATCTCACAGAGTTACACCACTCTTACCATGGAGCAGTTTGGTATCACTGCTTTTGGGTTATCTGAAAAGGGATATTTTGGATCCCATTGAAACATATGGTGACATAGGAAATACATTCAGATAAAAACTAGAAAGAAATACATGAGAAATATCTTGTGATGTATGAATTCATCTCACAGAGTTACATGATTCTTTTCTGGGAGCAGTTTGCTAACACTCTTCTCGTGGATTCTTCAAAGGGATATTTGGGAGCGAGTTGAGGCTGATGGTGACAAAGGAAATATCCTCAGATAAAAGCTGGAAAGAAGCTTTCTGAGAAACTGCTTTGTTATGTGAGAATTGATCTCTCCCAGTTACATGACTCTTTTTTTGTAGCAGTTTGTTAACACCGTTTTAATGGAATGTGCAATAGGATATTTGGGGATGCAGTTAAGCCTATGATGACAAAGTAAATATCCTCAGATAAAAACCAAAAGGAATATTTCTGTGAAACTGCTTTGTGATGTGTGAATTCATCTCACAAAGCTAAACCATTCTTTTCATTGAGATGTTTGTTAACACTTTTTTCGAGTAATCTGCAATATGATATTCTGGAGTGCATACAGGAATATGGTGAAAAAGGAAATATCCTCAGATAAAAACCAGTAAGAAGCTTTCTGAGAAACAGCTTTGTGATGTGTGAATTCATTTCACAGAGTTAAACCGTTCTTTTCATGGAGGAGTATGGTAGCACTGTTTATGGGGAATCTGCAATAGGATATTTGGGAGCCCACTGAAGCCTGTGGTGACACAGGAATTATCCTCAGAAAAAAACAAAAAGAAACTTTCTGAGAAACTGCTTTGGGATGTGTGCATTAATCTCACAGAGCAACAACTTCCTTTTCATGGAGCAGTCTGCTAAAACTGTTTTCATGGAATCTGCGAAGGGATATTTGGGAGCACATTAAGGCCCATCGTGAAAAAGGAAATATTCTCAGATAGAAACTAGAAAGAAGCTTTCTGATAAATTTCTTTGTGATGTGTGAATTCAACTCACATAGGTACACGATTCTTTTCTTTCAGCAGTTTGCTAACTCTGTTTCCATGGAATTTGCAGTAGGATATTGGGGAATGCATTGAAGCTTATGGTGACAAAGGAAATATCCTCATAGAAAAACCAAAAAGAAGATTTCTGAGAAACTGCTTTGTGATGTGTGAATTCATCTCACAGATTTGCACCTTTCTTTCGTGGAGAAGTTTGCTAACACTGATGTCATGGAATCTGCAAAGGGATATTTGGGAGCACATTGAGGCCTATGGTGAAAAAGGAAATATCCTCAGAAAAAAACTAGAAAGAAGCTTTCTGAGAGACTTCTTTGTGATTTGTGAATTCATCTCACAGAGTTACACTGTTGTTTTCATTGAGCTGTTTGATAACATTGTTGTCGTGGGAATCTGCAATAGGATATGTGGGAGTGCATTGAAGCCTATGGTTACAAAGGAAACATCCTCAGAGAAAAAAAAAAAAGAGAAAGTTTCTGAAAAACTGCTTTGTGATGTGTGAGCTCATCTCACAAATTTACAATGTTCTTTTCATAGATCAGTTTGCTAACACTGTTTTCTTGGAATCTGCAAAGGGATATTTCGGAGAGCATTGAAGCTTAAGGTGACAAAGGGAATATTCTCAGAGAAAAACTATATAGAAGCTATCTGAGAAACTGCTTTTATTTGTGAATTCATCTCACAGAGTTACACCGTTCTTTTCATTGAACTGTTTGATCACACTCTTTCTGTGGAATCTGCAAAGGGATATTTGTGAGTGCATTGAGGCCTATGATGAAAAAGGAAATATCCTCAGATAAAAACTAGGAAGAAGCTTTCTGAGAAACTGCTTTGTGATGTGTGAATTCCTCTCACAGAGTTACACTGTTCTTTTCTTGCAGCAGTTCACTAACACTGTTTTCCAGGAATCTGCAATAGTGTACCTGGGAGCTCATTGAAGCCTACGATGACAAAGGAAATATCCTGAGACAGAAACCAGAAATAAGCACTCTGAGAAACTGCTTTGTGATGTGTGAATTCATCTCACAGATATTCAACTTTCTTTTCATGGAGAAGTTTGCTTACATTTTCGTGGAATCTGCAAAAGTATATTCGTGAGTGAATTGAGGCCTATGGTGAGAAAGGAAATATCCTCAGACAAAAGCTAGAAAGAAGTTTTCTGAGAAACTGCTTTGTGCTTTGTGAATTCATCGTACAGAGTTACACAATTCTTTTCATGGACAAGTTTGGTATCACTCTTTTTCAGGAATTTGAGATGGAATATTTTGGATCACATTGAAGTTTATGGAGACAAAGAAATTTCCAAAGATGAAAATTAGAAAGGAGCTTTCTGAGAAACTTCTTTGTGACATGTGAATTCATCTCACAGAGTTACACCTTTCTTTTCATTGAACAGTTTGCTAACACTGTTTTCATGGAATCTGCAAAGGGTTATTTGGGAGCGCATTGAGGCCTATGGTGAAAAAGGAAATAGCCTCAGATAAAAACTAGAAAGAAACTTTCTAAGAAACTGCTTTGGGATATGTGAATTCATCTTACAGAGTTACACCATTCTTTTCATTGAGCAGTTTGATATCACTATTTTCATATAATCTGCAAAGGGATATTTGGGACCACATAGAGGCCTATGGTGAAAAAGGAAGTATTCCCAGAGTAAAACTAGAAAGAAGCTCTCTGATAAACTGCTTTGTGATGGTTGAATTCATCTCACAGAGTTACACAATTATTTTACTTGAACTGTTTGTTAACACTGTTTTTGAGGAATGTGTAATAGGATATTTGAGAGCACTTTGAAGCCTATGGTGAAAATGTAAATATTCTAAGATAAAAACTAGAAAGAAGTTTTCTGACAAAATTCTTTGTGAAGTGTGAATTCATCTCACAATGTTACACCTTAGTTTTCAGGGAGCAGTGTGCTACCACTGTTTTCATGGAATCTGCAAAGGGATATTTGGGAGCATATTGAGGACTATGAAGAAAAAGGAAATATCTTCAGGAAAAAAATAGAAAGAAACTTTCTGAGAAACTGTTTTGTGATGTGTGAATTCATCTCCAGAGTTACATTGATCTTTTTATTGAGCAGTTTGCTAACACTGTTTTCGTGGAATGTAAAATAAGATATTTGAGGGTGCATTGAAGCCTATGGAGACAAAGGAAATATCCTCAGACAAAAACTAGAAAGAACCTTTCTGAGAAATTGCTTTCTGATTTGTGAATTTATCTCACAGTGTTACACCTTTCTTGTTGTGGAGCAGATTTTTAGTACTGATTTTGGGAAATCTGAGAAGGGATATTTTGGATGGCATTGAAGCCTATGGTGACAAAGGTAACATCTCAGATAAAAACTAGACAGAAGCTTTCTGAGAAACTGCTCTGTGATGTGTGAATTCATCTCACAGAGTTACACCATTCTGTCCATGGAGTCGTTTGCTAACACTGCTTTCCTGGAATCTGCAAAAGGATATTTGAGAGCACATTGAGGCATATAATGAAAAAAGAAATATCCTCTGATAAAAACTATAAGGAAGTTTTCTGAGAAACTGCTTTGTGATGTGTGACTTCATCTCACACAGTTACACCATTCTTTTCATTCAGCAGTTTGTTAACACGTTTTCCTTGGAATCTGCAATGGGATATTTGTGATCGCTTTTAGGCCTACAGTGAGAAAGGAAATATTCTCTGATAAAAACTAGAAAGAAGCTGTCTGTGAAACAGCTTTCTGATGTGTGAATTCATCTCACTGAGTTACATCTTTCTTTTCCTGGATCAGTTTGCTAACATTGTTTTCGTGGAATCTGCAATGGGATATTCCAGAGCCCTTTGATGCCTACAGGCAAAAATGAACTTTCCTCAGATAAAAACTAGAAAGAAGCCTTCTGAAAAACAGCTTTGTGATGTGTGAATTCATCTTACAGAGTTTCACCATTATTTTCATTGAGGAGTGCGATAACACAGTTTTCCTGCAATCTGCAATAGGATATATGGGAGTGCGTTGAAGCCTATGGGGTCAGGAAATATCCACAGATAAAAGTCCAAAAAGAAGCTTTCTGTGAAACTGCTTTATGATGTGTGAACTCATCTCACAGAGTTACACCATTCTTTTCATTGAGAAGTTCGCTAACACTTTTTTCAATTAATCTGCTATGGGATATTTTGGAGTGCATTGATTAATACGGTGAAAAAGGAAATATACTCAGACAAAAACTAGAAAGAAGTTTTCCGAGAAACATCTTTGCAATATGTGAATTCATCTCTCAGACTTACACAATTTTTCTCATGTAACAGTTTTGTAGCACTGTTTTTGGGGAATCTGAGAAGGGATATTTTGGGTCACATTGAAGCCTATAGTGACAAAGGAAACATCCTCAATTAAAAACTAGAAAGAAGATTTCTGAAAAACTACTTCATCATGTGTGAATTCATCTCAAAGAGTTACATTGTTGTTTTCATTGAGTAGTTTGATAACATGGTTTTCGTCGAATCTGCAATAGGATATTTGGTAGAGCATTGAAGCTTATGGTGACAAAGAAATTATCCTCATATAAAAGCTGGAAAGAAGCTTTCTGAGAAACCGCTTTGTGATGTGTTAATTTACCTCACAGAGTTACACCTTTCTTTTCTTGGAGCACATTGCTGCCATTGTTTTCATGGAATCGGCAAGGGAATATTCAGGAGTGCATTGAGGCCTGTATTGAAAAAAGAAATATCCCCAGATAAAATCTAGAAAGAAGCTTTCTGAGAAACTGCTTTGTGATGTCTGAATTCATCTCACAGTGTCACGCTGTTTTCTTCATGGAGCAGTTGGCTAACACTGTTTTCTTGGAATCTACAATGGGATATTTCAGAGCACATTAAATCTTATGGTGAAAAGGGAAATATCCTCATAGTAAACTAGAAAGATGTTTTCTTAGAAACTGATTTGTGATGAGTTAATTTATCTCATAGAATTACACGATTCTTTTCATCGATCAGTTTGGTAGCACTGGATTTTGGGAATCTGAGAAGGGACATTTTGGATGCATTGAAGCCTATAGTGGCAAAGGAATTACCCTCAGACAAAAAAATAGAAAGAAGCTTTCTGAGAAACTCCTTTGTGATGTGTGAATTCATCTCACAGAGCTACACTCTTCTTTTCACTGAGGACTTTGAAAACACTGTCTACTTCGAATCTGCAATGGGATATTTCGGAGTGCATTGATGCTTACAGTGACAAATAAAATAATATCATATAAAAACCAGAAAGAAGCTTTCTGAGAAACCGCTTTGTGACATGTTAATTTATTCCACAGAGCTTCACGATTCTTTTCATGGATCAATTTGCTAGCAGTGTTTTGGGGGAACCTGAGAAGGGATATTTTGAATTGCATTGCAGGCTATGGCCACAAAGGAAATATCCACATATAAAAACTGGAAAGAAGTTTTCTGAGAAACTACTTTGTGATGTATTAATTCACCTCACAGAGTCACACCTTTCTTTTCTTGGAGCATTTTGCTATCACTGTTTTCATGGAATCTGCAAAGGGATATTTTGGAGGGCATTGAGGCCTGTAGTGAAAATGGAAATATCCTCAGATAAAAACTAGAAAGAAGCTTTCTGAGAAACTCTTTTGTGATGTGTGAGTTCATCTCACAGAGTTACACCATTCTTTTCATGGAACAGTTGGTAGCACTGTTTCTGGTGAATCAGAGAAGGGATATTTTGGATTGAATTGAAGCCTTTGGTGACAAAAGAATTATCCTCAGATAAAAACTTTCTGAGAAACGTCTTTGTGATGTGTGAATTAACCTCAAAAGGTTACAGCTTTCTTTTCATGAAGCAGTTTGCTGATACTGTTTTCATGGAATCTGCAAACAGATATTTGGGAGCACATTGAGGCATATATAAAAATGGAAATATCCTCAGATAAACACTAAAGGAATCTCTCTGAGAAACCGCTTCATGATGTGTGAGTTCATCTCACAGGGTTACACGTTTCTTTTCATTCAGCAATTTGCTAACACTGTTTTCTTGGAATCTGCAATGGGAAATTTTGGAGCACCTTGAAGCTTATGGTGACAAGGGACATATCCTCAAATAAAAACGAGAAAGAAGCATTCTGAGAAACCACTTTGTGATGTGTTAATTCATCCCACAGAGTTACACGATTCTTTTCATGGAGCAGTTTGGTAGCACTGTTTTTGGGGAACCTAAGAAGGGGTATTTTGGATCACATTAAAGCCTATGGTGACTAAGGAAATATCCTTGGATAAAAACTGGAAAGAAGCTTTCTGAGAAACTTATTTGTTTTGTGTGAATTTATCTCACATAGTTAAACGTCTGTTTTCTTGCAGCAATGTTGTAGCACTGTTTTTTTGAAATCTGAGATGGGATATTGTGAACTGCATTGAAGTGTATGGTGACAAACGAAATATCCTCAGATAAATATTAGAAAGAATCTTTCTGAGAAACTGCTTTGTGATGTGTGAATTCATCTCATGGGGTTACACCATTCTTTATATTGGGCATTTTAATAACACTGTTTTCATGGAAACTGCAATAGCATACTTGGGAGCACTTTGAAGCCTATGGTGAGAAAGGAACGTTCCTCACATAAAAAACAAAAATAAGCCTTTTGAGACAATGGTTTGTGATGTGTCACTTCATCTCACAGGGTTACACTCTTCTTTTCATTGAGCAGTTTGCTAACACTGTTTTTTTGGAATCTGCAACGGGATATTTCGGAGTGCATTCAAGCTTATAGTGACAAAGGAAATATCCTCAGACAGAAACTAGAAAGAAGTTTTCTGAGAAACTGCTTTGTGGTTTTTGAATTCATCTCACAGTGTTACATGACACTTTTCATGGAGCAGTTTGGTAGCACTGTTTTTGGGGAGTCTGAGAAGGGATACTTTGGATAGCATTGAAGCCTATGGTGACAAAGGAAATATCCTGAGATAAAAACTAGAGAGAAGCTTTGTGAGAAAGTTCTTTGTGATGTATGAATTCGTCTCACAGAGTGTTCCACCTTTCTTTCCATGGAGCAGCTTGCTGACTCTGTTTTCATGGAATCTGCGAAGGGATATTTGGGAGCACACTGAGGCGTATACTGCAAAGTTAAATATCCTGCGATAAAAAATAGAAAGAAGCTTTCTGAGATACTGCTTTGTGATGTTTGACTAACTCTCACAGAGTTACAGTGTTATTTTCAATGAGATGTTTGCTAACACTATTTTCTTGGAATCTGCGATGAAATATTTCAGAGTGCCTAGAACATTATGGTGACAAAGGAAATATCTTCATGTAAAAACTAGAAAGCGGCATTCTGAGAAACGGCTTTGTGATGTGCTAATTCATCTCACAGGGTTACATGATTCTTTTCATGAGACCGTTTGGTTGCACTGTTTTTAGGGAATCAGAAAAGGGATATTTTGAATCACATTGAAGACTACAGTTACTAAGGAAATATCCTCAGATAAAAACGAGAAGAAAGCTTCAGAAAAAGTTCTTTGTGATGTGTGATTTCATCTCACAGAGTTACACCTTTGTTTCCATGTAGCAATTTGCTAACACTATTTCCGTGAAATCTGCAATGGAATATTTGGGACCTCATTGAGACCTATGGTGAAAAATGAAATATCCTCAGACAAAAATTAGAAAGAAGCTTTCTGAGAAACTGCTTTGTGATTTGTGAATTCATCTCACAGAGTTACATTGTTGTTTTCATTGAGCAGTTTGATAACACTGTTTTCGTGGAATCTGCAATAGGACATTTAGGATCGCATTGAACCCTATGATGACCAAGGAAATATTCTCAGATAAAAACCAAAAAGATGCTTTCTGAGTAACTGCTTTGTGATGTTTGAATTCATCTCAAAGAGTTACACTGTTCTTCTTATTGAGCAGTTTGCTAACACTGTTTTCTTGGAATCTGCAATGGGATATTTCAGAGCATATTGCAGCTTATGATGACAAATGAAATGTCTTCAGACAGAATCAGGAAAGAAGAATTCTGAGAAACTACTTTGTGATTTGTGAATTCGTCTCACCGAGTTACACGATCCTTTTCATGGAGCAGTTTGATAGCACTGTTTTTGGGAAATCTGAGAAGGGATATTTTGAATCGCATTCACGCCTATGGAGAGAAAGGAAATATCCTCAGATAAAAACTAGAAACAAGCTTTCTGAGTGACTTCTTGGTGATGTGTGAATTCACCTCACAGAGTTACACCTTTCTTTTCATGGAGTAGTATCCTAACACTCTTTTTGTGGAATCTTCAAAGGGATATTTGGGAGTGCTTTGAGGCCCATAGTGAAAAAGGAAATATCCTCAGGTAAAAACCAGAAAGAACCTTTCTGAGAAACTGCTTTGTGATGTGTAAATTCATCTGACAGTGTCACAGTGTTCTCTTCATGGAGCAGTTTGCTAACACCATTTTCTTGGAATCTGTAATGGAATATTTTAGAGCGCATTGAATCTTATGGTGAAAAGGAAATATCCTAATATAAAAACTAGAAATATGCTTTCTGAGAAACTGATTTGTGATATGTTAATTCCTCTCACAGAGTTACATGATTCTTTTCATGTATCAGTTTGGTAGCACTGTTTTTCGGGAATCTGAGAAGGGATATTTTGGATCACATTGAAGCCTAGGGTGACAAAGGAAATATCTTCAGATGAAAACTAGAAAGAAGCTGTCTGAGAAAGTTCTTTGTGATATGTGAATTAGTCTCAGAGAGTTACACCTTTCTTTACATGGAGTAGTTTTCTAATGCTGTTTTCATGGAATCTGCAAAGCGCATTTGGGAGCACATTGATGTGTATAGTGAAAAGTGAAATATCTACATATAAAAATGAGAAATAACTTTTCTGATAAACTGCTTTGTGATGTGTGAATTCATCTCACAGAGTTACACTGTTCTTTTCATTGAGCAGTTTGATAACACTGTTTTCATGAAATCTGCTATATTATATTTGGGAGCACATTGAAACCTATGAGGACAAAGGAAATGGACTCAGATAAATAATAGAAAGAAGCTTTCGGAGATATTTCCTTGTGATGGATGAATTCATCACACAGAGTTACATATTTACTTTCTTTGAGCAGTGTGGTAGCACTGTTTTTATGGAATCTTCAAAAGGATATTCAGGAGCTCCTAGAGGCCTATGGTGAAAAAGGAAATAACTTCAGATAAAAACTGGAGAGAAGCTTTTCAAGAAACGGTTTTGTGATGTGTGTATTCATCTCATAGAGTTTAACCTTTTTGTTCATTGAGCAGTTCGGCATAACTGTTTTTGTGGTATCTGAGAGAAGATATTTGGGAGTGCATTGAAGTCAGTGTTGAAAAAAGAAATATCCTCCGATTTCAAAGAGAAAGAAGCTTTCTGAGAAACTGCTTTGTGATGGGTGAATTCACCTCACAGAGTTACACCTTTTTTTTCATTGAGCAGTTTGTCTACACTGTTTGTGTGGAAACTGCAAAGGGATATTTGGGAGCACTTAGAGTCCAATGGCAAAAAAAGGAAATATCTTCAGGTACAAACTTGAGAGAAACTTTCTGAGAAAATCCTTTGTGAAGTGTGCATTTATTTCATAGAGTTAAATGTTTCTGTTGTGGGAGCACTTTGGCCTCACTGTTTTGTGGTATCTGAGAAGGGATACTTGAGAGCGCATTGAAGCCTTTGGTGGAAAAAGAAATACCCTCATATAAAAACTAGAAAGAAACCTTCTGAGAAACTGCTTTGTGATGCATTTATTCATCTCACAGAGTTACACAATTCTTTCTCTGGAGCTGTTTGATAGCACTCTTTTTGGGGAATCTGAGAAGGGATATTTTTGATCACATTGAAGCCTATGGTGACAAAGGAAATATGCTCAGATAAAAACTAGAAAGAAGCTTTCTGAGAAGCCTCTTTGTGATGTATGTATTCATCTCACAGAGTAACACCTTTCTTTTCATGGAGCAGTTTGCTAACACTGTTTTTGTGGAATCTGCAAAGGGATATTTGTGAGCACTTTGAGGCCTACAGTGAAAAAGGAAATATCCTCTGATAAAAACTAGAAAGAAACTTTCTGAGAAACTGCTTTGAGATGTGTGAATTCTTCTCACAGAGATATACTGTTTTTTTCATTGAGCAGTTTGATAACACTGTTTTCTTGGAATATGCAATAGGATATTTGGGAGTGCATTGAAGTCTATTGTGACAAAGGAAATATCTTCAGATCAAAACCAAAAAGAAGCTTTCTGTGAAACTGCTTTGTTACGTGTCAATTCACATCACAAAGTCACACAGTTCCTTTCATTGACAAATTTGCTAACAATTCTTTCCTGGAATCTGCAATGGGATATTCCAGAGCTCATTGAGGAATATGGTGAAAAAGGAAACATCCCCAGATAAAAGCTGAAAAGAAGCTTTCTGAGAAAGTGCTTTCTTATGTGTCAATTCACCTCACAGAGTTACACCATTCTTTTCAGGGAGCAGTTTTGTAGTACTGTTTCTGGGTAGTCTGAGAAGGGATATTTTGGATCGCATTGAAGCCTAAGGTGACAAAGGAAATATTCTCAGAATAAAACTAGACAGAAATTTTCTGAGAAACTTTGCTGTGATGTGTGTATTCATCTCACAGAGTAACACCATTCTTTTCATGGAGCAGTTTGCTAACACTGTTTTCATGTAACCTACAAAGGGATATTTGGGAGCAAGTTGAGGTCTATGGTGAAAAAGGAAATATTCTCAAAAAAACTAGGAAGAAGCTTTCTGAGAAACTTCTTTGTAGTGTGTGAATTCACCTCACAGAGTTACACCATTCTTCTCATTGAGAAGTTTTCTAACACTTTTTTCGTGTAATCTGCAATGGGATATTGCAGAGAGCACAGAGAAATATGGAGATAAAGGAAATATCCACACATAAAGTGTAGAAAGAAGCAGTCTGAGAAACAGTTTTGTTATGTGTGAATTCATATAACAGAGTCACACTTTTTTTTCATGAAGGAGTTTGCTTATACTGTTTTCGTGAAATCTGCAAAGGGATATTTGGGAGCGCTTTGAAGTCTAGGAAATATCCTTAGATAAAAACTAGAAAGAAGCTTTCCAAGAAACAACTTTGGGATGTGTGAATTCATCTCACAGAGTTACACCGTCCTTTTCATGGAGCACTTTCGTAGCACTGTTTTTGGGGAATCTGAGAAGGGATATTTTGTACTGCATTGAAGTCTAATGGTGACAAAGGAAACATCCTCAGATAAAAACTAGAAAGAAGCTTTCTGAGAAAATTCTTTTTGATGTGTGAAATCATCTCACAGAGTTACACCTTTCTTTTCATGGAGCTGTTTGATAACACTCTTTTAGTGGTATCTGCAATAGGATATTTGGGAGCACATTGAAGCCTATGGTGACAAGGAAATATGCTCAGATAAAAATCAAAAGAAGCTTTCTGTGAAACTGCTTTGTGTTGTGTAATTCATCTCACAGAGTAACACTCTTCTTTTCATTGAGAAGTTTGCTAACACTTTTTTCGTTTAATCTGCAATGGGATATTTGGGAGCGCATTGAGGCAAATGGTGAAAAAGGAAATATCCTCAGACAAAAACTAGAAAGAAGCTTTCTGACAAACTGCTTTGTGATTTGTGAATACATCTCACAGAGTTGCACGATTCTTTTCATGGAGAATTTGGTAGCACTGTTTTTGGAGAATCTGAGAAGGGATAATTTGGATTGCATAGAAGACTATGGTGACAAAGGAAATATCCTCACATAAAATCTAAAAAGAAACTTTCTGAGGAATTTCCTTGTGCTTTGTGAATTCATCTCACAGAGCTACACTGCTCTTTTCATTGAGAAGTTTGCTAACACTTTTCATGGAATCTGTGATGGGATGTTATGAAGGGCATTGAGGCCTACAGTGAAAAACGAAATATCCTCAGATAAAAACTAGAAGAAACTTTCTGAGAAACTGCTTTCTGATGTGTGAATCCACCTCACAGAGTTACACCATTCTTTTCATGGAGCAGTTTGGTAGCACTGTTTTTGGGGAATTTGAGAACAGATATTTTGGATCGCATTGAAGCCCATGGTGACAAAGGTAATATCTTCCAAAAAAAAAAAAAACAACAAGAAAGAAGCTTCTGAGAAATTTCTTTGTGATGTGTGAATTCATCTCACAGAGATACACTGTTGTTTTCACTGAGCAGTTTAATAACACTGTTTTCGTGGAACTGAAATAGGATATTTGGGAGCACATTGAAGCCTATGGTGACAAAGTATATATGCTCTGATAAAAACCAAATAGAAGCTTTCAGATAATCTGCTTTGTGCTGTGTGAATTCATCTCACAGATTTATACCTTTCTTTTATTGGAGGAGTTTGCTAACACTTTTTTCCTGGAATCTGCAAAGGACTATTCATGAGCACATTGAGGCCTATGGTGATAAAGGAAATATACTCAGAAAAAAACCAGAAAGAAGCTTTCTGAGAAACTGCTTTGTCATGTGTTAAATCATCTCACAGAGTTACACCTTTCTTTTCAATAAGGAGTTTGATAACACTGTTTTCGTGGAATCTGCAGTAGGATATTTGGGAGCACATTGAAGCCTATGGTGACAAAAGAACTATCCTGAGATAAAGGCCAAAAAGGAGTTTTCTGTGAAACGGCTTTGTGATTTTTGAATTCACTTCATAGAGTTACACCGTTCTTTTCACTGAGAAGTTTGCTAACAATTTTTTCGATTATTCTACAACGGGATATTCGAGAGCACCTTGAGGAATATGGTGAAAACGGTAATATCCTCAGATAAAACTAGAAAGAAGGTTTTTGAGAAACAGCATTGTGATATGTGAATGCATATCACAGAGTTACACCTTTCTTTTCATTGAGCAGTTTGCTAACACTCTTTTTGTGGAATCCACAAAGGGATATTTAGAAGTGCACTGAAGCCTACAGAGAAAAAGGAAATATCCTCATATAAAAAGTAGGAAAAATCTTTCTGAGAAACTGCCTTGTGATGTGTGAATGCATATCACAGAGTTCCACCATTCTTTTCATTGAGCAGTTTGCAAACACTGTTTTCTTGGAATCTGCAATGGGATATTCCAGAGCTCATTGAGGCATATAGTGAAAAAGGAAATATCCTTAGATTAAAAACTAGAAAGAAGCTTTCTGAGAAACAGTTTTGTGATATTTGAATTCATCTTACAGAATTATACCATTCTCTTCATTGAGCAGTTTGATAACACTGTTTTCCTGGCATCTGCAATAGGATATTTGGGAGTGCATTGAAGCCACTGGTGACAAAGGAAATATCCCCACACAAAAACCAAAAAGAAGCTTTGTGAGAAACTACTTTGTGATGTGTGAATTCATCTCACATATTTACACTTTCCTTTTCATGGGGCAGTTTGCTAACACTATTTTCCTGGAATCTGCAAAGGGATGTTCGTGAGCACATTGAGGCAAAAGTTGAAAAAGGAAATATCCTCAGGCAGAAACTAGGGAGAAGCTTTCTGAGAAACTACTTTGTGATTTGTGAATTCACCTCAGAGAGTTACACAATTCTTTTCATGGAGCAGTTTGGAAGCACCGTTTTTGGGGAATCTGAGAAGGGATATTTTGGATTGCTCTGAAACCTATGGTGCAAAAGGAAACAATCACAGATAAAAGCTAGAAAGAATCTTTCTGGGAAACTTCCTTATGATGTATGAATTCATCTCACCGAGTTACACAGTTCTTTAAATTGCATAGTTTGGGTACACTGTTTTCTTGGAATCTGCAATCTGATATTTTGGAACACATTGACGCTTATGGAGACAAAGGAAATATCCTCATATAAAAATTAGAAAGAAGCTTTCTGAGAAACTGCTTTGTGATTTGTGAATACATCTCACAGAGTTACATAATTCCTTTCATGGATTAGTTTCGTAGCACTGTTTTTGGGGGAATCCGAGGTAGGATATTTTGGATCACATTGAAACCAAGGGTGACAGAGGAAACATGCTTACAAAAAAATGAGAAAGAAATTTTATGAGAAAGTTCGTTGTGATGTGTAAATTAATCTAACAGAGCTGAACCTTTCCTTTCATGGAGCAGTTTGCTAACACAGTTTTCATGGACTCTGCAAAGGGACATTTGGGAGTGCAACGAGGCCTATAGTAAAGAAGGAAACATCCTCAGATAAAAACTAGAAAGAAACTTTCTGAGAAACCTCTTTGTGATGTGTGAATTCATCTCATAAAGTTAAACCTTTCTTTTCGTGGAGCAGTTTGCTAACACTCTTTTCCTGGAATCTGCAAAGAGATCTTTAAGAGCGCATTGAGGCCTATGGTGAAAAAGTAATATCCTCAGAAAAAAAACTAGAAAGAAGCTTTCTAAGAAAGTGTTTTATGATTTGTGAATTCATCTCACAGAGATACACTGTTCTTTTAATAGATCAGTGTGCTATCACTGTTTTTTTTGAATCTTCAATGGGATATTTCAGAGCACACTGAAGCATGTGATGAAGATGGAAATATCCTCATATAAAAACTAGAAAGAATTTTTTTTGAGAAACCGCTTTGTGATTTGTAAATTCATCTCAGAGAGATACATGATTCTTTTCATGGATCAGTTTGGTACCACTGTTTTTGGGGAGTTTGAGAAGTGATGTTTTGGATTGCCTTGAAGCCTACGGTGACAAAGGAAATATAGTCATATGAAAACTAGAAAGAAGCTTTCTGAGAAAGTTCTTTGTGATGTGTTTTTTCATGTCACAGAGTTACACCTTTCTATTCATGGAGCAGTTTTCTAACACTGTTTTCGTGGAATCTGCAAAGGTACATTTGGGAGTTATTGAGGCCTATAGTAAAAAGAGAAATACCCTCAGATAAAAATTAGAAAGAAGCTTTCTGAGAAGCTGCTGTGTGATGTGTGAATTCATCTCACAGAGGTACACCTTCTTTTCATTAAGCAGTTTGATAACACTGTTTTCATGGAATCTGAAATAGGATATTTGGGAGCGCATTGAAGCCTATGGTGACAAAGGAAATATCCTCAGATAAAATCTATAAAGAAACTTTCTAAGGAACTTCTTTGTGATGTGTGAATTCATCTCACAGTGTTATACCTTTCTTTTCATGGAGAAGTTTGGTTGTACTCTTTCTGGGGAATTTGAGAAGGGATAATTTGAATTGCCTTCAAGCCTATGGTGAAAAATGAAATATCCTCAGATGAGTAATAGAAAGAAGCTTTCTGATAAAGTATTTTGTGTTGTGTGAATTAATCTCACAAAGTTACACGATTCTTTTCTTGGAGGAGTTTGGTAACACTGTCTTCGTGGAATCTGCAAAGGGATATAAGGGAGCGCATCGAAGCCGATACTGACAAAGGAAATATCCTGAGATAAAAACCAAAAAGAAGCTTTCTGATAAGCTGCCTTGTGATGTGTGAATTCATCTCACAGAGTTACACTGTTCTTTTCATTGAGCAGTTTTCTCACACTGTATTCTTGGAATCTGTAATGGAACATATCGGAGAACATTGAAGCTTATGGCGACAAAATAATTATCCTCAGACAAAAACTCTAAAGAAACTTTCTAAGAAACTGCTTTGTGACTTGTGAATTAATCTCACAGAGTTACACGATTCTTTTCATGTAGCAGTTTGGTAGCACTGTTTTTTTGGAATCTGAGAAGGGATATTTTGGATCGCATTGAAGCCAAATGATATATTCTCAGACAAAAACTAGAAAGAAGCCTTCTGAGTAACTTCTTTGTTTGTGTGAATTCATCTCACACAGTTATAGTGCTCTTTTCATTGAGCAGTTTACTAACACTCTTTTCCAGGAATCTGCAAGGAGATATTTTTAGAGAATTAAGGCCTATCTTGAAAAAGGAATTTTCCTCAGATAAAAACTAGCAAGAAACATTGTCAGAAACTGTTTTGTGATGTGTGAATTCATCTACAGAGTTACACTGTACTTTTCATGCAGCACTTTGCTAACACTGTTTTCTTGGAAACTGTAGTGGGACAATTTGGAGCACATTGAAGACTATGGTGACAAAGGAAATATCCTCAGATAAAAACAAAAAAAAAAGCTCTCTGAGAAACTGCTTTGTGATGTGTGAATTCATCTCACAGAGTTACACCTTTCTTTTAATGGAGCAGTTTTCTAACATTGTTTAAGTGGAATCTGCAAAGGGATATTTGTGAGTGCACTGAGGCCTATAGTGAAAAAGGAAATATCCTCAGATAAAAATGAGAATGAAGCATTCTGAGAAACGGCTTTGGGTTGTTTTAGTTCATCTCACAGAGTTGCATGATTCTTTTCATGGATCATTTGGTAAAGCTGTTTTTGGGGAATCAGAGATGGCATATTTTGGATCGCATTGAAGCCTGTGTTGACAAGGGAAATATCCTCAGAATTAAACTAGAAAGAAGTTTTCTGAGAAAGTAGTTTGTGATGTGTGAACTCATCTCACAGAGGTTCATGGTTATTTTCACTGATCAATTTGAAAACACTGTTTTTGTGGAATCTGCAATAGGATATTTGGGAGCGCATTAAAACCTACAGTGACATAGGAAAAATCCTCAGATAAAAACCCAAAAGAAGCTTTCTGAGAAACTGCTTTGTGATGTGTGAATTCACCTCACAGAGTTACACTGCTCTTCTCATTCAGCAGTCTCCTAACACTCTTTTTGTGGAATCTGAAAATTGATATTTTGGAGAGAATTGAGACCAATGTTGAAAAAGGAATTATCCTCAGATAAAAACTAGAAGGAAGACTTCTGGGAAACTACTTTGTAATGTGTGAAATCACCTCACGGAGTTACACTGTGCTTTTCACTCAGCAGTTTGCTAACACTGTTTTCTTGGAATCTGCAGTGGGATATATCAGAGCACATTGAAGATTATGGTAACAAAGGGAATATCCTCAGATAAAAACCAAAAATAAGCTTTTTTAGAAAATGCTTTGCGATGTGTGAATTCATCTCACACAGTTATACTGTTCTTTTCATTGAGTAGTTTGCTAACACTTTCTCATTTAATCTGCAGTCTAATATACGGGCACACATTCAGAAACATAGTGACAAAGGAAATATCCTCAGATAAAAACTAGAAATAAAATTTGTGAGAAAGTTCTTTGTGATGTGTGCATTCATCTCAGAAAGTTATACACTCCTTTTCATGAATCAGTTTCCTAACATTGTTTTCATTTTATCTGCAAAGGGATATTTTGGAGCACTTTGAGGCCTATAGTGAAAAAGGAAATCTCATCAGAAAAAATTGAGAAAGGAGCTTTGTGAGAAACTGCTTTGTGATGTGTGAATTCATCTCACAGAGTTACACCATTCTTTACATTGAGCAGTATGATAACACGGTTTTCATGGAATCTGCAATAGGATATTTGGGAGTGCTTTGAAGCCTATGGAGACAAATGAAATATCCTCTGATAAAAACCAAAAGACACTTTCTGAGAAACTGCTTTGTGATGTGTGAATTCTTCTCACAGATATACACCATTCTTTTCATTGAGAAGTTTGCTAACACTTTTCTCGTTTAATCTGCAATGGGATACTCAGGCTCACATTCAGGAATATAGTGAGAAAGGAAATATCCTCAGAAAAAAACTAGAAACAAGCTTTCTGAGAAACAGCGTTGTGATGTGTGAATTAATCTCTCAGAGTTACACCACTGTTTTCATGGAGCAGTTTGGTAGCATTGTTTTTGGGGAATCTGTGAAGGGATATTTTGAATTGCATTGAAGTCTAGGGTAACAAAGAAAATATCCTCAGACAAAAACTGGAAAGAAGCTTTCTGAGAAAGTTATTTGTGATGTGTGAACTCATCTCACAGAGTTACACCTTTCTTTTCATGGAGCAGTTTACGTGGAACCTGCAAGGGGATATTTGTGAGCTCATTGAGGCCTATAGTGAAAAAGCAAATATCCTCAGATAAAAACTAGAAAGAAGATTTCTGAGAGACCGCTTTGTGATGTGGTAATTCATCTCACAGTGTTGCACAATTCTTTTCATGAATCATTTGGTAACACTGTTTTTGAGGAATCTGAGAAGACATATTTTGGGTCACATTGAAGCCTGTTTTGACAAAGGAAATATCCTCAAAAAAAAAAAAACTAGAAAGAAGTTTTCTGAGAAAGTAGTTTGTGATGTGTGAATACATCTAACACAGTTACATGGTTCTTTTCATTGAGCAGTTAGATAATGCTGTTTTTGTGGAATCTGCAATAGGATATTCAGGAGCACATTAAAGCCTATGGTGATGTAGGTAATATCCTCAGAGAAAAACCAAAAAGAAGCTTTCTGAGAAACTGCTTTGTGATATGTGAATTCATCTCACAGAGTTACACAGTTCTTTTCATAGAGTAGTTGGCTAACATTGTTTTCTTGCAATCTGCAAGAGGATATTTCAGAGCACATTGAAGCTTATGACGGCAAGGAAATATCCTCACACCAAAACTAGAAAGACGCTTTCTGAGAAACTGCTATGTGATTTGTGACTTCATCTCACAGAGATACATGATTCTTTTCATGGAACAGTTTGGTAGCACTGTTTTTGGGGAATCTGAGAAGGGATATTTTGGATAACATTGAAGCCTGAATTGACAAAGAAAATATCCTCATATAAAAATTAGAGAGAAACTTTCTGAGATACCGATATGGGATGTGTTAATTCATCTCACAGGGTGACATGATTCTTTTCATGGATCTCATTGGTAACACAGTTTTTGGGGAATCTGAGAAGAGATATTTGGGATCGCATTGAAGCCTAACGTGACAAAGGAATTATCCTCAGATAAAAACTAGAAAGAAGCTTCTGAGAAACTTCCTTGTGATGTGTGAATTTATCTCACAGAGTTACACCTTTCTTTTCATGGAGCAGTTTGCTAACACTGTTTTCGTGGAATCTGCAAATGGATATTTGGGAGTACCTTGAGGCCAATAGTGAAAAATGAAATATCTTCACAATAAAACCACAAAGAAGCATTCTGAGAAACCATGTTGTTATGTGTTAGTTCATCTCACAGAGCTACATGATTCTTTTCATGGATCATTTGGTAGCACTGTTTTTGGGGAATCTGCAAAGGAATATTTGGAAGCACATAAAGGCCTATAGTGAAAATGGAAAAGTCCTCAGATAAAAACTAGAAAGAAGCTTTCTGAGAAAGTTATTTGTGATGTGTGAATTTATCTCAGAGAGTTACACATTCCTTTTCACGAATCAGTTTCCTAACATTGTTTCATGGAATCTGCAAAGGGATATTTGGGAGCACTTTGAGGCCTATAGTGGAAAAGGAAATATCATCAGATAAAAACGAGAAAGAAGCTTTCTGAGAAACTGTTTGTGATGTGTGAACTCATCTCACAGAGTTACACCATTTTTTACATTGAGCAGTTTGATGACACTGTTTCCAAGGAATCTGCAATAGGATATTTCGGAGCTCATTGAAGCCTATGATGACAAAGGAAATATCCTCTGATAAAACCCAAAAAGACGCTTTCTGAGAAACTGTTTTGTGATTTGTGAATTCATCCCACAGAGTTACACTGTCCTTTAATTGAGCTGTATGTTAACACTGTTTCCTTGGAATCTGCAAAGGGATATTTCAGAGAACATTGAAGCTTATTGTGACAATGGAAATATCCTCAGACAAAAACTGGAAAGAAGTTTTTTGATAAACCGCTTTATGGTGTGTTATTTCATCTCACAGAGTTACACGATACTTTTCATGGAGCAGTTCGGTAGCACTGATTTTGTGGAATCTGAGAAGGGATGTTTTGGATCATATTGAAGCCTATGTTGAAAAGGAAATAACCTCAGATACATCTAGAAAGAAGCTTTCTGAGAAACTTCTTTGTGATGTGCGAATTTATCCTACAGAGTTACAACTTTTTTTCCGTGGAGCAGTTTGCTAAAACTGTTTTCGGGTAATCTTCAAGGGGATAGTTAGGAGCACATTGAGGCCTATGGTGAAAAATTAAGTATTCTCAGATAAAAACCAAAAAGGAGAGTTTTGAGAAACTGCTTTGTGATGTGTGAATTCATCTCACAGTGTTACACTGTTCTTTACATTGAGCAGCTTGCTAAAACTCTTTTCTTGGAATATTCAATGGTATATTTCAGAGTGCATTGATGCCTATGGTGAAAAACTAAATATCCTCAGATAAAAAACAAAAAGAAGTCTTCTGAGAAACTGCTTTATGATGTGTGAATTCATCTCACAGAGTCACACCATTGTTTTCATTGAGCAGTTTGCTAACACTCTTTTTTGGAATCTGCAATGTGATATTTCTGAGTGCCCTGAAGCTTATGGTGACCAAGGAAGTATCCTCATATAAACACTAGAAAGAAGCTTTCTGAGACACCACTTTGTGATGTGTTAATACATGTCACAGACTTACACGATTCCTTTCATGGATCACTTTTGTATCACTGTTTTTGGGTAATCTGAAGAAGGATATTTTGGATTACATTGAAGTCAATGGTGACAAAGGAAACATCCTTAGATAAAAACTAGAAAGAAGTTTTCTGAGAAAGTTCTTTGTGATGTGTGAATTCATCTCACAGACTTGCACCTTTCTTTTCCTGGAGCAGTTTGCTAACACTGTTTTCATGGAATCTGCAAAGGGACATTTGGGAGTGCAATGAGGCCTATAATGAAAAAGGAAATATCCTCAGATAAAAACTAGAAGGAAGCTTTTGGAGAAACTGCATTGTGATGTGTAAATTCATCTTACAGAGTTGTAGGATTCTTTTAATGAAGCAGTTTGCTAACACTGTTTTCCTGGAGTCTGCAAAAGGATCTTGGGTGTGCATTGAGGCTTATGGTGAAAAAGGAAATATACTCAGACAAAACCTAGAAAGAAACTTTCTAAGAAATGTCTTCATGATGCGTGAGTTAATCTCACAGAGTTTCACTGTTCTTTTCTCTTTTTTTTATTATACTTTAAGTTCTAGGGTACGTGTGGATAACGTGCAGGTTTGTTACATATGTATACTTGTGCCATGTTGGCGTGCTGCACCCATCAACTCATCAGCACCCAGCAACTCGTCATTTACATCAGGTATAACTCCCAATGCAATCCCTCCCCCCTTCCCCCTTCCTGTGATAGGCCCCAGTGTGTGATGTTCCCCTTCCCAAGTCCAAGTGATCTCATTGTTCAGTTCCCACCTATGAGTGAGAACATGCAGTGTTTGTTTTCTGTTCTTGCGATAGTTTGCTGAGAATGATGGTTTTCAGCTGCATCCATGTCCCTACAAAGGACAAAAACTCATCCTTTTTTATGGCTGCATAGTATTCCATGCTGTATATGTGCCACATTTTCTTAATCCAGTCTGTCGCGGATGGACATTTGCTTTGATTCCAAGTCTTTGTGATTGTGAATAGTGCCACAATAAGCATATGTGTGCATATGTCTTTATAGCAACCTGATTTACAATCCTTTCGGTATATACCCAGTAATGGGATGGCTGGGTCATACGGTACATCTA
>NW_012101258.1:82966-89728 GCF_000951045.1 Mandrillus leucophaeus
CTCCTTTAGCTCTGAGAAGTTTGATGGACTGGAGCCTTCTTCTCTCATCTCACCAAAGTCATTCTCCATCTAGCTTTGATCCGTTGCTGGCGATGAGCTGCGTTCCTTTGCAGCGGGCGATGTGCTCTTATTTTTTGAATTTCCAGCTTTTCTGCCCTGCTTTTTCCCCATCTTTGTGGTTTCATCTTCCTCTGGTCTTTGATGATGGTGATGTGCTGACGGGGTTTTGTTGTGGGTGTCCTTCCTGTTTGTTAGTTTTCCTTCTAACAGTCAGGAACCTCAGCCCTAGCTCTGTTGGAGATTGCTTGAGGTCCACTCCAGACTCTGTTTGCCTGGGTATCAGCTGCAGAGGCTGCAGCAATAGAATATTGCTGAGCAGTGAGTGCACCTGTCTGATTCTTGCTATGGAAGCTTCCTCTCAGGGGTGTACTCCACCCTGTGAGGTGTGGGGTGTCGGTCTGCCCCTAGTGGAGGATATCTCCCAGTTAGGCTACTCAGGGGTCAGGGACCCATTTGAGCAGGCAGTCTGTCCTTTCTCAGATCTCAACCTCCATGTTGGGGATCCACTGCTCACTTCAAAGGTGTTAGACAGAGTCGTTTGCATCTGCAGAGATTTCAGCTGCTTTTTGTTGTTGTTGTTGTTGTTGTTGTTTAGCTGTGCCCTGTCCCCAGAGGTGGAGTCTACAGAGACAGGCAGGACTCCGTGAGCTGCTGTGAGCTCCTCCCAGTTGGAGCTTCCCAGCCGCTTTGTTTATCTACTTAAGCCTCAGCAATGGCAGGCGCCCCTCCCCCAGCCTCACTGCTGCCTTGCTGCGAGATCACAGACTGCTGTGCTAGCAATGAGGTAGGCTCCGTGGGCGTGGGACCCTCCTGGCCAGGCGTGGGATATAGTCTCCTGGTGTGCCCGTTTACTAAGATCCTTGGTAGAGCACAGTATTGGGGTGGGAGTTACCTGATTTTCCAGGTGTTGTGTGTCTCAGTTCCCCTGGCTAGGAAAAGGGATTCCCTTCCGCTTTGCACTTCCCAGGTGAGGTGATGCCTCACCCTGCTACAGCTCTCGCTGGTTACGCTGCAGCAGCTGACCAGCACTGATTGTCAGGCACTCCCTAGCGAGATAAACCCAGTACCTCAGTTTAAAATGCAGAAATCACCTGTCTTCTGTGTTGCTCCCGCTGGGAGTTGGAGACTGGAGCTGTTCCTATTCAGCCGTCTTGCTCCACCCCCACTGTTCTTTTCATTACTCAGTTTGCTATCACTGTTTTCTTGGAATCTTCAATGGGATATTTCAGAGCACATTGAAGCTTGTGGTTACACTGGACATATCTGCATATAAAAACGAGAAAGAAGCTTTCTGAGAAACCGCTTTGTGATTTGTAAATTCATCTCACAGAGATACATGATTATTTTCATGGATCAGTTTGGTACCACTATTTTTGGGGAATTTGAGAAGGGATATTTCGGATCGCATTTAGGCATATAGTGACATAGGAAATATCGTAAGATAAAAACTAGAAAGAAGCTTTCTGAGAAAGTCTTTTGTGATTTTTTTTTCATTTCACAGAGTTACACCTTTCTTTTCATGGAGCAGTTTACTAACAATGTTTTCATGGAATCTGCAAAGGTATATTTGGGAGTGCATTGAGGCCTATAGTGAAAAGAGAAAAATCCTCAGGTAAAAACTAGAAAGAAGTTTTCTGAGAAACTGCTTTGTGATGTGTGAATTCGTCTCACAGAGTTATACTGTTCATTACATTGAGTAGTTTGCTAGGACTGTTTTCTTGGAACCTGCAATCTGATATTTCGGAGCACCTTGAAGCTTAAGGTGACAAAGGAAATATCCTCAGATAAAAACTAGAAAGAAGTTTTCTGAGAAACCGGTTTGTGATGTGTTAATTCATCTCACAGAGTTACATGTTTCTTTTCATGGAGCTGTTTGCTAACTCTGTTTTTATGGAGTCTGCAAGGGGATATTTGGGAGCTCCTGGCAGCCTACAGTGGAAAAGAAAATAACCAGATAAAAACTGGAGAGAAACTTTTCCAGAAACGGTTTTGTGATGTGTATATTCATCTCAAAGAGTTTAACTTTTTCTTTGATTGAACAGTTTGCTATCACTCTTTTTGTGGTATCTGAAAGGAGATATTTGGGAGCACATGGAAGCCTATCGTGAAAAAGGAAATATGCTCAGATTTGAGCTAGAAAGAAGCTTTCTGTGAAACTACTTTGTGATGGATGAATTCATCTCACAGATTTACACCTTTCCTTTTATTTAACAATTTTCTAACACAGTTTTCTTGGAATCCACAATAGGATATTTTGGAGCACATTCAACTTTTGGGTGACAAAGAAAATATCCTCAGACAAAAATTAGAAAGAAGCATTCTGAAAAACTGTTTTGTGATTTGTGAATTCGTTTCACAGAGCTACATGATTTTTTACGGGGAGCAGTTTGCTAGCACTGTTTTTATGAAATCTTCAAAGGGATATTCGGGAGCTCCTAGAGACCTATGGTGAAAAAGGAAATAACTTCAGATAAAAACTGGGGAGAATATCCTCAGATAAAAATTAGAAAGAAGATTTTTGAGAAACTACTTTGTGATGTGTGAATTCATCTCACAGAGTTACACGATTCTTTTCTTGCAGCAGTTTTTAAACACAGTTTGTGTGGAAACTGCAATAGGATATTTGGGGGGCACATTGAAGCCTATGGTGACAAAGGAAATATCCTCAGATAAAAACTAGAAAACAAGCTTTCTGAGAAAGTTATTTGTGATGTGTGAATTCGTCTCACAGAGTTACCCCTCTCTTTTCATTTAGCAGTTTGGTAACACTGTTTTTGTGGAATCTCTAAGGGGATATTAGGGAGTGAATTGAGGTCTATGGTGAAATAGGAAATACCCTCAGATAAAAACCAGAAAAACTCCTTCTGAGAAACTGCTTTGTGATACGTGAATTCATCTTACAGAATTACACCATTCTTTTCATTGAGTAGTTTGATAACACTGTTTTCGTGGAATCTGCAATAGGATCTTTTGGAGTGCATTTAAGCCTGTGGTGACAAAGTAAATATCCTCAGATGAAAACCAAAAACAACTTTTCTGGGAACTGCTTTGTGATGTGTAAATTCATCTCAGAATATTACTCTGTTCTTTTTATTTTTATTTTCTTATTTTTATATTTTTATTTTTTGGAGATGGAGTCTGCTCTGTTTCCCAGGCTGGAGTGCAGTGGCACAATCTTGGTTCACTGCAAACTCTGCCTCCTGGGTTTACACCATTCTCCTGCCTCAACCTCCCAAGTATTTGGGACTACAGGCACCCACCACCGTGACCTACTAATTTTTTCTATTTTTAGTAGAGATGGTGTTTCACTGTGTTAGCCAGGATGGTCTCGATCTCCTCACATCATGATCCACCTGCTTTGCCCTCCCAATGTGCTGGGATAACTGGCGTGAGCCACTGTGCCTGGCCTACACCTTTCCTTTCAATGAGAAGTTTGCTAACACTTTTTTCATGGAATCTGCATTGGGATATTCAGGAACGCATAGAAGAATACGGTGAAAAAGGAAATATCCTCACATAAAAACTAGTAAGAAGCTTACTGAGAAACAGCTTTGTGATGTCTGAATTCATTTCACAGAATTACACCATTTTTTTTCATGCAGCAGTATGGTAGCTGTTGTTGGGGAATCTGCAATAGGATATTTGGAAGTGCATTGAAGCCTATGGTGACAATGCAAATGTCCTCAGACAAAAACCAAAAAGAAGCTTTCTGAGAAACTGTTTTGTGATGTGTGAATTCATATCACAAATTACACCTTTCTTTTCATGGAGCACTTTGCTAACACTACTTTTGTGGAATCTGCAAAGGGATATTAGTGAGTGCATTGACGCCTATGGTGAAAAAGGAAATATCCCCTGATAACAACTAGAAAGAAGTTTTCAGAGAAACTGCTTTGTCATTTGTGAATTCATCTCACAGAGTTATAAGACACTTTTAATGGAATAGTTAGGTAGCACTGTTTTGGGGGAATATGAGAAGAGATACTGTGGATAGCAATGAAGCCAAGGTGACAAAGGAAATATCCTCAGATAAAAACTAGAAAGAAGCTTTCTGAGAAAATACTTTGTGATGTGTGAATTCATCTCATAGAGGTACACCTTCCCTTTCATGGAGCAGTTTGATAACACTTTTTTCATGGAATCTACAATGGTATATTCAGGAGCACATTGAGGAATATGGTGAAAAAGGAAATATCCTCAGATAAAAACTAGTACGAAGCTTACTGAGAAACAGCTTTGTGATATGTGAATTCATTTCACAGATTTACACCACTTTTTCATGTAGCAGTATGGTAGCAATAGGATATTTGGGAGCTCATTGAAGCCTATGGTGACAAAGGAAATATCCTCAGACAAAAACCAAAAAGAAGCTTTCTGAGAAACTGCTTTGTGAAGGGTGAATTCATCTCACAATTTTATACCTTTCTTTTCCTGGTGCAGATTGCTAACACTATTTTCGTGGAATCTTCAAAGGGATATTCGTGAGCGCATTAAGGCTTATGGGGCGAAAGAAAATATCCTCAGTCAAAAACTAGAAAGAAGCTTTCTGAGAAACTACTTTGTGATTTGTGAATTCATGTCACAAAGTTGCACCATTCTTCTCATGGAGCCATTCTCATGTTATTTGAGAATCTGAGAAGGGATATTTTGGATCCTTTTGAGAATGCCTTGAGGCCTATGGTGAAAAAGGAAATATCTTCAGATAAAAACTAGAAAGAAGCTTTCTGAGAAATTGCTTTGGATATGTGAATTTACCACACAGAGTTACACTGTTCTTTTCATTGAGTAGTTTGTCAACACTGTTTTTGTGAAATCTGCAAAGGGATATTTGGAAGCACATTGAGGCCTATAGTGAAAAAGGAAATATCCCCAGATAGAAACTAGAAAGAAACTTTCTGAGAATTTGCTTTGAGATGTGTAAATTCATCGCACACAGTTACACCATTCTTTTCATGGAGCAGATTGATAACACTGTTTTCGTGGAACCCACAATAGGAAATAGGATATTTGGGAGTGCATTGAAGTCTTTGGTGACAAAGAATATATCCTCTGCTAAAAACCAAAAGGAAGCCTTCTGAGAAACTGCTTTCTGATGTGTGAATTCATCTGACAGAGTTACAATGTTCTTTTCATTGAGCAGTTTGTTATCACTGTTTTCTTGGAATCCTCAATGGGATGTTTTGGAGCTCATTGAAGTTTATATTGACAAAGAAAATATCCTCAGATAAAAACTAGAAATAAGCTGTCTGAGATACTGCGTTCTGATTTCTGAATTCATCTCACAGAGTTACACTTTTCTTTTCAAGGAGCAGTTTGGTAGCACGGTTTTTGGGAAATCTGAGAAGGGATATTTCAGATCATCTTGAAGCCTATGGTGACAAAAGAAAAGTCCTCAGATAAAAACTAGAAAGAAGCTTTCTAAGAAAATTCTTTGTGATGTGTGAATTCATCTCACAGAGTTACACTGTTCTTTTCATTGATTAGATTGCTAACACTGCTTTCTTGGAATCCACAATGAATTTCAGAGCACATTTTAAGCATATGGTGACAAAGGAAATACCCTCATATAAAAACTAGAAAGAAGATTTTAGGGAAACCATTTTGTGATGTGTTAATTCATCTCACGGAGTTACATGATACTTTTCATGGATCAGTTCAGTAGCACTCTTTTTGAGGAATCTGAAAAGGGGTATTTTAGATCGCATTGAAGCCTAATGTGATGAAGGAATTATCCCCAGATAAAAACCAAAAAGCACTTTCTGAGAAGCTGCATTTTGATGTGTATAGTCTTCTCACAGTGTTACAGTGTTATTTTCATTAAATGGTTTGCTAAGGCTGGTTTCATGGAAAATGCAATAGGATATTTCGGATTACATTGAAACTTATGGTGACAAATGAAATATCTGCAAATAAAAACCAAAAAGAAACCTTCTGTGAAACTACTTTGTGATGCATGATTTCAACTCACAGAGTTACATCTTTCTTTTCATTGAGATGTTGGCTACCACATTTTTCGTGTAATCTGCAATGGGATATTTGGGAGCACAATCAGGAATATGGTGAAAAAGGAAATATCCTCAGATAAAAACTAGATAGAAATTTCTGAGACACTGCTTTGCAATGTGTGAATTCATGTCACAGATTTCCACCTTTCTTTTCATGTAGCAGGGTGCTAACACTGTTTTAGTCTAATCTGCAAAGTTATATTTGAGCGTGCATTGAGGCCTATGGTGAAAAAGTAAATATCCTCTGATAAAAACTAGAAAGAAACTTTCTGAGAAACTTCTTTGAGATTTATGAATTCATTTCACAGAGTTACACCACACTTTTAATGGAGCAGTTTAGTAGAACTGTTTTTGGGGAATCTGAGAAGGGATATTTTGGGTCACATTGAAGCCTATTTTGAAAAAGGAAATATCCTCAGATAAAAACTAGAAAGAAACTTACTGAGATACTGCTTTGTGATGTTTGTGTTCATCTCACAGAGTAGCATGATTCTTTTCTTTGAGCAGTTTGCTGAAACTGTTTTTGAGGAATCTGCAATAGGATATTTGGGAGCGCACTGAAGAATATGGTCACAAAGGAAATATCCTCAGACAAAAACCAAAAAGAAGATTTCTGAGAAACTGTTTTGTGATGTGTGAATTCATCTCACAGATTTACACCTTACTTTTCATTGAGCAGTTTGCTGACACTATTTCC
>NW_012101258.1:89778-96698 GCF_000951045.1 Mandrillus leucophaeus
TGAGAAACTGCTTTCTGATGTGTGAATTCATCTGACAGAGTTACAATGTTCTTTTCATTGAGCAGTTTGTTATCACTGTTTTCTTGGAATCCTCAATGGGATGTTTCGGAGCTCATTGAAGTTTATATTGACAAAGAAAATATCCTCAGATAAAAACTAGAAATAAGCTGTCTGAGATACTGCGTTCTGATTTCTGAATTCATCTCACAGAGTTACACTTTTCTTTTCAAGGAGCAGTTTGGTAGCACGGTTTTTGGGAAATCTGAGAAGGGATATTTCAGATCATCTTGAAGCCTATGGTGACAAAAGAAAAGTCCTCAGATAAAAACTAGAAAGAAGCTTTCTAAGAAAATTCTTTGTGATGTGTGAATTCATCTCACAGAGTTACACTGTTCTTTTCATTGATTAGATTGCTAACACTGCTTTCTTGGAATCCACAATGAATTTCAGAGCACATTTTAAGCATATGGTGACAAAGGAAATACCCTCATATAAAAACTAGAAAGAAGATTTTAGGGAAACCATTTTGTGATGTGTTAATTCATCTCACGGAGTTACATGATACTTTTCATGGATCAGTTCAGTAGCACTCTTTTTGAGGAATCTGAAAAGGGGTATTTTAGATCGCATTGAAGCCTAATGTGATGAAGGAATTATCCCCAGATAAAAACCAAAAAGCACTTTCTGAGAAGCTGCATTTTGATGTGTATAGTCTTCTCACAGTGTTACAGTGTTATTTTCATTAAATGGTTTGCTAAGGCTGGTTTCATGGAAAATGCAATAGGATATTTCGGATTACATTGAAACTTATGGTGACAAATGAAATATCTGCAAATAAAAACCAAAAAGAAACCTTCTGTGAAACTACTTTGTGATGCATGATTTCAACTCACAGAGTTACATCTTTCTTTTCATTGAGATGTTGGCTACCACATTTTTCGTGTAATCTGCAATGGGATATTTGGGAGCACAATCAGGAATATGGTGAAAAAGGAAATATCCTCAGATAAAAACTAGATAGAAATTTCTGAGACACTGCTTTGCAATGTGTGAATTCATGTCACAGATTTCCACCTTTCTTTTCATGTAGCAGGGTGCTAACACTGTTTTAGTCTAATCTGCAAAGTTATATTTGAGCGTGCATTGAGGCCTATGGTGAAAAAGTAAATATCCTCTGATAAAAACTAGAAAGAAACTTTCTGAGAAACTTCTTTGAGATTTATGAATTCATTTCACAGAGTTACACCACACTTTTAATGGAGCAGTTTAGTAGAACTGTTTTTGGGGAATCTGAGAAGGGATATTTTGGGTCACATTGAAGCCTATTTTGAAAAAGGAAATATCCTCAGATAAAAACTAGAAAGAAACTTACTGAGATACTGCTTTGTGATGTTTGTGTTCATCTCACAGAGTAGCATGATTCTTTTCTTTGAGCAGTTTGCTGAAACTGTTTTTGAGGAATCTGCAATAGGATATTTGGGAGCGCACTGAAGAATATGGTCACAAAGGAAATATCCTCAGACAAAAACCAAAAAGAAGATTTCTGAGAAACTGTTTTGTGATGTGTGAATTCATCTCACAGATTTACACCTTACTTTTCATTGAGCAGTTTGCTGACACTATTTCCATGGAATCTGCAAAGAGATATTCGTGAGTGCAGTGAGGCCTGTGGTTAAAAAGGAAATATACTCAGACAAAAAATAGAAAGAAGCTTTCTGAGAAATGGCTTTGTGATGTGTGAATTTATCTCACAGTGTTACACTGTTCTTTTCATTGAGGAGTTTGCTAACACAGCTTTCTTGGAATCTGTAATGACATATTTTGGAATGCATTGGAGCTTATGCAGAAAAAGGAAATATCCTAATATAAAAACTAGAAAATTCTTTCTGAGAATGCAAGTTGTGGTGGGTTAATCCATCTCACAGAGTCACAGGATTCTATTCATGGATCAGTTTGGTAACACTGTTTTTGGGTAATCTGAGAAGGGATATTTTCAAACACTTTGAAGTCTATGGTAACAAAGGAAATATCCGCAGATCAAAACTAGAAAGAAGCATTCTCAGAAACTTCCTCATGATGTGTGAATTCATCTCACAGAGTTACACATTTCTTTCAATGGATCAGATTGCTAACACTGCTTTTGTGGAATCTGTAAAGCGATATTTTGAGTACATTGGGTACTTAGGTGAAAAAGGAAATATCCTCACATAAAAACTAGAAAGAATCTTTCTGAGAAATGGCTTTGTGATGTGTGAATTCATCTCAGAGCGTTACAGTGTTGTTTTCATTGAGCAGTTTGCTAAAACGGTTTTCTTGTAATCTGCAATCAGATATTTAGGAGTACATTGAAGCTTATGGTAACAAAGGAAATATACTCTCATAAAAACTAGAAAGAAGCTTTCTGAGAAACTGGTTTGTGATTTGTGAATTCATCTCACAGAGTTACACTGTTCTATTCATTGAACAGTTTCAAAACACTGTATTTGTCGAATATGCATTAGAATATTTGGTAGCACATTGAAGCCTATGGTGACAAAGGAAATATCCTCAGACCAAAACTAGAAAGAAGCTTTCTGAGAAACTGCTTTGTGATGTGTGAATTCATCTCACAGAGTTACACTCGTCTCTTCAATGAGCAGGTTGCAACACTGTTTTCTTGGAAACTGCAATGTGATATTTCGGAGCGCATTGAAGCTTATGTTGACAAAGGATATATCCTCAATCAAAAACTAGAAAGAACCTTTCTGTGAAACTGTTTTGTGATTCGTGAATTCATCTCACAGAGCTACATGATTCTTCTCATAGAGCAGTTTGATAGCACTGTTTTTGGGTAATCTGAGAAGGGATATTTTGGATTGCATGGAAGCCTATGCTGACAAAGGAAATATCCTCAGACAAAACTAGAAAGAAGCTTTCTGAGAAACTTCTTTGTGATGTGTGAATTCATCTCACAGAATTACACGATTCTTTTCATGTAGCAGTTTGGTAGCACTGTTTTTGGGGAGTCTGAAAAGGGATATTTTAGATCACATTGAAGACTATGGCGACAAAGGAAATATCCTCAGACAAAAATTAGAAAAAACTTTATGAGAAACTGCTTTGTGATGTGTGAATTCATGTCACAGGGTTACGTCATTGTTTTAATTGAGCTGTTTGATAACACTCTTTTCGTTGAATCCATGAAGGGATATTTTGGAGTGCTTTGAGGCCTACAGTGAAAACGAAAATATCCTCAGTTAATAACTAGGAAGATGCTTTCTGAGAAACTGCTTTATGATGGGTGAATTCACTTCACAGAGTTACACTATTCTTTTCATTGAGCAGTTTTCTAACTGTGTTTTGTTGGAATCTATAATGGGATATTTCGGACTCCATTGAAGCTTATGGTGACAAAGGAAATATCCCCAGTTCAACGAGAAAGAAGTTTTCTGAGAAACTGCTTTGTGATTTGTGAATTCATCTCAAAGAGTTACACCATTATTTTCATGGAGCAGATTGGTTGCACTGTTTTTGGGGAATCTGAGAAGGGATATTTTGGATTGCATTGACTCCTATGGTGACAACGGAAATATACTCAGATAAAAACTAGAAAGAAACTTTCCGTGAAAGTTCTTTTTGATGTGTGAATTCATCTCACTGAGTTACAGCTTTCTTTTCATTAATCAGTTTGCTACCACTATTTTCGTGGAATCTTCAAAGGGATATTAGGAGCGCATTGAGGCCTGTGGTTAAAAAGGAAATATCCTCAGATAAAAACTAGAAAGAAGGTTTCTAGGAAACTGTTTTTTGATGTCTGAATTCACGTCACAGTGTTACACTGTTATTTTCATTGAGAAGTTTGCTAACACTTTTCCTGGAATCTGGAAAGGGATATTTCATAGTGCAATGAAGCTTAGGGTGACAAAGGAAATATCCTTATATAAAAATTAGAAAGAAGCTTTCTGAGAAACTCCTTTGTGATTTGTGAATTTTTCTCAAAAAGTTACACGATTATTTTCATGTATCTGTTTGGTAGCACTGTTATTGGGGTATATGAGAAGGGATATTTTGGATTGTATAGAAGCCTAGTTTAACAGAGCATATATCCTCAGATACAAACTAGAAAGAAGCTATCTGAGAAACTTCTTTGTGATGTGTGAATTCACCTCACAGAGTTACACCTTTCTTTTCATGGGGCAGTTGAATAATATTGTTTTCTTGGAATCTGCAAGGGATATTTGGGAGTGGATTGAAACCTATGGTGTAAACGGAAATAACCTCAGGTAAAAACTAGAAGGAAGCATTCTGAGAAACTGCATTTTGATGTGTGAATTCATCTCACAGAGTTACACTGTTCTTTTTGGTGAGCAGTTTGTTAACACTGTTTTCTTGGAATATACAATGGGATGTTTCAGAGCACATTGAAGTTTATGGTGACAAAGGAAATAAGCTCATATAAAAACTAGAAAGAAGCTTTCTGAGAAACTGTTCGTGATGTGTGAATTAATCTCACAGAGTTACACAGCTGTCTTCATTGAACTTTTTCTGAACCCTGTTTTCATGGAATTGGCAATGGGATATTTTGGAATGCATTGAAGCTTATGGTGAAAAAGGAAGCAACCTCAGACAAAAACTAGAAAGAAGTTTTCTGAGAAACTGTTTTGTGATTTGTGAATTAATCTCACAGAGTTACAGATCTTTTCATGGAGCAGTTTGGTAGTACTGTT
This sequence comes from Mandrillus leucophaeus, assembly GCF_000951045.1. Lineage (NCBI taxonomy): Eukaryota > Metazoa > Chordata > Mammalia > Primates > Cercopithecidae > Mandrillus > Mandrillus leucophaeus. The sequence continues at coordinate 94,485 of NW_012101258.1, forward strand.
TTTGGGGAATCTGGGAAGGGATATTGTGGATCACCTTGAAGCTTATGGTGACAAAAGAATTATCCTCAGATAAAAACTAGAAAGAAGTTTTCTGAGAAAGTACTTTGTGATATGTGATTTCAACTCACAGAGTTATACCTTTCTTTTCATGGAGCAGTTTGCAAACACTGTTTTCGTGGAATCTGCAAAGGAGTATTTGGGAGCACATTGAGGCCTATGGTGAAAAAGAACGTATTCTCAGAAAACTAGAAAGAAGCTTTCTGAGGAACTGCTTTGCAATGTGTGAATTCATCTCACTGAGTTACACCATTCTTTTCATTGAGCAGTTTGCTAACACTGTTTTTGTGGAATCTGCAAAAGGATATATTGGAGTTCATGAAGCCTATGGTGAAAAAGGAAATATCCTCATATAAACAGTTGAAAGAAGCTTTCAGAGAAAATGATTTGTGATGTGTGCATTCATTTCACAGTGTTACACTATTCTTTTCGTTGAGCAATTAGGTAAAACTGTTTTCTTGGAATCTTCAATGTGATATTTCGGAGCGCATTGAAGCTTATGTTGCCAAAGGAACTATCCTCAGACAAAAACTGGAAAGAAGCTTTCTGAGAAACTGGTTTGAGATTTGTGCATCCATCTTACAGAGTTACACGATTCTTTTCATGGAGCAGTTTGGTTGCACTGTTTTTGCTTAATCTGAGAAGGGATATTTTGGATTGCATTGAAGTCTATGGTGACAAATGAAATATCCTCTATAAAAACTAGAAAGAAGCTTGCTGAGAAAGTTCTTTGTGATACATGAATTCATCTCACAGAGTTACACCTTTCTTTTCATTGAACAGTTTGATTGCACTGTTTTGGGGGAATCTGAAAAGGGATTTTTGGGAGCTGATAGAGGTCTATGGTGAAAAAGGAAATATCTTCAGTTAAAAACTTGAGAGAATGTTTTTGAGAAGCTATTTTGTGATGTGTGTATTCACCTCATAGAGACAAACCATTTTCTTTGATTGACCAGTTTGGCATCACTCTTTTTTTGGTGCCTGAGAAGGGATATGTTGGAGCACATTGAGTCTAATGGTGGAAAAATAAACATGCTCATACAAAATCTAGAAATTAGCTTTCTAAGAAATTTCTTTGTGATGGATGAATTCGTTTCCTAAAGGTAAACAATTCATTTCATTGAGCAGTTTGGTAACTCTGTGTTTGTGGAATCTACAACGGGATATTCAGAGTGCAGAGAAGCCTAGAGTGAAAAGGAAATACCCTCAGATAAAAACTAGAAAGAAGCTTCCTGAGAGACTGTTTTGTGATGGATGAATTCATCTCACAGAGTTAAATCATTCTTTTCATGGAACAGTTTAGTAACACTGTTTTTGTGAAAAATGCAAAGGGATATTCAGGAGCGGGTAGAGACCAAGGTTGAAAAAGGAAATATCTTCAGGTAAAAACTGGAATGAAAGTTTCTTATAGCTCCTTTGTGATGTGGGCATTCATTGCATAGAGGTAAAGCTTTCTGTTGAGACAGAAGTTTGGCATCACTGTTTTTCTGGTGTCTGAGAAGGGATATTTGGGAGTGCATGGAAGCCGATGATGGAAAAGGAAATATCCTCAGATAAAAACTAGAAGGAAGCTTTTGAGAAATACCTTTGCATTGGGTGAATTCATCACATAGAGTTACAAAATTCTTTTCAAGGATCAGTCTGTTAGCACTGTTTTTGGGGAATCTGAGAAAGGATTTTTTGGATTGCATAGAAGCCTATGGTGACACAGGAAAAATCCTCAGATAAAAGCTCGAAAGAAAGTTTCTGAGAAAGTTCTTTGTGATGTGTGAATTAATCCCACAGAGTTACACCTTTCTTTCATGGAGCAGTTTGCTAACACTGTTTTCTTGGAATCTGCAAAGGGATATTTAAGAGTACATGGTGGTCCATAGTGAAAAAAGAAATATCCTCAGATAAAAACTAGAATGAAGCTTTCTGAGAAACTGCTTTGTGATTTGTGAATTCATCTCACAGAAGTACATGATAGTTTTCATGGAGTAGTTTGGTAACACTGTTTTTGGGGAATCTGAGAAGCAATATTTGGATCTCATTGAAGTCTACCGTGACAAAGGAAATATCCTCCTATAAAAACTAGAAGGCCGGGCGCGGTGGCTCAAGCCTGTAATCCCAGCACTTTGGGAGGCAGAGACGGGCGGATCACGAGGTCAGGAGATC
>NW_012101258.1:96848-106273 GCF_000951045.1 Mandrillus leucophaeus
AAAAAAAAAACAAAAAACAAAACAAAAAACAAAAACAAAAACAAAACTAGAAAGAAGCTTTCTGAGAAACCACTTTGAGTTGTGTTAACTTATCTCACAGCGTGACATGATTCTTCCCATGGATCAGTCTGTTATCACTGTTTTTGGGGAATCTAAGAAGGATATTTTTTATTTCATAGAAGCCTATTGTGACAAAGGAAATATCGTCAGATCAAAAATAGATAGAAGGTTTCTGAGAAAGTCCTTTGTGATGTGTGAATTCATCTCACAGAGTTAGAAATTTCTTCTCTTGGAGGAGTTTGCTAACACTGTTTTCATGGAATCTGCAAGGTCATATTTGGGAGTGCATTGAGGTCTATAGTGAATAGACTATATACTTTTTAGAAATATCCTCACATAAAAACTAGAAAGAAGCTTTCTGAGAACCTGCTTTCAGATGCATGAATTTATCTCACAGAAATAAACTCTTCTTTTCATCAAGCAGTCTGTTAACACTGTTTTCTTGGAATCTGCAATGGGATATTTCAGGGTGCATTGAAGCTTATGGTGACAAAGGTAATATCTTCATATAAAAACTAGAAAGAAGCTTTCTAAGAAACCATTTTGTGGGGTGTTAATACATCTCACCGAGTTACATGATTCTTTTCATAGATCAGTTTGGTAGCACCGTTTTTGTGGAAACTAAGAAAGGATATTTTGAATCACATTGAAGCCTATGGTGACTAAGGAAATATCCTCAGATAAAAACTAGAAAAACACTCTCTGAGAAAGCTCTTTGTGATTTGTGAATACATCTCACAGAGGTGCATCTTTGTATTCACGGAGTAGTTTGCTAACACTATTTTCATGGAATCTGCAGAGTGATATTTGGGAGTGCATTGAGGCCTATAGTGAAAAAGGAAATATCCTCAGAGAAAAACTGGAGAGAAGCTGACGGGAAACCGCTTTGTGAGGTGTGAATTCATCTCACTGAGTTACACTATTCTTTTCATTGAGCAGTTTTCTAACACTGTTTTCTTGTAATCTGCAATGGGATATTTCAGAGCTGATGGAAGCTTATGGTAAAAAAGGAAATACCCTCAGACAAAAAGTAGACAGAAAATTTCTGAGAGACTGTTTTGTCATTTCTGAATTAATCCCACAGAGTTACACGATTCTTTTCATGGAGCAGTTTGGTAGCACACTTTTGGGGAATCTGAGAAAGGATATTATGTATCGCATTGAGGTCTCTTGTGAAAAAGGAAATATTCTCAGATAAAAACTAGAAAGATGCTTTCTGAGAAACTTCTTTGTGATGATTCAACTCACAGAGTTACCCTGTTCTTTTAATTGCACAGTTTTCTAACACTGTATTCCTGGAAGGTGCAATGGGATATTTTGGAGCACACTGAAGTTTATTGCGACTAGGGAAATATACTCAGACAAATAAAGAAGGAAACTTTCTGAGAAACTGCTTTATGATTTGTGAATTCATCTCCCAGTGTTACACGATTGTTTTCATGTATCAATTTGACAGCACTGTTTCAGGGGAGACTGAAAAGTGATATTTTGGATCACATTGAAGCCTATGGTGACAAAGGAAATGCCCTCAGATAAAAACTACAAGGAAGCTTTCTGAGAAAATTCTTTGTGATGTGGGAAATCATCTCAGAGAGTTCCACCTTGATTTTCATGGAGCAGTTTGCTAAGACTGTTTTCACAGAAACTACAAAGAGATATTTTGGAGCACATAGAGGACTATAGTGAAAAAGAAAATATCTTCAGATAAAAACTAGAAAGAAGCTTTCTGAGTAACTGCATTGTGAGGTGTGAATTCATCTCACAGTGCTACACTGTTCTTTTCTTTGAGCAGTTTGATAACACTTTTTTCATGGAATCATCAATAGGATATTTGGTAGCACATTGAAGCCTATGGTGACAAAGGAAATATCCTCAGGTGAAAACCAAAAAGAAGGTTTCTGAGAAACTGCTTTGTGTTGTGTCAGTTCATCTCACAATCTACATTGACATATTTGGAGCGCATTGAAGACTAACGATAAAAATTAAATATCCATAGACAAAAATTAGAAACAAACTTTATGAGAAACTCCTTTGTGGTTTGTGAATTCATCTCACAGAGTTACATGATGCTTTCAATGGAACAGTTTGATAACTCTGTTTTTGTGGAATCTGAGAAGGGATATTGTGGATCGCATTGATGATGATGGTGACAAAGGAAATATCCTCAGAAAAAAACTAGAAGGAAGCATTCTGAGAAAGTTCTTTGTGATGTGTGAATTCATCTCACAGAGTTACACCTTTCTTTTCATGGGGAAGTTTTCTAACACTGTTTTCCTGGAATCTACAGGGGATATTTAGGAGTGCCGTGAGGCCTAAATAGAAAAACGAAATATCCTCAGATAAAAATTAGAAAGAAGCTGTCTAATAAACTGCTTTGTGATGGGTGAATTCATCTCACAGAGTTACACTGTTTTTTGCATTGAGCAGTTTGCTTACACTGTTTTCGTAGAATCTGCAATAGGATATTTGGGAGCGCATTGAAGAATATGGTGACAAAGGAAATATCCCCAGACAAAAATCAGAAGGAAGCTTTCTGAGAAACTCTCTTGTGATGTGTGAATTCATCTCTCAGAGTTACAACTTCCTATTCATGGAGCAGTTTTCTAACACTGTTTTCGTGGAATCTGCAAAGTGATATTTGGGAGCGCATTGAGGGCTATGGTGAAACAAGAAACATCCTCAGATGAAAACTAGAAAGAAAGTTTCTGAGAAACTGCTTTCTGATGTGTGAATTCATCTCACAGAGATACACTTTTCTTTCATGGAGCATTGTGTTACCACTCTTTTTGTTGAATCTGGGAAGGGATATTTGGGATCACTATGAAGACTATACAGACAAAGGAAATACCCTCAGATAAGAACCAGAAAGAAGCTTTCTGAGAACCTGCTTTGTGATGTGTGAATTCATCTCACAGAGTTACAACTTCCTTTTCATGGAGCAATTTGCTAACACTGTTTTCTTGGAATCTGCAATGGGTTAATTCAGAGCGCATTGAAGCTTAGGTTGTCAAATGAAATATCCGCCGATAAAACCAAAAGAAGCTTTCTGAGCAACTACTTTGTGATGTGAGAATTCATCTCACAGTGTTACACTGTTCTTTTCATTGACCAGATTGCTAACACTGTTTTCTTGGAATCTGCAATGGAATATTTGGGATCGAATTGAAGCTTATGTTGACATAGGAAATATCCTCAGATTTAAACTAGAAAGAATCTTTCTGAGAAACTGGTTTTTGATGTGTGAATTCATCTCACAGAGTTACACCTCTCTTTTCATGGAGCAGTTTAATGACATTGTTTTCATGGAATCTGCAATGTTGTATTCCAGAGCACATTGAGGCCTGTTGTGAAGAAGGAAATATTGTCATATAAAAGCTAGAAAAAAGCTTTCTGAGAAACCGCTTTCTGGTATGTTAATTCATCTCACAGAGTTACATGATTCTTTTCATGGATCAGTTTTGTAGCACTGTTTTTGTGAAATCTGCAAAGGTATATTCGGGAGCTCCTAGAGGCCTATGGTGAAAAAAAGAAACCACCTGAGATAAAAACTGCAGAGACGCTTTTTGTGAACCGGTTGTGACATGTGTATTCATCTCATAGAATTTGAACTTTTGTTGATTGAGCAGTTTGGCATCACTGCTTTTGTGGTATCTAAGAGGAGATATTTGGGAGCACATTGAAACCTATGGTGAAAAGGGAAATGTCCTCAGATTTAAACTAGAAAGAAGCTTTCTGAGAAACTGCTTTGTGATGGGTGAATTCGTCTCACAGAGTTACACATTTCTTTTTATTGAGCATTTTTAAAAAACTGTTTTTATGGAATCTGCAAAGGGATATTTGGGAGCCCATAGAGTCCAATGGCATAAAAGGAAGTGTCTTCAGGTAAAAACTGGAGAGAAGCTTTCTGAGAAATTCCTGTGTGATGTGTGCATTCATCTCATAGAGATAAATGTTTCCACTGAGGGAGCACTTTTGCATCACTGTTTTTGTGGTGTCTGAGAAGGGATATTTGGGAGCGCATTGAAGCCTAAGGTGGAAAAGGAAATATCCTCAGATAAAAACCAGAAAGAAGCTTCCTGAGAAACTGCTTTGTGATGTGTGAATTTATCTCACAGAGTTAAACCTTTCTATTCATTGTCCAGTGTGGTAGCACTGTTTTTGTGGAATCTGCAGAGGGATATTAGGGGGCATATAGAGGCATAAGGTGAAAAAAGAAAATTATTCAGAGAAAAACTGGAAAGAAGCTTTCTGAGAAACTCCTTTGTGATGTGTGCATTCATCTCATAGAGCTAAATGTTTATGTTGAGGGAACACTTCGACATCACTGTTTTTGTGGTGTCTGAGAAGGAATATTTGGGAGCACATTGAAGCCTACAGTGGAAAAAGAAATAGCCTCATATAGAAACCAGAGAGAAGCATTCTGACACAACGCTGTGATGTGTTAATTTATCTCACAGCATTACACGATTCTTTTCATGGAGAAGTTCAGTAACACTGTTTATGGCGAATCTGAGAGGGAATATTTTGGATCACATTGAGACCTGTGGTGACAAAGCAAATATCCTCAGTTAAAAACTAGAAAGATGTTTTCTGAGAAATTTCTTTGTGAAGTGTGAATTCATCTCACAGAGTTACACCTTTCTATTCATGGAGCAGTTTGCTAACACTGTTTTCTGGGAATCCACAATGGAATACTTCAGAGAACATTGAAGCCTATGGTGACAAAGGAAGTATCTTCAGAAAGAAGCTAGAAAGAAGCTTTCTGAGAAACTTCTTTGTGATTTTTTAAATTCATCACACAAAGTTACACCATTCTTTTCATGGATCAATTTGGTAGCAGTGTTTTTGGGGATTCTGAGAAGGGATATTTTGGATCGCATTGAAAACTATGGTGACAAAGGAAATATCCTCAGATAAAAACCAGAAGGAAGCTTTCTGAGAAACTTGTTTTTCATTTGTGAATTCGTCTCACAGAGTTACACCTTTCTGTTTTTGTAGCAGTTTGTGGAAACTCTTTTCGTGTAGTCTGCAAAGGGATATTCGGGAGGACACTGAGGCCTAAAGTGAGAAAGGAAATATCCTCACATAAAAACTAGAAAGAAGCATTCTGACAAATTGCTTTGTGATGTGTGAATTCATCTTACAGAGTTACACCTTTCTTTTCATTGATAAGTTTGCTAACACTGTTTTCCTGGAATTTGCAATAGGTTATTTCAGAGCTGATTGAAGATTAGGGTGACAAAGGAAATATCCTCATATAAAAACTAGAAAGAAGCTTTCTGACAAACCACTTTGCGATGTGTGATTTCATCTAACAGAGTTACATGATTATTTTCAAGGATCTGATTGTTAACAGTGTTTTTGGGGAATCTGAGAAGGGATATTTTGTATCGCATTGAAGACTATGGCGACAAAGGAAATATCCTTAGATAAAACTAGAAAAAAGCTTTCTGAGACAGTTCTTTGTGATGAATTAATTCATGTCCCAGGTTACACCTTTCTTTTCATGGAGCAGGTTGCTAACACTGTTTTCCTGTAATCTACAATTGGATATTCTGGAGCACATTGAGGACAATAGTGAAAAACAACATATCTTCTGAAAAAAACTAGAAAGAAGTTTCCTGAGAAACTGCTTTGTGATGTGTGAATTCATCTCACAGAGTTACACTGTTTTTCACATTGATCAGTTTGCTTACACTGTGTTCTTGGAATCTGCAATGGGATACTTCAGAGTGCATTGAAGCTTAGAGTGATAAAGGAAATATCCTCAGACAAAAATTAGAAAGAAGCTTTCTGAGAAACTGCTTTCTGATTTGTGAATCCATCTCACAGTGTTACACAATTAGATTTATGGAGAAGTTTGGTAGCACTGTTTTTGGGGAATCTGAGAAGGGACATTTTGGATCGCATTGAAGCCTATGGTGATGAAGGAAATATCCTCAGGAAGATACTAGAAAGATGCTTTCTAAGAAATTTCTTAGTGATATGCGAATTCATCTCACAGAGCTACACATTTCCTTTCATGGAACAGTTAGGTAGCACTGTTGTGGGGGGATCTGAGAATGGATATTTTGGATTGCATTGAAGCATATGGTGACAAAGGAAATATCCTCAGATAAAAACTGGAAAGAAGCTTTCTGAGAAACTGCTTTGTGATTTGTGAATTCATCTCACAGAGTTACACGGTTCTATTCATGTAGAAGTTTGGTAGCTCTGTTTTTGGGGAATCTGAGAAGGGATATTTTGGATAGCATTGAAGCCTATGTTGACAAAGGAAATACTCTCAGATAAAAACCAGAAAGAAGTCTTCTGAGAAACTGCTTTGTGATGTGTGAATTCATCTCGCAGACTTACACTGTTCTTTTCATTGAGCAGTTTGCTTACACTGTTTATTTGGAATCTGCAATCTGATATTTTGGAGCTCAATGAAGCTTATGGTGACAAAGGAAATAACCTCATATAAAAACAACAAAGAAGTTTTCTGAGAAATCACTTTGTGATGCATTAATTCATCTCAAAGTGTTACACGACTTTTTCCATGTAGTAGTTTGGTAACGCTGTTTTTGGGGAATCTGAGAAGGGATATTTTGGATCGTATTGATGACTACAGTGACAAATTAAATCTCTTCAGTTAAAAAGTAGAAAGAAGCTTTCTGAGAAAGTTCCCTGTTATGTGTGATTTCATCTCATAAAATTACACTGTTATTTTCATGGAGCAGTTGGCTAACACTGTTTTCGTGGAATTTGCAATAGGATATTTGGGAGCACATTGATGCCTATGGTGACAAAGGAAATATCCTCATAGAAAGAACAAAAAGAAGCTTTTGGAGAAACTGCTTTGTGATGTGTGAATTCAACTCACTGAGTTACACTGTTCTTTTCATTGAGCAGTTTGCTAACCCTGTTTTCTTGGAATCCACAATGCGAATTTTTTTAGGGAGCATTGAACCTTAGGGTGACGAAGGAAATATCATCAGACAAAAAATAGAAAGAAGCTTTCTGAGAAACTGCTTTGTGTTTTGTGAATTCATCTCACGAGTTACACAATCCATTTCATGGAGCAGTTTGGTAGCGCTGTTTTTTTGGGCATCTGAGAAGGGATATATTGGATCACATTGAAGCCTTTGGTGACAAAGGAAATATCCTCAGATAAAAACCAGAAGGAATCTTTCTAGGAAAATGATTTGTGATGTGTGAATTTATCTCATAAATTACACCCTACTTTTCGTTGAGAAATTTGCTAACACATTTTTCGTGGAATCCTCAATGGGATATTTGGGAGCGCATAGAGGAATATGGTGAAAAAGGAAATATCCTCAGATAAAAACTAGTAAGAATCTTACTGAGAAACAACTCTGTGATGTGTGAATTCACTTCATAGGGCTGTACCTTTCTTTTCATGCAGTAGTATGGTAGCACTGCTTTTGGGGATTCTGCAATAGGATATTTTGGAGCCCATTGAAGTCTAGGGTGACAAAGGAAATATCCTCAGACAAAAACAAAAAAGAAACTTTCTGAGAAACTGCTTTGTGACATGTGAATTCATCTCACAGGTTTATATGATTCTTTTCATGGAGCAGTTTTTATCACACTGTTTTTGAGGAATCTGAGAAGGGATATTAATCACCTTGAAGCCTATGGTGACAAAGGAAATATAATGAGATAAAAACCAGAAAGAAGTTTACTGAGAAACTTCTTTTTGATATGTGTGTTCATCTCAAAGAGTAACAACTTTCTTTTCATAGAGAAGTTTGCCAACACTGTATTCATGGAATCTACAAGATGATATTTGGGAGTGAGTTGAGACCTATGATGAAAAAGGAAATATCCTTACATCAAAACTAGAAATAAGCTTTCTGAGAAACTTTTTTGTGATGTGTGAATTCATCTCACAGAAAACACCACTCTTTTCATAGGGTAGTTTGCTAATCTTATTTTCATGGAATCTGCTATAGGATATTTTGTGTCACATTGAAGCCCATGGTGACAAAGGAAATATCTTCACATAAAAACTAGAAAAAAGCTTTCTGAGAAACTTCTTTGTGATGTGTGAATCCATCTCACAGAGTTACACCACTCTTTTCATGGAGCAGTTTCTAACACTATTTACATGGAATCTGCTATAGGATATTTTGAAGCCTGTGGTGACAAAGAAAATATCCTCAGATAAAAACTAGAAAGAAGCTTTATGAAAAAAGTTCTTTGTGACATGTAAATTCCTCTCACAGAGTTACACTTTTCCTTTCATGGTACAATTTGTTAACCCTGCTTTGGTGGATTTGCAAAGTGATATTTGGGAGCACTTTGAGGCCTATAGTGAAATGGGAAATATCCTCAGATAATAACTAGAAAGAAGCTTTCTGAGAAACTGCTTTGTGATATGTGAATTCATCTCACAGAGTTACAATGTTCTTTTCATTGAGCACTTTGCTAACACTGTTTAATTGGAATCTGCCATGGGATATTTTGGAGTGCCTTGAAGCTTATGTTGACAAAGGAAATATCTTCATATAAAAACTAAAGAGAAGCTTCCTGAGAAACTGCTTTGTGATGTGTTATTTCATCTCAGTGGGTTACATGATTCTTTTCATCACTCAGTTTGGTAACACTGTTTTTGTGTTGTCGGAGAGGGGATATTTTGGAGTGCATGGATGCTGAAGGTGGAAAATGAAATATGCTAGGATAAAAACTAGAAAGAAGCATTCTGAGAAATTTCTTTGTGATGGGTGAATTCATCACACCGAGTTACAACTTTGTTTTCTGTGAACAGTTTGGTAGCACTGTTTTTAAGGAAGCCACAAAGTGATATTTGGGAGCTTCAAGAGGCCTAGTGTGAAAAAGAAAATAACTTCAGATAAAAAGTGGAGAGAAGTTTTTCGAGAAAAATCTTTGTGATTTGTGTATTCATCTCATAGAGTTTAACCATTTTGTTGATTGAGCAGTTCGGAATCATTGTTTTTGTGGTGTCTGAGAGGAGATATTTGGGAGCACATTGAAGCTTATGGTGAAAAAGGAAAAATCCTCAGATTTAAATGAGAAAGAAGCTTTCTGAGAAACTGTTTTCTGATAGGTAAATTCATCTCACAGAGTTACACCTTTCTTTTTCATTGACCAAATTGGTAACACTATTTTTGTGGAATCCGCAAAGGGATATTCAGGAGAGCATAGAGTCCAATGGCAGAAAAGGAAATTTCTTCAGGTTAAAAACTGGAAAGAAGCTTTCTGAGAAACTCCTTTGTGATGTGTGCATCCATCTCATTGAACTAAACGTTTCTGTTGAGAGAGAACTTTGGCATCCATGTTTGTGTGGTGGCTGAGAAGGGATATTTGGAAGTGTATTGAAATCTATAGTGGAGAAGGAAATA
>NW_012101258.1:108068-119984 GCF_000951045.1 Mandrillus leucophaeus
AGTTCCCCTGGCTAGGAAAAGGGATTCCCTTCCCCCTTGCACTTCCCAGGTGAGGCGATGCCTCGCCCTGCTTCAGCTCTCGCTGGTCGGGCTGCAGCAGCTGACCAGCACCGATCGTCCGGCACTCCCTAGTGAGATGAACCCAGTACCTCAGTTGAAAATGCAAAAATCATCTGTCTTCTGTGTCGCTCGTGCCGGGAGTTGGAGACTGGAACTGTTCCTATTCCGCCATCTTGCTCCACCCCTACACTGTTCTTTTCATTGAGCAATTTGTTAATAATATTTTCTTGGTATATGCAATGGGATATTTCTGATTGCATTGAAGCTTATGGTGACAAAAGAAATATCCTCAGACAAAAATAGAAAAAATCTTCCTGAGAATCTACTAGGTGATTTTTGAATACATCTCACGGAGTTACACCTTTCTTTTCATTGAGCAGTTCGCACTGTTTTGGGGGAATCTGAGAAGGGATATTTTGGTTGTCTTTGAAGCATATTGTGACGAAGGATATATCCTCAGATAAAAACTAGAGAGAAGCTTTCTTAGAAAGTTCTTTGTGATGTGTGAATTCACTTCACAGAATTACACATTTATTTCCATGTCACAGTTTGCTAACGCTGTTATTGTGGGTCTGAAAAGGGATATTTGGGAGTGCATTGAGGCCTATGGTGAAAAAGGAAATATCCTCAGATAAGAACTAGAAAGAAGCTTTCTGAGAAACGGCTTTTTGATGTGTTAATTCATCTCAACGAGTTACACAGTACTTCTGATTGAGCAGTTTGGGAACAAAGTTTTAGTGGAATCTGCATAGGGAGATTTCGGAGTGTATTGAAGCTTTCTGTGACAAAGGAAATATCCTCATATGAAATCTAGAAGAATTTTTCTGAGGAAAGGTTTTCTAATGTGTTAATTCATCTCACAGTGTTACATGATTCCTTTCTTGGAGCAGTTTGGTGGCACTGCTCTTGGGGAATCTGAGAAGGAATATTTTGGATCACATTGAAGCCTATGGTGACAAAGTAAATATCCTCAGATAAAAACTAGAAATAAGCTTTCTGAGAAACTTTTTATGATGTGTGAATTCACCTCACAGAGTTACACCTTTCTTTTATTGGAGTCATTTGCTAACACTGCTTTCATGGAATCTGCAAAAGGATATTAGGGAGTGCCTTGAGGTCTATGGTGAAAAACTAAATATCCTCAGATAAAAACTAGAAAGAAGCTTTATGAGAAACTGCTTTGTGATGTGGGAATTCACCTCACAGACTTACACCATTCCTTTCATTGAGCTGTTTGATAACACTCTTTTCATGGAATCTGTGATAGCATATTTGAGAGTGCATTGAAGCATATGGCGACAAAGGACATATACTCAGATAAAAATCTAACACAAGTTCTGAGAAACTGCTTTTTGATTTGTGAGTTCATTTCACAGACTTACACCTTACCTTTCATGGAGTAGTATGGTAACACTAGTTTTGGGGAATCTCAGAAGGGATATTTTGAATCGCATTGAAACCTATGGAGACAAAGGAAATATCCTGAGATAAAAACTAGAAAGAAACTTTCCGAGAAACTACTTTGTGATGTGTGAATTCATCTCACAGAGTTACAGCTTTCTTTTCATGCAGCAGTTTGTTAACACTGTATTCATGGAATCTGCAAAGGGATATTTGGGAGCACATTGAGGCCTTTGTTGAAAAAGGAAATATCCTCAGATGTAAACCAGAAAGACACTTTCTGGGAAACTGCTTGGTGATGTGTGAATTCACCTCACAGAATTACAGTTCTTTCCATTGAGCAGTTTACTAACACTGTTTTTTTGGAATCTGCACTGGGATATTTCGGAACGCATTTTACCTTATGGTGACAAAGGAATTATCCTCAGGTAATAACTAGAAGGAAGCTTTCAGAAAAACTGCTTTGTGATTTGTGAATTCTTCTCACAGTTGCAGGATTCTTTTCATGGAACCATTTGGTAGTGCTGTTTTTGGGGAATCAGAGAAGGGACACTTAGGTTCACATTGAAGTCTATGGTGATAAAATAAATATCCTCAGATAAAAACTAGATAGAAGCTTTCTGAGAAACTTCTTGTGATGTGTGAATTCATCTCACAGAGTTAAAACTTTATTCTCATGGAGAGGTTTACTCACACCATTTTTGTGGAATCTACTAAGGGATATTTGGGAGTGCATTGAGACCTATAGTGATAAAGGAAACTTCCTCAGATAAAAACTAGAAAGAAACTTTCAGAGAAATTGCTTTGTGACGTGAAAATTCCTCTCCCAGAGTTACACTGTTCTTTTCATTGAGCAGCTTGCTAACACTGTTTTCTTGGAATCTGCAGTGGGATATTTCAGAGCACATTGACGCTTATGCTGACAACGAAAATATCCTCAGATAAAAACTGGAAAGAAGCATTCTGAGAAACTGCTATTTGATTTGCAAATTCTTCTCACAGGGTTTCATGATACTTTGCATGGATCAGTTTGGTAGCACTGTATTTGCGGTATCTGAGAAGGGATATTTTTGGATCGCATTGAAGCCTATAGTAACAAAGGAAATATTCTCAGAAAAAAACTAGAAAGAAGCTTTGTGAGAAATTTCTCTGTGATGTCAGAACACATCTCACAGAGTTACAATCTTCTACTCATTGAGTAGTTTGCTAGCACTGTTTTCATGGAATCTGCAATGGGATATTTCAGAGCGCATTGAAGCTTATGGTGACAAAGAAAATATCCTCAGACAAAAAGAAGAAAGAATCTTTCTGAGAAACTGCTTTGTCATTTTTGAATTCTTCTCACAGAGTTACACAATTCTCTTCATGGGTCAGTTTGATAGCACTGTTTTAGGGCTATCTGGAAGGGATACTTTGGATCACATTGAAGTCTATGGTGACAAAAGAAATATCCTCAGATCAAAACTAGAAAGAAGCTTTCTGAGAAACTTCTTTGTGATGTGTGAATTCATCTCACAGTTACACAATTCTTTTCATTGAGTTGTTTGATAAAACTGTTTTAGTGGAATGTGCAAAGGGACATATCGGAGTGCATTGAGACCTATGGTGAAAGAGGATATATCCTCAGATAAAAACTATGGAGAAGCTTTTTAAGAAACTGCTTTGTGATGTGTTAATTCATCTCACAGTGTTACACGATTCTTTTCATGGATCAGTTTTGTAGCACTTTTTTTGGGGAAAGTGAGAAGGGACATTTTGGATCTCATTGAAGACTATGGTGACAAAGAAAATGTCTTCAGATAAAATCTAGGAAGAAACATTCCGAGAAACTGCTTTATGAAATGTGAATTCATCTCAAAGAGTTACACAGTTCTTTTCATTGAGCCGTTTGATAACACTGTTTTTGTGGAATCTGCAAAGATATATTTGGGAGTGCATTGAGGCCTAAAAACTATATATATAAAAACTACATATCCTCAGATAACAGCTAGAGAGAGGCTTTTTGAGAACATGCTTTGTAATGTGTGAATTAATCCCAAAGAGTTACACTGTTCTTTTCATTGATCAGTTTGATAGCACTGTTTTCTTGGAATCCACAAGGGGATATTTCAGAGCGCATTTTATGCTTATGGTGACAGAGGAAATACCTTCATATAAAAACTACAAAGTACCTTTCTGATTAATTGCTTTGAGGTGTTTGAATTTATCTCTCACAGAGATACACTCTTCTTTACATTGAGCAGTTTGCTGCAACTGTTTTCTTGGTATCTGCAATGGGATATTTCGAGCTTTTGAAGCTTATGGTGATGAAGGAAATTGTCTCGTATAAAAACTATAAAGAAGCATTCTGAGAAACCGCTTTGTGATGTGTGAATTCATCTAACAGAGTTACACTATTGAGCAGTTTCTTAACGCTGTCTTCTTGGAATCTGCAACGAGATATTTCAGAGTGAATTGAAGCTTATGGTGATGGAAGGAATACCTTCAGACAAAAACTAGAAAGAATCTTTCTGAGAAACTGCTTTCTTATTTATGAATGCATCTCACAGAGTCATGAGTCTCTTAATGGAGCAGTTTGGTAGCACTGTTTTTGGGGAATCTGAGAAGGAATGTTTTGGATCGTTTTGAAGTCTATGGTGACAAAGGAAATATCTTCAGATAAAAAGTAGAAAGAAGTTCTCTGAGAAACTGATTTGTCATATTTGAATTCATCTCACAGAGCTACACTGTGCTTTTCATTCAGCAATTTCTTAACCCTGGTTTCATGGAATCTGCAGAGGGATATTTCGGCTGTCATTGAAGCTTATGGTGACAAAGGACACATCCTCAGACAAAAACTGTAAAGAAGCTCTCTTGGAAACTGCTTTGTGATTTGTGAATTCATCTCACAGAGTTACACGATTCTTTTCATGCAGCAGTTTTTAGCACTGTTTTTGGGGAATCTGAGAAGGGATATTTTGGAATACATTGAAGCGTATGGTGACATAGGAAATATCCTCAGATAAAAACTAGAAAGAAGCTTTCTGAGAAACTGCTTTGTGATGTGTGAATTCTTCTCACAGGGTTACATGGTCCTTCTCAGTGAGCAGTTTGCTAACACTGTTTTCTTGGAATCTGCAATGGGATGTTTCAGAGTGCATTGAAGCTCATGGTAACAGAGGAAATATCCTCATAGAAATAGTAGAAAGAGGTTTTCTGAAAAATCACTTTGTGATATGTTAATTCATCCCACAGAGTTACACGAATCTTTTCATGGATGAGTTTGGTAACACTGTTTTTGGGGTGTTTGAGAAGGTATATATTGGTTCGCCTTGAACCCTATGGTGAAAAAGGAAATATCCTCAGATAAAAACTAGAAAGAAGCCTTCTGAGAAAGTTCTTTGTGATATGTGAATTCATCTGACAGATTTACACTTTTTTTTTGATGGAGCAGTTTGCTAACACTGTTTTCGTGTAATCTGTAAAGGGATATTTGGGAGCGCATTGAGGCCTATGGTGAAAAACTAAATACTCTTAGATAAAAACTACAAAGGAGCTTTTTTAGAAACTGCTTTGTGATGTGTGAATTCATCTCACACAGTTTCACTGTTCTTTTCATTGTGCAGTTTGCTAACACTGTTTTGATGGAATCAGCAATGTGATATTTCAGAGCCCATTGAAGCTTATGGTGACAAAGGAAATAACCTCAGACAAAAACTAGAAAGAAGCTTTCTGATAAACTACTGTGTGATTTGTGAATTCATCTAACAGAGTTACACAATTCTTTTCATGGATCAGTTTGGTAGCACTGTTTTTGGGGAATCTGAGAGGTGATATTCTGGATGGCATTGAAGCCTATGGTAACAAAGGAAATACCCTCAGATAAAAACCAGAAAGAAACTTTCCGAGAAACTACTTTGTGATGTGTGAATTCATCTCACAGAGTTACAGCTTTCTTTTCATGCAGCAGTTTGTTAACACTGTATTCATGGAATCTGCAAAGGGATATTTGGGAACACATTGAGGCCTATGGTGAAAAAGGAAGTATCCTTTGATAAAAACTAGAAAGAAGCTTGCTGAGAAGCTGCTTTGTGATGTGTGAATTTACCTAACAGAGTTACACCTTTCTTTCTGTTGAGTAGTTTGCTGACACTGTTGTCATGGAATCTGCAAAGGGACATTTGGGAGAGCTTTGAGGCCTAGGGTGAGAAAGGAAAAATCCTCAGATAAAAACTAAAAAGATGCTTTATGAGAAACTGCTTTGTGATATGTGAATCCATCTTACAGAGTTCCACCATGCTTTTCATTGAGCAGTTTGATAACACTGTTTTCCTGGAATCTGCAATAGGATATTTGGGAGTGCATTGAAGCCCATGATGACAAAGGAAATATCCTCAAATAAAACTTGGAAAGAATCTTCCTTACAAACTGCTTTGTGATTTGTGAATTCATGTCATAGAGTTTCATGATTGTTTTCATGGAGCAGTTTTTGGTATCCCTGTTTTTGAGGAATCTGAGAAGGGATATTTTGGATTGTATTGAAGCCTATGGTGACCAAGGAAATATCCTCAGACAAAAACTAGAAAGAAATTTTCTGAGAAAGTTCTTTTTGATTTGTGAATTCATCTCACAAATGTAGACTATTTTTTTCATTGAGCAGTTTGATAAAACAGTCTTCCTGGAAACTGCAGCAGGATATTTGGGAGCTCATTGAAGCCTATGGTGAGAGAGTAAATATCCTCAGACAAAAACTAGAAAGAAGCTTCCTGAGAATCTGCTCTGTGGTTTTTAAATTCATGTCACAGATTTACACCTTTTTTTTCATGGAGCAGTTTGATAGCACTATTTTTGGGGAAACTGAGAACGGATTTTTTGGATGGCATTGAAGCCTATGGTGTAGAAGTAAATATCCTCAGATTAAAACTAGAAACAAGCTTTCTGAGAAACTGTTTGTGACGTGTGAATTCGTGTCACAGAATTATGCCTTCGTTTTCATGGAGTAGTTTACTAACACTGTTTTCGTGAAATCTGCAATGGGATATTTCAGAGTACATTGAAGCTTATGGTTTCAAATGAAATATCCTCATATAAAAACTAGAAAGAAGCTTTCTGAGAAACCGCTTTGTGATGTGTTAATTCATCTCACAGAGTTACACTCTTCTTTTCATGGATCAGTTTGGTAGCACCTTTTTGGAGGAATCTGAGAAGGGATAATTAGAAACACCTTGAAGCCAATGGTGAAAAGGAAATATTCTCAGATAAAAAGTAGAAAGAAGCTTTCTGAGAAACTCCTTTCTGATGTGTGAACTCATCACACAGTGTTACACCGTTCTTTTCATTGAGCTTTCTGGGAAACTTCTTCATGACGTGTGAATTCATTACAAGGACTTACACGTTTATTTTCATGGAACAGTTTTCTAACACTGTTTTCATAGAATCTGCACATGGATATTTGTGCACACATTGAGGCCTAAGGTTAAAAAGGAAATATCCTCAGATAAAAACTAGAAAGACATTTTCAGCAAAACTGCTTTGTGATGTGTGAATTTATCTCATGCAGATACACCATACCTTTCATTGAGCAGTGTCCTAACACTGCTTTCGTGGAATATTCAAAGGGACATTTTAGAGACCATTGAAGTTTAAGGTGGCAAAGGAAATACCCTCATATAAAAACTAGAAAGAATCATTCTGAGGAAATACTTTCTGATTTGTTAATTCATCTCACCGAGTTACAAGATTATTTTCATGAATGAGTTTGTTAGTACTGTGTTCATGGATTCTGCAAAGGGATAATGGGCAGTGCATGGAGGCCTGTAGAGAAAAAGGATATCTGCTCACATAAAAACTAGAAAGAAGCTTTCTGAGAAAGTTCTTTGTGATGTGTGAATTCATCGCACAGAGTGACAGCATTCTTTTCATGGAGTAGTTTACTAACACTGTTTTCGTGGAATCTGCAAAGAGATATTTGGGAGCACATTGAGGTCTATGGTGAAAAAGGAAATATCCTCAGATAAAAACTAGAGAGAAGCTTTCTGAGAAACTGCTTTGTGATGTGTGAATTCGTCTCACAGAGTTACACTGTTGTTTTCATTGAGCAGTTTGCTAACACTGTTTTCTCAGAATCGGAAAAAGGATATTTCAGAGTGCAATGAAACTTATGGTGACAAACAAAATATCCTCATAGAAAAAGTAGAAAGAAGTTTTCTGGAAAACTGCTTTGTGATTTGTGAATGCTTTCCACAGAGATACATGATTCTTTTCGTGGATCACATTGGTTACACTTTTTTTGTGGTATCTGAGAAGGGATATTTTGAAATGTACTGAAGCCTATGGTGACAAGGGAAATATCCTCAGATTAAATCTAGAAAGAAGATTTCTGAGAAATCGCTTTGTGATGTGTGAATTCATCTCACTGAGGTACAGCATTCTTATCAGGGAGCAGTTTGGTAACACTGTTTTCGTGGAATTTGTAAAGGGATATTTTGGAGCACATTGAGTACTATGGTGAAAAAGGAAGTATCCTCAGATAAAAACTAGAAAAATGCTTTCTGAGAAACTGCATTGAGATGTTTGTATTCATCTCAGAGTGTTACACCATTCTCTTCATAGAGCAGTTTGCTAACACTGTTTTTGAGGAATCTGCAAAGGGATATATGGGAGCATACTGAGGCGTATGGTGAGAAAGGAAACATACTTAGATAAAAACTAGAAAGAAGCTTCCTGAGAAATGGCCTTGTGGTGTGAGCATTTGTTTCGCAGAGTTACAGTTTTTTTAATTGAGCAGTTTTCTAACACCATTTTCTTGGAATCTGCAATGGTATATTTCAGAGCACTTTGAAGCTTATGGTGAGAAAGAATATCCTCAGACAAAAATTAGAAGGAAAGTTTCTCAGAAACAGCTTTCTGATTTGTTAATTCATTTCACAGAGTTTTATTATTCTTTTCATGTATCAGTTTGGTAGCACTGTTTTTGGGGAATCTGAGAAAGGATGCTTTGGATCGCATTGAAGCCTGTGGTGACAAAGGAAATATCCTCAGATAAAAACTAGAAAGAAATTTTCTAAAAAGTTCTTTGTGACGTGTGAAATCATCTCACAGAGTTACACCTTTTTTCATCGAGCAGTTTGCTAACACTGGTTTCGTGGAATCTGCAAAGTCATATTTGTGAACCCATAGTGGTCCATAGTAAAAAAAGAAATATCCTCAGATAAAAACTAGAATGAAGCTTTCTGAGAAACTACTTTGTTCTTTGTGAATTCATCTCACAGAGGTACACGATACTTTTCATGGAGCTGTTTGGTAGCACTGTTTTTGGGAAATCTGAGAAGCGCTATTTTCGATTAAATTCAACTCTATGGTAACAAAGGAAATATCCTCAGGTAAAATCTAGAAAGAACCTTTCTGAGATTGTCCTTTGTGATGCGTGAATTCATCTCACAGGGTTACACCATTATTCTCATTGAGAAGTTTACTAATTTTTTTTTTGGAATCTGCGATTCAGGATTGCATTGAGGCCTAGGGAGAAAAATTAAATATCCTCAGACAATAACTGGAAAGAAGCTTTCTGAGAAACTGCTTTTTGATATGTGAATTCATCTCACAGAGTTATGCTGTTCTTTTCATTTAGCAGCCTTCTAACAATGTTCTCTTGGAATCTGCAGTGGGATATTTCAGAATGCATTGAAACTATGGTGACAGAAGAAATATCTTCATATAAAAACTAGTAAGAAACTTTCTGAGAAACTGCTCTGTGATGTGTTAAATCATCTCACTGACTTACATGACTCCTTTCATGGATCTGTTGGTAGCACTGTTTTAGGGTAAACTGAGAAGGGATATTTTGGATTGCGTTGAAGACTAGGGAGACTAAGGAAATATCCTCAGACAAAAACTAGAAAGAATCTTTCTGAGAAAGTTCTTTGTGATGTGTGAATTCGTCTCACAGAGTTACAACTCTCTATTCATGGAGGAGTTTACTAACACTGTTTTCATGGAATCTAGAAAAGGATATTTGGGAGTGCCATGAGGCCTACAGTGAAAAAGGCAATATCTTCAGATAAAAATTAGAAAGAAACTTTCTGAGAAATTGTTTTGCGATTTGTGAATTCTTCTCACAGAGTTACACAACTCTTTTTGTTGGTCAGTTTGATAGCACTGTTTTAGGGCTATCTGGAAGGGATACTTTGGATCACATTGAAGCCTATTGTGACAAAGGAAGTATCCTCAGATCAAAACTAGAAAGAAGCTTTCTGAGAAACTTCTTTGTGATGTGTGAATTCATCTCACAGAGTTACACAATTCTTTTCATTGAGTTGTTTGATAAAACTGTTTTAGTGGAATGTGCAAAGGGATATATGGGAGTGCATTGATACCTATGATGAAAAAGGATATATCCTCAGATAAAAACTATGGAGAAGCTTTTTAAGAAACTGCTTTGTGATGTGTGAGTTCATCTCACAGAATTACAGTGTTATTTTCATTGAGCAGCTTGCTAAAGCTGTTTTCATGCAATCTGCATTGGGGTATTTTAGAGCGCATTGGAGTTTATGGTGACAAAAGAAATATCCTCAGACAAAAGGAGGAAAGAAGCTTTCTGAGAAACTGCTTTGTGATTTGTCAATTCTTCTCACAGAGTTACATGATTCTTTTCATGGATCACTTTGATAGCACTGTATTTGGGGTATCTGGAAGGGATATTTTGAATAGTGTTGAAGCCTAGGGTGACAAATGAAATATCCTCAGATAAAAACTAGAAAGAAGCTTTCTGAGAAACTGCTTTGTGATGTGTTAATTCATCTCACAGTGTTACACGATTCTTTTCATGGATCAGTTTTGTAGCACTTTTTTTGGGGAAAGTGAGAAGGGACATTTTGGATCTCATTGAAGCCTATGGTGACAAAGAAAATCTCTTCAGATAAAATCTAGGAAGAAACATTCCAAGAAACTGCTTTGTGATGTATGAATTCATCTCAAAGAGTTACATAGTTCTTTCATTGAGCCGTTTGATAACACTGTCTTTGTGGAATCTGCAAAGGCATATTTGGGAGCGCATTGAGGCCTAAGAACTATGTATATAAAAAGTATATATCCTCAGATAAAAGCTAGAGAGAAGCTTTTTGAGAACATGCTTTGTAATGTGCGAATTAATCTCACCGAACAACACCTTTCTTTTCATGGAGCAGTTTGCTAACACTGTCGTCATGCAATCTGCAAAGGAATATTTGCCAACACATTGAAGCCTATAGTGAGAAAGGACATATCTTCCTAGATAAATGAGACAGAAGCTTTCTGAGAAACTGCTAAAGGATGTTCGAATTCACCACAGTGAGTTACACTCTTCTTTTCATTGAGCAGTTGAGTAACACTGATTTCTTGGCATCTTCGATGGCACATTTCAGAGCGCAATGAAGTTTATTGTGGAAAAGGAAATATCTTCAGTCTAAAACTAGAAAGAAGCTTTCTGAGAATCTCCTTTGCGATGTGTAAATTCATTTCAGAGAGTTACACTGTTCTTTTCTTTGAGCTGCTTACTAACCCTGTTTTCTTGGTATCTGAAATGCAATATTTCAGAGCGCATTGAAACTTATGGTGTCAAAGGAAATATCCTCAGACAAAAACAAGAAAAAAGTTTTCTGAGAAAGTTCTCTGTGATGTTTTCATTCATCTCAAATATTCACAACTTTCTTTTCATAGGGAAGTTTGCTAACAGAGGTTCTGTGGAATCTGCAAAGGGATATTTATGAGTGCATTGAGGTTTATAGTGAAAAAGGAAATACAATCTGATGAAAACTATAAAGAAACTTTCTGAGAAACTGCTTTGTGATGTGTGAATTCATCCAACAGAGTTACGCCATTGTTTTCATTGTGAAGTTTGATAACACTGTTTTTATATAATCTGCAATAGGATACCTGAGAGCACATTGAAGCCTTAGGTGACAAAGGAAATATCCTCGTAGAAAAACCAAAAAGAAGCTTTCTGAGAAACTGCTTTGTGATGTGTGAGTTTAGCTCACAGAGTTACATGGTTCTTTTCATTGAGCAGTGTGCTAACACTGTTTTCTTGGAATCTGCAATGGGATATTTTGGAGCACATTGAAGTTTATTGTGACAAATGAAATATCCTCATATAAAAACTGGAAATATGCTTTCTAATTCGTCTCACAGGGTTACACAATTCATTTCATGGATCCCTTTGGTAGCATTGCTTTTGGGGAATATTAGAAGGGATATTTTGAATCACATTGAAGGCTATGGTGACTAAGGAAATATTATCAGATTAAAAACTAGAAAGAAGCTTTCTGATAAACTGCTTTGTGATGTGTGAATTCATGTGCCAGTGTTACACTATTCTTTTCATTGAGCAGTTTGCTAACACTGCTTTCTTGGAATCTACAGTGGCATATTTCGGAGTGCATTGAAGATTATTGTGAAAAAGGAAATATCCTCAGACAAAAACTAGAAAGAAACTTGCTC
>NW_012101258.1:120034-122279 GCF_000951045.1 Mandrillus leucophaeus
TCCAAGAACTACGGTGAAAAAGGAGATAACTTCAGATATAAACTGGAGAGAAGCTTTTCAAGAAACAGTTTTGTTGTGTGTATTCATCTCACAGAGTTTAACCTCTTTGTTGATTAAACAGTTTGACATTACTGTTTTTGTGCTATCTGAGAGGAGATATTTAGGAACACATTGAAGTCTATAGTGAAAAATGAAATATATTCAGATTTAAACTAGAAATGAAGCTTTCTGAGAAACTGCTTTGTGATGCGTGAACTCATCCCAAAGAGTCACACCTTTCTTTTCACGGAGCAGTTTATTATCACTGTTTTTGTGGAATATGCAGAGGGCTATTTGGGAGTGCATAGAGGCCTAAGGTGAAAAAAGAAAATTCTTCAGGTAAAAACTGGATAAAAGTTTTCTGAGAAACTCTTTGTGACGTGTGCATTCATCTCATAGAGCCAAACGTTTCTGTTGAGGGAGCACTTTGGCATCACTTTTTTTGTGGTGTTTCAGAAGGGATACTTCAAAGTGCATTGAAGCCTATGGTGGAAAAGTTAATGTCCTCAGATAAAAACTAGAAAAAGCTTCGGAGAAACTGCTTCATGATGTGTCAATTTATCTCACAGAGTTACATCATTCTTTTAATGAAGCAGTCTGTTAGCACTGTTTTAGTGGCATCTGCAGAGGGATAATTTGCGGCACATAGAGGCCTAAGGCGAAAAAAGAAATTTCTTAAAGTAACAACTGGAGAGAAACTTTCAGAGAAACTCTTTTGTGATGTGTGCATTCACCTCATAGAGATGAACATTTCTGTTTTGGGAGCACTTGGCATCACTGTTTTTTGGTGTCTGAGAACGGATATTTGGGAGTGCATTGAAGCCTATGGTGGAAAAGAAAATATCCTCAATATAAACTAGAAAGAAACTTTCTTCGAAAGTGCTTTGTGATGTGTTAATTCATCTCACAGAGTTACACGATTCTTTTCATGGATCAGTTTGGAAGCTCTCTTTTTGGGGAATCTGAGAAGAGATATTTTGGATGGCATTGAAGCCAACGGTCACAAAGTCAATATCCTCATATAAAATCTAGAAAGAAGCTTTCTGAGAAAGCTATTTGTGATGTGCAAATTCATCTCACAGAGTTACACCTTTCTTTTCATGGAGCAGTTAGCTAACACTCTTTTCATGGAATCTGCAAAGGGATATTTGGGAGCGCATTCAGGGCTATAGTGAAAAAGGAAATATCCTCAGATAAAAACTAGAAAGAAGCTTTTTGAGAAACAGCTTTGTGATGTGTGAATTCATCTCACATAGTTACACTGTTCTTTTCATTCAGCAATTTGTTAAAAATGTTTTCGTGAAATCTTCAATAGTGTAGTTTGGAGTGCATTGAGGCCTATGGTGACAAAGGAATTTTCCTCAGATAAAAACAAAAAAGAAGCTTTCTGACAAACTGCTTTGTGATGTGTGAATTCGTCTCACAGAATTACACCATTCTATACATGGAGCAGTTTGGTAGCACTGTTATTGGGGAATCTGAGAAGGCATATTTTGGATTGTATTGAAGCCTAGGGTAACAAAGGAAATATCCTCAGAGAAAAACCACAAAGAAGCTTTCTGAGAAACTTCATTGTGATGCGTGAATTTATCTCACAGAGTTACATGATTCTTTAAATGGAGGAGTGTGCTAACACTGATTTCATGGAATTTGTAAAGGGATATTAGGGAGTGCATTGAGGCCTATGGTGAAAAAGGAAATATTCTCAGATAAAAAGGAGAAAGAAGATTTCAGAAAAACTGCTGTGTGATGTGTGAATTCAGCTGAAAATGTTACACTCTTCTTTGCGTTGAGCAGTTTGCTTACACTGTTGTCTTGGAATCTGCAATCTGATATTTTGGAGGGCATTGAAGCTTCTGGTGATAAAGGATATATCCTCATATAAAAACTAGAAAGAAGCTTTCTGAGAAACCTCGTTCTGATGTGTTAGTTCATCTCACAGAGTTACACAATTCTTTTCATAGAGGAGTTTGGTAGCACTGTATTTGGTGAATCTGAGAAGGGATATTCTGGACCACATTGAACCGTAAGTTGACAAAGGAAATACCCTCAGATAATAACTAGAAAGATGCTTTTTGCAAAAGTTCTTTGTGATGTGTGAATCCGTCTCAGAGAGTTACACATTTCTTTTCATGGAGCAGTTTTATAACACTGTTTTGTGGAACCTGAAATGGATATTCAGGAGTGCATTGAGGACTATAGTAAA
>NW_012101258.1:122427-125518 GCF_000951045.1 Mandrillus leucophaeus
AATTCGAGAAATGATATTTTGGATTGCATTGAAGCCTGTGTTGACAAAGGATATATCATCAGATAAAAGTTAGAAAGAAGCTTTCTGAGACACTTCTTTGTGATGTGTTACTTTATCTCACAGAGTTACACCTTTCTTTTCATGGAGAAGTTTGCTAACACAGTTTTCATGGAATCAGCAAAGGGATATTTGGAAGTGCATTGATGCTTATGGTGAAAAAGGAAAAATCCTCCTATAAAAACTAGAAAGAAGCTTTCTGAGAAAGTGCTTTGTGATGTTTGAATTCATCTCTGAGACTTATACTGTTATTTTCATTGAGAAGTTTGCTAACACCGTTTTCTTGGAATCTGCAATGGGATACTTCGGACTGCATTAAAGCTTAAGGTGACAAAGGAAATATCCTCATTAAAAAAACTTGAAAGAAACTTTCTGAGAAACTGCTTTATGATGTGTTAATTTATCTCTCAGAATTACACGATTCTTTTCAAGGAGCAGTTTGGTAGCACTGATTTTGGGGAAACTGAGAAGGGATATTTTGGATCGCATTGAAACCTACAGTGACAAAGGAAACATCCTCAGATTAAAAGTAGAAAGAATCTTTCTGAGAAACTTCTTTGTGATGTGTGAATTCATCTCACATATTTACACCTTTCTTTTCATGGAGCAGTTTCCTAACAGCCTTTTCATGGAATCTGCAAAGGCATATTTAGGAGTGTATTGAGGCCTATAGTGAAAAAGTAAATATCCACAGATACAAACTAGGAGGAAGCCTTCTGATAAACGACTTTGTGATGTGTGAATTCACCACACAGAGTTACAGCATTCCTTTAATTGAGAAGTTTGATAACACTGTTTTCACGGAATCTGCAATAGAATATTTGGGAGTATATTGAAGACTATGACGACACAGAAAATATCCTCAGATAAAAACCAAAAATATGCTTTCTGAGAACATTCATTGTGATATGTGAATTCAACTCACAGAGTTACACTCGTCTCTTCATTGAGCAGTTTGCCAACTCTGTTTTTTTGGAATCTGCAATGTGATATTTTGGAGTACATTGAACTTTATATTGACAAAGGAAACATCCTCAGACAAAAGGTAGAAAGAAGCTTTCTAAGACACAGTTTTGTGATATGTGAATCCATCTCACAGAGTTACACGATACTTTTCATGGAGAAGTTTGGTAGCACTGGTTTTGGGTAATCTGAGAAGGGATATTTTGGATTGCATGAAAGCCTATGGTGAGAAAAGAAATATCCTCAGACAAAAACTAGAAAGAAGCTTTCTGAGAAACTTCTTTGTGGTGTGTGAATTCATCTCACAGAATTTCATGATTCTCTTCATGGAGCACTTTTGTATCACTGTTTTTGGGGAATCTGAGAAGGAATATTTTGGATCACCTTGAAGACTGTGGGGACAAAGGAAATATCCTCAGATAAAAATTAGAAAAATCCTTTCTGAGAAACTGCTTTGTGATGTGTGAATTCATGTCATAGGGTTACACCATTGTTTTCATTGAGCTGTTTGATAACACTGTTTTCATGGAATCTCTGAAGGGATATTTGGGAGCGCTTTGAGGAAAACTAAAAAGAAGCTTTCTGAAAAACTGCTTTGTGATTAGGGAATTCATGTCACAGAGTGACAGGATTCTTTTCATGGCACAGTTTCATAGCACTGTTTTTGGTGGATCTGAGTAGGGATATTTAGGATTGTATTGAAGCCTATGGTGACAAAGGAAATATCCTCAGATAAAAACTAGAAAGAAGCTTTGTGAGAAACTGCTTTGTGATGTGTGAATTCATCTCACAGAGTTACACTATTCTTTTTAATGAGAAATTTACTATCACTGTTTTCTCAGAACCTACAACGGGATATTTCAGAGCACATTGAGGCCCCTAGTGAAAAAGGAATTATGCTCAGATAAAAACTAGAAAGAAACTTTCTGAGAAAGTTCTTTGTGATGTGTGATTTCATCTCACAGAGTTACAGCTTTCTTTTCACTGAGCAGTTTGCTAACACTGTTGTTGTGGAATCTGCGAAGGGATATTTGGGAGCGCATTGAGGCCTGTGGTGAAATAGGAAATTTCCTCAGATAAAAACTAGAAAGAAGCTTTCTGAGAAATTGCTTTGTGATGTGTGAATTCATCTCACAGAGACACACTGTCCTCTTCATTGAGTAGTTTGCTAACACTGTTTTCCTGCTATCTGCAATGGGATATTTCGGAGCGTATTGAAGCTTATGGTGACAAAGGAAATATCCTCAGACAAAAACTAGAGAGAAGCTGTCTGATAAACTGCTTTGTGGTTTGTGAATTCTTTTCAAAGAGTTAAACGATTCTTTTCATGGTGCAGATTGGTTGCACTGTTTTTGGGGAATCTGAGAATGGACATTTTGGTTCGCTTTGAATACTATGGTGAGAAAGGAAATATCTTCAGATAGAAACTAGAAAGAAGCTTTCTGAGAAAGTTCTTTTTGATGTGTGACTTCATTTCACAGAGTTACACCTTTCTTTTCATTCAGAAGTTTGCTAACACTGTTTTCATGGAATGTGCAAAGGGATATATGGGAGTGCACTGAGGCCTATGGTTAAAAAGGAAATATCCTCGGTAAAAACTAGAATGAAGCTTTCTAGGAGACTGCTTTTTGATTTACGAATTCACCTCACAGCGTTACACCTTTCTTTTCATTGAGCAGTTTGCTAACACTGTTTTCTTGGAATCTGCAAATGGATATTTCGGAGTGCATTGAAGCTTAGGGTGACAAAGGAAATGTTCTTATATGAAAACTAGAAGGAAGCTTTCTGAGAAACTCCTTTGTGATTTGTGAATTCTTCTCACAGAGTTACACTATAATTTTCATGGATCAGCTTGGTAGCACTGTTTTTGGGTATCTGCAAAGGCATATTTTGGATTGCATAGAAGCCTAGTTTAACAGAGGATATATCGTCAGATAAAAACTGTAAAGAAGTTCTCTGAGAAACTTCTTTGTGATGTGTGAATTCATCTCACACAGTTACTCCTTACTTTTCATGGAGCAGTTGAATAGCACTCTTTTCATATAATCTGCAAGGGATATTTGGGAGTGGA
>NW_012101258.1:125568-130018 GCF_000951045.1 Mandrillus leucophaeus
GCACTGAGGCCTATGGTTAAAAAGGAAATATCCTCGGTAAAAACTAGAATGAAGCTTTCTAGGAGACTGCTTTTTGATTTACGAATTCACCTCACAGCGTTACACCTTTCTTTTCATTGAGCAGTTTGCTAACACTGTTTTCTTGGAATCTGCAAATGGATATTTCGGAGTGCATTGAAGCTTAGGGTGACAAAGGAAATGTTCTTATATGAAAACTAGAAGGAAGCTTTCTGAGAAACTCCTTTGTGATTTGTGAATTCTTCTCACAGAGTTACACTATAATTTTCATGGATCAGCTTGGTAGCACTGTTTTTGGGTATCTGCAAAGGCATATTTTGGATTGCATAGAAGCCTAGTTTAACAGAGGATATATCGTCAGATAAAAACTGTAAAGAAGTTCTCTGAGAAACTTCTTTGTGATGTGTGAATTCATCTCACACAGTTACTCCTTACTTTTCATGGAGCAGTTGAATAGCACTCTTTTCATATAATCTGCAAGGGATATTTGGGAGTGGAATGAAGTCTATGGTGAAAAAGGAAATATCCTCAGTAAATACTAGAAGGATGCTTTCTGAAACACTGCATTGTGATGTGTGAACTCATCTCACAGTGTTTCACTGCTCTTTTCATTGTGCAGTTTGCTAACACCTTTTCTTGGAATAGGCAATGGGATATTTCAGAGCCCGTTGAAGTTTATGGTGACAAAGGAAATACCCTCATATAAAAAATAGAAAGAAGCTTTCTGAGAAACTGCTTTGTGGTGTGTGAATTCATCTCACAGAGTTACACAGTTCTCTTCATTGAACAGTTTCTTAAATCTGTTTTCATGGAATCTGAAATGAGTATTTCGGAGTGCATTGAAGCTTATTGTGAAAAAGGAAGTAACCTCAGACAAAAACTAGAATGAAGCTTTCTGAGAAACTGCTTTCTGAGGTGTTAATTCATCTCACAGAGTTACACGAATCTTTTCATGGAGCAGTTTTGTAGCACTGTTTATGGGGTATCTGAGAAGGGATATTTTGGATCACTTTGAAGCTTATGGTGACAAAGGAATTATCCTCAGATAAAAACTAGAAAGAAATTTTCTGAGAAAGTTCTTTGTGATGTGTGCATTCATCTCACAGAGTTACAACTTTCTTTCCATGGAGCAGTTTGCTAACAGTGTTCTCTTGGAATCTTCAAAGGGATATTTGGGAGCGCATTGAGGCCTCCAATGAAAAAGGAAATATTCCCATATAAACACTAGAAACAAGATTTCAGAGAAAATGATTTGTGACGTGTGATTTCATCTCATAGTGTTACACTGTTCTTTTCATTTAGTCGTTAGCTAAAACTGCTTTCTTGGACTCTTCAGTGCGATATTTCAGAGCACATTGAAGTTTATGGTGACAAATGAAATATCCTCCTATAAAAACTAGAAAGAAGCTTTCTGAGAAACTGCTTTGTGATGTGTTAATTCATCTCACAGAGTTACATAATACTTTTCATGGATCAGTTTGTTCGCACTGACTTTGGGGAATCTTATAAGGGATATTTTGGATCACATTGAAGCCTATGGTGACAATGGAAATATCCTCAGACAAAAACTATAAAGAAGATTTCTGAGAAACTTCACTGTGATGTGGGAATTTATCTCAGGGTGTTACACCTTTTCTTTTAATGGAGCAGTTTGCTAACACAATTTTCGTGGAATCTGCAAAGGTTTGTTTGGGAGCACATTGAGGCCTGTGATGAAAAAGGAAATATCCTCAGATAATAACTAGAAAGAAGCTTTCAGACAAACTGCTTTGTGATGTATGAATTCATCTCACAGAGTTACACTGTTGTTTTCTTTTAGCAGTCTGCTAACACTGTTTTCTTGGAACCAGCAATGGGATATTTGGGAGCACATTGAAGTTTATGGTGTCAATGGAAATATCTTCAAATGAAAAATAAAGAATGTTTCTGAGAAACTGCTTTGTAATGTGTTAATTCATCTCACAGAGTTACACGATTCTTTTCACAGATCAGTTTGGGAGCACTGGTTTTGGGGAAACCTAGAAGGGATATTTTGTGTTGCATTGAACCCCTTGGTGACTGAGGATATATCCTCAGATATAAACTACCAAGAATCTTTCTGAGAAAGTTCTTTCTGATGTGTGAATTCGTGTCACAGGTTTACACCATTCTTCTCATGGAACTGTTTGCTAACACGGTTTTCGTGGAATCCACAAAGAGAAATTTGGGAGCACATTGTGGCCTAGAGTGAGAAAGGGAATATCCTCACAGAAAGACCAAACAGAAGCTTTCTGAGAAATTGCTTTGTGATGTTTGAATTCATCTCACAGAGTTACACTGTTCTTTTTATTGAGCAGAGGGCTAAGACTGTTTCCTTTTAATCTCTAATGGGATATTGTGGAGCGCATTGAAGGTTATGGTGACAAAGGAAATATCCTCATATCAAAACTAGACTGAACCTTTCTGAGAAGCTGCTTTGTGTTGTGTTAATTCATCTCACAGAGATGCATGATTCTTTTCATGGATCAGTTTGCTAACACAATTTTCGTGGACTCTGCAAAGGTTTGTTTGGGAGCGCATTGAGGCCTGTGATGAAAAAGGAAATATCCTCAGATAATAACTAGAAAGAAGCTTTCAGACAAACTGCTTTGTGATGTATGAATTCATCTCACAGAGTTACACTGTTGTTTTCTTTTAGCAGTCTGCTAACACTGTTTTCTTGGAACCAGCAATGGGATATTTGGGAGCACATTGAAGTTTATGGTGTCAATGGAAATATCTTCAAATGAAAAATAAAGAATGTTTCTGAGAAACTGCTTTGTAATGTGTTAATTCATCTCACAGAGTTACACGATTCTTTTCACAGATCAGTTTGGGAGCACTGGTTTTGGGGAAACCTAGAAGGGATATTTTGTGTTGCATTGAACCCCTTGGTGACTGAGGATATATCCTCAGATATAAACTACCAAGAATCTTTCTGAGAAAGTTCTTTCTGATGTGTGAAGTCGTGTCACAGGTTTACACCATTCTTCTCATGGAACTGTTTGCTAACACGGTTTTCGTGGAATCCACAAAGAGAAATTTGGGAGCACATTGTGGCCTAGAGTGAGAAAGGGAATATCCTCACAGAAAGACCAAACAGAAGCTTTCTGAGAAATTGCTTTGTGATGTTTGAATTCATCTCACAGAGTTACACTGTTCTTTTTATTGAGCAGAGGGCTAAGACTGTTTCCTTTTAATCTCTAATGGGATATTGTGGAGCGCATTGAAGGTTATGGTGACAAAGGAAATATCCTCATATCAAAACTAGACTGAACCTTTCTGAGAAGCTGCTTTGTGTTGTGTTAATTCATCTCACAGAGATGCATGATTCTTTTCATGGATCAGTTTGGTAGCATTGCTTTTGTGGGGTATGAGAAGGGATATTTGGGAGCACATGGAAGCTGATGGTGGAAAAGGAAATATCCTGAGATAAAAACTAGAAAGAACCTTTATGTGAAATTTCTTTTTGATGGGTGAGTTCATCCCTCAGAGTTACACCTTTATTTTCTTTGAGTAGTTTGGTAGTACTGTTTTTAAGTAATCTGCAAGGGGATGCTGGGGATCTCCAAGGGCCTATGGCAAAAAAGGAAATAACTTCAGATAAAAACTAGAGAGAACCTTTTCAAGAAACAGTTTTGCGATATGTGTATTCATGTCATAGAATTTAACCTTTTTGTTGATTGAGCAGTACGTCATCACTGTTTTTGTGGTAACTGAGAAGAGTTATTTGGGAGCACATTGAAGCCTATGGTGACAAGGGAAATATCCTCAGATAAAAACTAGAAAGAAGCTTTCTGAGAAATTTCTTTGTGTCACGTGAATTCATTTCACAGAGTTATACCTTTCTTTTAATGGAGCAGTTTGCTAACACTATTTTTGTGGAATCTGCAGAGTGATATTTGGGAGTGAGTTGAGGCCGATTGTAAAAAAGGAAATATCCTCAGAAAAAAATCAAAAAGAAGCTTACTGAGAAACTTCTTCGTGATGTGTATTCATCTCACAGATTTTCACTGTTATTTTCATTGATCAGTTTGCTACCAATGTTTTCTTGGAATCTGCAATCTGATGTTTCGGAGCACATTGAAGCTTAGAGTGACAGAGGAAATATCCTCATATCAAAACTAGACAGAAGGTTTCTGAGAAACTGATTTGTGATGTGCTAATTCATCTCACAGAGTTACACGATTCTTTTCATGGGTCAGGTGGTTAGCATGGTTTTGGGAAATCTGAGAAGGGATATTTTGGATCACATTGAAGAATAGGGTGACAAACGAAATAGTCTCAGATAAGAATTAGAAAGAAGCTTTCCGACTAAGTTCTTTGTGATGTGTGAATGGATCTCACAGAGTTGTACCTTTCTTTTCATGGAGCAGTTTGCTAACACTGTTTTTGCGGAATCTTTAAAGGGATA
>NW_012101258.1:130574-132622 GCF_000951045.1 Mandrillus leucophaeus
CATCATCAGATAAAAATTACAAAGAAGCTTTCTGAGAAACTGCTTTGTGGTGGGAGAATTAATCTCACAGAGGTACACCGTCCTTTTCTTTGAGCCGTTTGATAACACTGTTTTCGTGGAGTCTGCAAAAGGATATTTCTGCGTGCATTGAAGCCTATGGTGACAAAGGAAATATCCACATAGAAAAACCAAGAAGAAGATTTCTGAGAAACTGCTTTCTGATGTGTGAATTCAACTCACAGAGTTACACTGTTCTTTTCATTGAGCAGTTTACTAGCACTGTTTTCTTGGAATCTATGATGGGATATTTTGGGGCACATCGAAGCTTATTGTGAAAAGTAAATATCCTCAGACAAAAACTAGAAAGAAATATTCTGAGAAACTGCTTTCTGATTTGTGAATTCATCACACAGAGCAACACGATACTTTTCATGGATCAGTTTGTTAGCTCTGATTTTGGGGAACCTGAGAACGGATACTAAGGATTGCCTTGAAGCCTATGGTGACAAAGGAAATATCCTCAGATAAAAACTACAAAGAAGCTTTCTGAGAAAGTTCTTTGTGATGTGCAAATTCATCTCACAGGGTTACAGCTTTCCTTTCATGGAGCTGTTTGCTAATCCTGTTTTCGTGGAATCTGCGAAGGGATATTTGGGAGTGCATCGAGGCCTGTAGTGAAAAAAGAAATATCATCCAAAAAAAAAAAAAAAAACTAGAAAAAACTTTCTGAGCAACTGCTTTGTGATTTGTGAATTCATCTCACAGAACTACACCGTTCTTTTCATTGAGCCTTGTGATAGCACAGTTTTCGTGAAATCTGTAATAGGATATTTGGGAGCACATTGAAGCCTATGGTGACAAAGAAAGTATCCTCAGATAAAAACCAAAAAGAAGCTTTTTGAGAAACTGCTTTGTGATGTGTGAATTCATCTCACAGAGTTACACTCTTCTTTTCATGGAGCAGTTGGCTAACACTGTTTTCTTGGAATCTACAATGGCATATTTTGGAGTGCAATGAAGCTTATTGTGAAAAAGGAACCATCCTCAGAAAAAAAACTAGAATGAAGCTTTCTGGGAATCTGCTTTGTGATGTGTAAATTCACGTCAGAGAGTTACACTGTTCTTTTCATTGAGTAGTTTGATAACAGCGTTTTCTTGGAATCTGCAATGGGATATTTTGAAGCGCATTGAAGCTTATGATGACAAACGAAATATCCTCATATAAAAACTAGACAGAAGCTTTCTGAGAAACCGCTTTGTGATGTGTTAATTCTTCTCATGGAGTTTCACTGTTCTTTTCATGATACAGTTTGTTAGCACTGTTGTTGGGGAATCTGAGAAGGGATAGCTTGGATCACATTGAAGCTTGTGGTGACTAAGGAAAAAACCTCAGATAAAAACTAGAAGGAAGCTTTTTGAGGTAGTTCCTTGTGATGTGTGAAATTATCTCACAGACCTGTCTTTTCATGGGGCAGTTTGTTAACAGAATTTGCATGGAATCAGTCAAGGGGTGTTTATGAGCTCACTGAGGCCTATAGTGAAAAAGGAAATATAGTCAGATAAAAACTATAAAGAAACTTTCTGAGAAACTGCTTTGTGGTGTGTGAATTCATCCAGTAGAGTGACACCATTATTTTAATTGTGCAGTTTGATAACACTGTTTTCGTGGAATCTGCAATAGGATATCTGGGAGAGCATTGAAGCCTAAGGTGACAAAGGAAATATCCTCATAAAAAAAACCAAAAAGAAGCTTTCTGAGAATCTTCTTTGAGATGTGTGAATTTATCTCACAGAGTTACACGGTTCTTTTCAATGAGCAGATTATCACTGTTTTCTTGGAATCTGCAATGGCATATTTTGGAGTGCATTGAGGCTTATGGTGACAAAGGAAATATCCTCATATAAAAACTAGAAAGAAGCTTTCTGAGAAACTGCTTTGTGAAGTGTTAATTCATCTCACAGGGTTACACGATTCTTTTCGTGGGTCAGTTTGGTAGCACTGCTTTTGGGGAATCTGAGAAGGGATATTTTGGATTGCATTGAAGCCT
>NW_012101258.1:133099-134690 GCF_000951045.1 Mandrillus leucophaeus
GTGTGAATTCAACTCACAGAGTTACCCTGTTGTCTTCATTGAACAGTTTGTTAACACTGATTTATTGGAATCTACAATGGGATATTTCAGAGTACGTTGAAGCTTATTGTGAAAAAGGAAATATTCTCAGACAAAAAATAGAAAGAAACTTTCTGAGAAACTGCTATGTGACTTGTGAATTCATCTCACAGAGTTACATGTTTCTTTTCATTGTTCAGTTTGAGAGCACTGCTTTTGGGAAATCTGAGAAGTGATATTTTGGATGGCCTTGAAGCTTATGATGACAAAGGAAATATCCTCAGATAAAAGCTAGAGAGAAGTTTTCTGAGAAAGTTCTTGGTGATGTGTGAATTCATATCATGGAGCTACGCCTTTTTTTTCATGGAGCTGTGTGCTAACACTGTTTTCGTGGAATCTGTAAAGATATATTTGGGAATGCATTGAGGCCTATGGTGAAAAAGGAAATATCCTCAGATAATAATTAGAAACAAGGTTTCTGAGAAACTGCTTTGTGATGTGTGAATTCATCTCACAAAGTTACACTGTTCTTTTCATTTACCAGTCTGGTAACACTGTTTTCTTGGAATCTGTAATGGTATATTTCAGAGTGGATTGAAACTTATGGTAACAAAGGAAATATCTTAATATAAAAACTAGTAAGAAGCTTTCTGAGAAATCGCTATGTGATGTGTTAATTCATCTCACTGACTTACACGACTCCTTTCTTGGATCAGACTGGTATCACTGTTTTTGGGTAAACTGAGAAGGGATATTTTGGATTGCATTGAAGAATATGGTGACTAAGGAAATACCCTCTGATAAAAACTAGAAAGAATCTTTCTGAGAAAGTTCCTTGTAATGTGTGAATTCATCTCACCGAGTTACACGTTTCTTTTCATGGAACAATTTGCTAACACCATTTTCGTGGAATCTCCAAAGGGATATTTGGGGGTGCTGTGAGGCCTATAGTGGAAAAGAAAATACCTTCAGTTAAAACTAGAAAGAAGCTTTCTGAGAAACTCTTTTGTGATGTGTGAATTCATCTCACAGAGTTAACTGTTCTTTTCATTGAGAGGTTTGCTAACACTGCTTTCTTGTAATCTGCAATGGGATATTTCAGAGCACTTTGAAGATTATGGTGAAAAAGGAACTATCCTCAGACAAAAAAAGAAACTTTCTGAGAAACTGTTTTGTTATTTGTGAATTCATCTCACAGAGTTGCACGATTCTTTCCATGGATCAGTTTTATAGCTTTGCTTCTGGGGAAACTGAGAAGTGATATTTTAGATCTCATTGAAGCCTACGAGGACAAAGGAAATATCCTCATATAGAAACTAGAAAGAAGCTTTCTGAGATAGTTCTCTGTGATGTGTGAATTCATCTCTCTGATTTACACCTTTCTTTTCATGGAGCAGTTTGCTAACACTGTTTTCGTGGTTTGTGCAAAGGTATATTTGGGAGTGCATTGCGACCTCTGGTAAAAAAGGAAATATCCTCAGATAATAACTAGAAGAAAGCTTTCTGAGAAACTCCTTTGTGATGTGTGAATTCATCTCAAAGAGTTACACTGTTCTTTTCGTTTAGCAGCCTG
>NW_012101258.1:134877-137102 GCF_000951045.1 Mandrillus leucophaeus
CTAGAAAGAAGTTTTCTGAGAAACATCTTTGTGATATGTGAGTTCATCTCACAGAGTCACACCACTCCTTTCATGGAAAAGTTTGGTATCACTGCTTTTGGGGAGTCTGAGAAGGGATATTTTGGGTTATATTGAAGCCTATGGTGACAAAGGAAATATACTCAGATGAAAACTAGAAGGAAGATTTCGGAGAAATATCTTTGCGATGTGTGAATTCATCTCACAGAGTTACATGATTCTGTTCTTGGAGCACTTTGCTAACGCTGCTTTTGTGGAGTCTGCAAAGGGATATTTGGGAGTGAATTGAGGCCTATGGTGAAAAAGGAAGTATGCTCAGATGAAAACTAGAGAGAAGCTTTCTGAGAAACTGCTGTGTGATGTGCGAATTCATCTCACAGAGATACACTGTTCTTTTAGTTTAGCAGTCTACTAACACGGTTTTCTTGGAGTCTGCCATGGGATATTTTGGAGAACCTTGAAGCTTATGGTGACAAAGAAAATATCTTCATATAAAACTAGAAGGAAGCTTTCTGAGAAACCGCTTTGTGATGTGTTAGTTCATCTCACAGTGTTACACAATTGTTTTCATGTATCAGTTTGGTAGCACTGTTTTTGAGGAGACTGAGAAGGAATATTTTCAGTTGCATTGAAGCCTTTGGTGACTAAAGAATAATACTCAGGTAAAAACTAGAAAGAACCTTTCTGAGAAAGTTCTTTGTGATGTGTGAATTCATCTCACAGGGTTACACCTTTCTTTTCATGGAGCAGTTTGCTAACACTGTTTTTGTGTATCTGCAAAGGGTTATTTTGGAGCACATTGAGGCCTATGGTGAAAAAGGTTATATTCTCTGATAAAAGCTAGAAGGAAGCTTTCTGAGAAACTGCTTTGTGATGGATGGGTGAATTAATCTCACAGAGCTAAACCGTTCTTTTCTTTGAGCTGCTTGAAAACACTGTTTTTGTGGAGTCTGCAATAGGATATATTGGAGTGCATTGAAGTATAAGGTAATAAAGGAAATATCCCTGTAGAAAAACCAAAAAGCAGCCTTCTGAGAAACTGCTTTGTGATATGTGAATTCAACTCACAGTGTTACCCTGTTCTTTTCATTGAGCAGTTTGCTAACACAGTTTTCTTGGAATCTATGATGGGATACTTTGGAGCGCATTGAAGCTTATTGTGAAAAAGTAAATATCCTCAGACAAAAACTAGAAAGAAACATTCTGAGGAACTGCTTTTTGATTTGTGAATTCATCGCAAAGAGTTACACAATTCTTTTCATGGATCATTTTGATAGCTCTGTTTATGTGTAATCTAAGAAGGGATATTTTGGATCGCATTGAAGCCTATGGTGACAAATGAAATATCCTCAGATAAAAACTAGAAAGAAGCATTCTGAGAAAATTCTTTGTGATGTGTGAATTCCTGTCACAGAGTTACACATTTCATTTCTTGGAGCAGTCTGTTAACTCTTTTTTGTGGAATCTGAGAAGGGATACTTTGGATCTCATTGAGGCCTATGGTGACAAAGGAAATATTCTCAGATAAAAACTAGAAAGAAGATTTCTGAGAAAGTCCTTTGTGATGTGTGAATTTATTTCACAGAAGTACACTTTGATTTTTGGGGAGCAGTTTGCTAACATTGTTTTGTGGAATCTACAAAGGGATATTTGGGAGTGCTTTGAGGCCTATGGTGAAGAAGGATATATCCTCAGTTTAAAACTAGAAAGAAACTTTCTGAGACACTGCTTTGTGATGTGTGAATTCATCTCACAGAGTTACACTGTTCTTTCCATTGAGAAGACTGCTAACACTGTTTTCTTTTAACCTGTAATGGGATATTTCAGAGAACATTGAAGCTTACGGTGAAAATGGAAGTATCTTCAGACAAAAAAAGAAAGAAATTTTCTGAGAAACTTCTTTGTGATTTGTGAATTCATCTCACAGAGGTAAATGATTCCTTTCATGGATCAATTTGATAGCTCTGTTTCTGGGGAAAGTGAAAAGGGATATTTTGGAACACGTGGAAGCCTATGGGGACAAAGGAAATATCTCAGATAAAAACTAGAAAGAAGCTTTGTGAGAAAGTTCTTTGTGATGTGTGAATGCATCGCAGTTAGTTACATGTTTCTTTTCATGGAGCAGTTAGCTAACACTGTTTTTGTGGAATCTGCAAAGGTACATTTGGGAATGCATTGAGGCCTAAGGTGAAAAAGGAAATATCCTC
>NW_012101258.1:137361-138411 GCF_000951045.1 Mandrillus leucophaeus
TTCTTTTCATTGAGCAGTTTGCTAGCACTGTTTTCTTGGAATCTACAATGGCATATTTCAGAGCGCATTGAAGCTTATGGTATTAAAGGAAATACCCTCAGACAAAAACTAGAAAGAAACATTCTGAGAAACTGCTTGGTGATGTGTTGATTCTTCTCACAGAGTTACATGATTCTTTTCATGGATTAGTTTGGTAGCACGGTTTTTGGAGAATCTGAGAGGGGATACTTTGGATGGCATTGAAGCTTATGTTGACTAAGGAAATATCCTCAGATTGAAACTAGAAAGAATCATTCTGAGAAAGTTCTTTGTGATGTGTGAATTCATATCACAGAACTGCACCATTCTTTTCATGGAGAAGTTTGCTAACACTGTTTTCTTGGAATCTGCAATGGGATATTTCAGAGAACATTGAAACTTATGGTGACAAAGGAAATATCTTCGTATAAAAACTAGTAAGAAACTTTCCGAGAAACCGCTATGTGATGTATGGATGTGTGAATTCATCTCACAGAGTTATGTGACTGTTTTCATGGATCAGTTTGGTAGCATGGTTTTCGGGTAAATTGAGAAGGGATATTTTGGATCGCATTGAAAAATATGGTGACCAAGGAAATATCCTCAGATAAAAACTAGAAATAAGCTTTCTGAAAAAGCTCTTCATGATTTGTGAATTCAACTCACAGAGTTACAACTTTCTTTCCATGGAGCAGTTTGCTAACACTGTTTTCGTGGAATCTGCAAAGGGATATTTGAGAGTGCATTGAGGCCTATGTTGAAAAAGGGCATATTCTCAGTTAAAAACTAAAAAGAATCTCTCTAGGAAACTGCTTTGTGATGTATGAATTCATCTCTTAGATTTACACAGTTGTTTTCATTGAGCAGTTTGGTAACACTGTTGTCTTGGAATATGCAATGGGATATTTCCGAGCGCATTGAAGCCTACGGTGACAAAGGAAATATAGTCAGATTAAAACCCAAAAGGAGCCTTCTGAGAAACTGCTCTGTGTTGTGTCAGTTCATCTCACAGAGTTACACTGTTCTTTTCAT
>NW_012101258.1:140278-141526 GCF_000951045.1 Mandrillus leucophaeus
CAGTTTTCTTGGAATCTGCAACAGGATATTTCGGAGCACAATGAAGCTTATGGTGACAAAGGAAATATCCTCAGACAAAAACTAGAAAGAAGTGCTCTGAGAAACTGTCTTTTGATTTGTGAATTCGTCTCAAAGAGTTACATGATTCCTTTCATGGATCACTTCGGTAGCACTATTTCGGGGTATCTGAGAAGGGATGTAGGGGATTGCATTGAAGCCTATCGTGACAAAAAAAATCCTCAGATAAAAACTAGAGAGAAGGTTGCTGACAAACTGCTTTGTGATGTGTGAATTCATCTCAAAGTGTTACACGTTTCTTTTCATGGAGCAATTTGGTAACACTGGTTTCATGGAATCTGCAAGGGATATTTGGGCACGCACTGAGGCTTATGGTGAGAAAGGAAATATCCTCAGATAAAAACTATAAGGAAGCATTCTGAGAAACTGTTTTGTGATATGTGAATTCATCTCAGAGTGCTACACTGTTATTTTTTTTGGGCAATTTGTAACACTGTTTTCTATGAATCTGCAATGGGATTTTTCATAGCACATTAAAGTTCATGGCATCATAGGAAATATGCTCACAGGAAAAAGTAGAAAGAAACTTTCTGAGAAATTGCTTTGTGATATGTTAATTCATCTCACAGAGTTACACGATTATTTTCATGGATCAACTTGGTAGCATAGTTTTTGGGGAATCTGACAGGGAAAATTTGGATCTCATTGCAGCCTATTTTGACAAAGTAAATGTCCTCAGATAAAAACCAGAAAGAAGCTTTCTGAGAAAGTTCTCTGTGATGCGTGAATTCATCTCACAGAGTTACACTTTTCTTTACATGGAGCCCTTTACTAGCACTGTTTTCATGGAATCTGCAAAGGGATATTTTGGAGCGCATTTTGGCCTATGTTGAAAAACAAAATATTCGAAGTTAAAAACTAGATAAAGCTTTCTGAGAAACTGCATTGTGATGTGTGAGTTCATCTCACACAGTTACACCGTTCTTTTCACTGAGTCATTTGCGAACACTGTTTTCGTGCAATCTGCAAAGAGATATTTGGGAGTTCATTGAGGCCTATAGTGATAAAGGAAATGTCCTCAGCTAAAAACTAGAAAGAAGTTCTCTGAGAAACTGCTTTTTGATTCGTGAATTCATCTCACAGATTAACAGTGTTCTTTTCATTGGACTGTTTGATCACAGTCTTTTTGTGGAATCTGCAATAGGATATTTGGGAGTGCATTGAAGCCTA
>NW_012101258.1:142145-144472 GCF_000951045.1 Mandrillus leucophaeus
GCTTTCTGATGTGTGAATTCATCTCACAGAGTTACACCTTCCTTTTCATGGAGCAGGTTTTCAGTACTGTTTTTGGGGAATCTGAGAAGGGATACTTTGGATGGCATTGAAGATTATGGTAACAAAGGAAACACCTCAGATAAAAACTATACAGAAGCTTTCTGAGAAACTGCTTTGTCACGTGTGAATTCATCTCACAGAGGTACACGACTCTTTTCATGGATCACTGTGGTACCACTGTTTTGGGGGAATCTGAGAAGGGATATTTGGGATCATATTGAAGCCTTCGGTGACAAAGGAAATATCATCACATAAAAGCTAGAAAGAATCTCTCTGAGAAAGCTCTTTATGGTGTGTGAACTCGTCTCATGGAGTTACACTGTTCTTTTCATTGAGCAGCTTGTGAAAACTGTTTTTGTGGTATCTGCAAAGGGATATTTGGGAGTGCATTGAGGTCTATGGTGAAAAAGGAAATATCCTCATATAAAACCTAGAAAGAATCTTTCTGAGAAATTGCTTTGTCATTTGTGAATTCATCCCACAGAGTTACACTCTTCTTTTCATTGAGCAGTTTGTTAACACTGTTTTCTTGGAATCTGCAATATGATATTTCAGAGCACATGGAAGCTTGTGGTGATAATGGAAATATCCTAGGACAAAAACTAGAAAGAAGCTTTCTGACACACTTCTTTGTGATTTGTGATTTCATCACACAGTGTCACAAGTTTCATTTCATGGAGCAGTTTGCTAACACTGTTTTTGTGGAATCTGCAAAGGGATATTTGGGTGTGCTTTGAGGCCTATAGTGCAAAAGGAAGTATTCTCAGAATAACACTGGAAAGAAGCTTTCTGAGAAACTGCTTTGCGATGTGTGAATGCATCTCACAGAGTTCCACCATTCTTTTCATTGAGCAGTTTGATAACACTGATTTTGTGGAATCGGCCATAGGATATTTGGGAGTTCCTTGAAGCCTATGGTGACAAAGAAAATATCGTCATATAAAAACTAGAAAGAAGCTTTCTGAGAAACTGCTTTGTGATGTGTGAATTCATCTCACAGAGCTACACTGTTCTTTTCACTGAGCAGTTTGATAACACTGTTTTTGTTGAATCTGCAATGGGATATTTCGGAGCGCATTGAAGCTTATGGTGATAAAGGAAATATCCTCAAACAATAACTAAAAAGAAGCTTTCTCAGAAATTGCATTGTGGTTTGTGACTTCATCACACAGAGTTACACGATTCTATTCATGGAGCAGTTTGGTAGCAGTGTTTTTGAGGAATCTGAGAAGGGATAATAGGGATCACATTGAAGCATATGGTGACAAAGGAAATATCCTCAGATACAAACTAGAAAGAAGCTTTCTGAGACACTTCTTTCTGATTCATGAATTAACCTCACAGAGTTACACCTTTCTTTTAATGGAGCAGTTTGCTAAAACTATTTTTGTGTAATCAGCAAAGGGATATTCCCAAGCACGTTGATGCCTAGGGTGAACAAAGGAATATCCTCAAAGAAAAAGTAGAAAAAAGCTTTCTGAAAAACTGCTTTCTGATGTGTGAATTAATCTCACTATGTTACACTGTTCTTTTCATTGAGCAGTTTGCTAACACTGTTTTCATGGAATCTACAAGGGGATACTTTGGAGCTCATGGAAACTTATGGTGACATAGAAATATCCTCACATAAAAAGTAGAAGGAAGCTTTATGAGAAACTGTTTTGTTATTTGTGAATTCTTCTCACAGAGTTACACAATTATTTTCATGGGTCAGTTTGATAGCACTGTTTTTAGGGAATCTGAGAAGGGATATTTTGGATCGCATTAATGCCTATTTTGACGAAGAAAATATCCTCCGATAAAAACCAGAAAGGAGCTTTCTGGGGAAGTTATTTGCGATGTTTGAATTCAACTCACAGGGTTACACCTTCCTTTTTATGGAGCAATTTGCTAACAATGTTTTCGTGGAATCTGCAGAGGGATATTTGGGAGCGCACTGAGGCCTATGGTGAAAAACTAACTATCCTCAGATAAAAACTAGAAAGAAGCTTCTGAGAAACTGCTTTGTGATGTGTGAATTCATCTCAGAGAGTTACACCATTCTTTTCATTGAGCAGTTTGCTAACACTGTTTTCTTGGAATCTTTAATAGGATGTTTATGAGCACATTGAAGCCAATGGTGACAAAGGAAATATCCTCAGATAAAAATCAAAAACCAAATTACTGAGAAACTTCTTTGTGATGTGGGAATTCATATCACAGAGTTACACTGTTGGTTTCATTGAGCAGTTTACTAGCACTGTTTTCTTGGAATATGCAATGGGATA
>NW_012101258.1:145285-148189 GCF_000951045.1 Mandrillus leucophaeus
AGAAAAAGTAGAAAGAAACTTTTGAGAAACCATATTGTGA
Source organism: Mandrillus leucophaeus (assembly GCF_000951045.1). Classification (NCBI taxonomy): domain Eukaryota; kingdom Metazoa; phylum Chordata; class Mammalia; order Primates; family Cercopithecidae; genus Mandrillus; species Mandrillus leucophaeus. Next base: position 145,326 of record NW_012101258.1, read on the forward strand.
TGTGTTAGTTCACCTAACAGATTTATATGATCCTTTCTTAGATCGGTTTGGTAGCACTATTTTTGGGGAATCTGAGAAGGGATATTTTGGATTGCATTGAAGCCTATGGTTACAAAGGAAATATCCTCCGTTAAAAACAAGAAAGAAGCTTTCTGAGAAACTTCTTTGTCTTGTGTGAATTCACCTCCCAGAGTTATGCATTTCTTTTCATGTTGAAGATTCCTAACACCGGTTTTGTGGAATCTGCAATAGGATATTTGGGTGCACATTGAAGCCTGTGGTGACAAGGAAAATATGATCAGGTAAAAACCAAAAAGAAGCTTTCTGGGAAACTGCTTTGTGATATATGAATTCATCTCCCACAGTTACACCTTTCTTTTCATGCAGCCATTTGCTATCACGGTTTTTGTGGAATCTGCAAAAGGATATTTTGGAGCTCATTGAGGCCTATGGTGAAAAACAAAATATCCTCAGATAAAAGCTAGAAAGCAGCTTTCTGAGAAGCTTTGTGATGTGTGAATTCATCTCACAGAGTTACACTGTTCTTTTCATTGAGCAGTTTGCTCACACTCTTTTCGTGGAATCTGCAAAGGGATATTTGGGAGTGCATGGAGGCCTACAGTGAAAAAGGAAATATCCTAAGATAAAAACTAGAGAGAAGCTTTATGAGAAACTGGTTTGTGATGTGTGAATTCATCTCACAGAGTTACACCATCCTTTTCATTGAGCTGTTTGATAACACTGTTTTTGTGGAATCTCCATTAGGATATTTTGAGTGCATTGAAGCCTATGATGACAAAGGAAATATCCTCCCATAAACACTAAAAAGAAGCTTTCTCAGAAAGCCCTGCTTGATGTGTGAATTCATCTCACACAGTTACACCTTTCTTTTAATGGAGCAGTTTGCTAAGACTGTTTTCGTGGAATCTGTAAATGAATATTTGGGAGAGCATTGAGGCCTACGGTGAAAAACCAAATATCATCTGAAAAAAACTAGAAAGAAGCTTTCTGAGAAAATGCTTTGTAGTGTGTGAATTAATCTCACAGAATTACACTGTTCTTTCATTGAGCAGCTTGTTAACACCGTTTTCTTCGATTCTGCAATGGGATATTTTGGAGCCCATTGAAGCTTAAGTTGACAGAGCAAATATCCTCAGACAAAAACTAGAAATAAGCTTTCTGAGAAACTACTTTGTGTTTTTTGAATTCATCTCACAGAGTTACACGATTCTTTTCATGGAGTAGTTTGGTGGCACTGTTTTGGGGAATCTGAGGATGGGTATTTTGGACCGTATTGAAGCCTATGGCGACAAAAGAAATATCCTCAGATAAAATATACAAGGAAGTTTTCTGTGAAAGCTGTTTGTGATGTGTGAATTCATCTCACAGAGTTACAGCTTTCTTTCATGAAGCAGTTTGCTAACCCTGTTTTTGTGGAATTTGCAAAGCCATATTTGGGAGCGCATTGAGGCCTGCGGTGAAAAAGGAAGTATTCTCCAATAATAACTAGACAGAAGCTTTCTGAGAAACTGCTTTGTGATGTGTTAACTCATCTCACAGAGATACACCATTCTTTTCATTGATCCTAAGACAAAACTAGAAATAAGTTTTCTGAGAAACTGATTTGTGACCGGTTAATTCAGCTCTCAGAGTTACATGATGCTTTTCATGGATCAGGTTGGTAGCACTGTTTTTGGGGAATCTGAGAAGGTATATTTTGGATCGTATTGAAGCCTATGGTGACAAAGGAAATATCCACAGATGATAACTAGAAAGAAACTTTCTGAATAAATACTTTGTGCTGTGTGAATTAATCTCCCAGGGTTACACTCGTCTTTTCATTGAGCTGTTTAATAACATTGTTTTCATGCAATCTGCGAAGGGATATTTGGGAACGCACTGAGGCCTAGAGTGAAAAATGAAATATCCTCAGATAAAAACTAGAAAGATTATTTCTGAGAAACTGATTTGTTATGTGTGAATTTATCTCACAGAATTAAACCTTTCTTTTCATTGTGCTGTTTGATAACACTGGTTTCGTGGAATCTTCAAGGGGATACTTGGGAGCACATTGAATCCTATGGTGACACAGGATATATACTCAGATAAACACAAAAAGAAGCTTTCTGAGAAATTCCTTTGTCATGTGTGCATTCATCTAACACTATTACATGACTCTTCTCATGGAGCAGTTTGCTAACTCTGTTTTCATGGAATCTGGAATAAGATATTTGGGAGCACATTGAAGCCTATAGTGACAAAGGAAATATCCTCAGATAAAAACTAGAAAGAAGCTTTCTGAGGAAATTCTTTGTGATGAGTGAATTCACCTCACAGAGTTAAACCTTTCTTTTCATGGAGCAATTTGCTAACACCGCCTTCCTGGAATCTGCAAAGGGAAAATTGGGAGTTCATTGAGTCTTATGATTAAAAAGGAAATATCCTCAGATAAAAACTAGAAAGAAGTTTTCTGATAAACTGCTTTGTGATGTAGGAATTCGTCTCACAGAGGTACACTACATTTTTCATTGAGAAGTTTGATAGCACTGTTCTTCGAATCTGCGTTGGCATATTTTGGAGTGCACAGAAGCTTATGGTGACAAAGGAAATATCCTCATATAAAAACAGAAAGATTTCTGAGAAACAACCTTGTGATGTGTTAATTCTTCTCACAGAGTTACACTATTCTTTTCATGGCTCAGTTTGATAGCACTGTTTTTGGGGAATCTGAGAAGGGATACCTTGGATCACATTGAAACCCATGTTGACATAGTAAATATTCTCAGATAAAAAGTAGAAAGAAGCTTTCTGAGAAACTCCTTTGTGATGTGTGAACTCATCTAACAGAGTTACATGATTGTTTT
>NW_012101258.1:148239-151972 GCF_000951045.1 Mandrillus leucophaeus
ATGTTGACATAGTAAATATTCTCAGATAAAAAGTAGAAAGAAGCTTTCTGAGAAACTCCTTTGTGATGTGTGAACTCATCTAACAGAGTTACATGATTGTTTTATTGGAACAGTTGGCTAACACTGTTTTCATGGATTCTGCATTAGGATATTTGGGAGCACATGGAAGCCTATGGTGATAAAGAAAACATCCTCAGACACAAGCCAAAAAGAAGCTTTCTGAGAAACTGTTTTGTGATGTGTGACTTCATCTCACAGATTTACAGTTTCCCTTTCATGGAGCCGTTTGCTAACACTATTTTCATGGAACCCGCAAAGGGATATTCACGAGTGCATTGAGGCCTGTGGTGAAAAAGGACATATCCTCAGAAAAAAATAGAAAGAAATTTCCTGAGAAACTGCTTTGTGATGTGTGAATTCATCTTACATAGTTACACTTTGCCTTTCATTGAGCACTTTGCTAACACTTTTTTCGTGGAATTTGCAATGGGAAATTCTGGAGCGCATTGAGGAATGTGGTGAAAAAGGGAATATCCTCTGATAAAAACCAGAAAAAAGTTTTCTGAGAAACAACTTTGTGATGTGTGAATTCGTCTCACAGAGCTACACCATTCTTTTCATGGAGCAGTTTTGCAGCACTGTTTTTCAGGAATCTAAGAAGAGATAAATTGGATCACATTGAAGCCTATGGTGACAAAGGAAATATCCTTAGACAAAAACCAAAAAGAAGAGTTTTGAGAAACTGCTTTGTGATTCCTGATTTCATCTCACAGATTTACAGCCTTTTATTCATGGATCCATTTGATAACACTTTTTTCGTGGAATCTGTAATTTGATATCTGGGAGCACTTTGAGGAATATTGTGAAAAAGGAAATATCCTCAAATAAAAACTAGAAAGAAGCTTTCTGAGAAACAGTGTTGTGGTGTGTGAATTCATCTCACAGAGTTACACCATTCATTTCATGGAGCAGTTAGGTAGGCCTATTAAGTGGAATATGAGAAGGGACATTTTGGATCGCAATGAAGCCTATGTTGAAAAAGGAAATATCCTCAGATAAAAATTAGAAAGAATCTTTCTGAGAAACTGTTTTGTGATATATGAATTAATCTTACAGAGTTACAGGATTCTTTTCTTGGAACAGTTTGCTATCACTCTTTATGTGGAATCTGCAATAGGATAGTTGGGAGCACATTGAAGCCCATGGTGACAAGAAATACCTTCAGACAAAAACCAAAAAGAATCTTTCTGAGAAGCCGGATACTGATGTGTGAATTAATCTCACAGATTTACACCTCTCTTTTCATTGGGCAGTAAGCTAACATTATTTTCGTGAAATCTGCAAGGAGATATTTGCAAGCGCATTGAGGTCCATAGTGTAAAAAGAAATATCCTCAGATAAAAACTGGAAAAAAGCTCTCTGAGAAACTGCTTTGTGATGTGTGAATTCATCTAACAGTTACACCATTCTTTTCATGGAGCAGTATGGTAGCACTGTTTTTGGGGAATCTGAGATGGGATATTTTGGATCACATTGAAGCCTATGGTGACAGAGGAAATATCCTCAGCCAAAAACTAACATGAAGCTTTCTGAGAAACTGCTTTGTGATGTGTAAATTCATCTCAGATTTACACTTTTCTTTTCATGGAGCAGTTTGCTAACACTGTTTTCGTGAAATATGCAAAGGGATATTCCCGAGTGTATTGAGGCCTATGGATTAAGAGGAAATAACCTCACATAAAAACTGGAAAGAAGTTTTCTGAGAAACTACTTTGTGATGTGTGAATTCAATTCACAGAGTTACACTGTTCTTTTCATTGAGAAGATTGTTAACACCGTTTTCTTGGAATCTGCAATGGAATATTTCAGATCACATTGAAACTTACTGTGAAAAAGGACGTATCCACAGACAAAAACTAGAAAGATACTTTCTGAGAAACTACTTTGTGATTTGTGAACTCATCTCAGAGAGTTACATGATTGTTTTCTTGGATCCGTTTGATTGCACTGTTTTTGGGGAATCTGAGAAGGGAGATTTTGGGTCGCACTGAAGCCTATGGTGACTAAGTAAATATAAGAAGATAAAAACTAGAAAGAGGCTTTCTGAGAAAGTTCTTTGTGATGTGTGAATTAATCGCACAGAGTTACACTTTTCTTTTCATGGAGCAGTTTGCTAGCACTGTTTTCTTGAAATCTGCAATGGGATATTTCTCTGTGCCATGAAGCTTATGGTGACAAAGGAAATATCCTCCGATAAAAATGAGAAAGAAGCTTCCGAGAAACTGCTTTGTGATGTGTGAATTCATCTCACAGAGTTACACATGTATTTCGTGGATCTGTTTGCTAGCACTCTTTTTGTGGAATCTGAGAAGTGATATTGTGGATTGCTATGAAGACTCCTTGGACGAAGGAAATATCCTCAGATAAAAACCAGAAAGAAGCTTTCTGAGAAACTGCTTTTTGATGTTTGAATTCATCTCACAATGTCACACCACTCTCTCATGGAGGAGTTTGCTAGCTCTATTATTGAGGGATCTCAGAAGTGATGTTTTGGATATCGTTGAATCCCATGGTGAATATTGAAATATCCACAGATAAATCCTGGGAAGAAGCCTTCTGAGAAACTGCTTTGTGGTGTATGAATTCGCCTCACAGAGTTACATTATTGCTTTCATTGAGATGTTTGCTAACATTGTTTTCACAGAATCTGCAATGAGATATACGGGAGTGCTTTGAGAACCGAAAAATCTTCAGATAAAAACGAGAAAGAAGCTTTCTGAGAAACTTCTTTGTGATGTGTGAATTCATCTCACAGAGTTACACCTTTCTCTTCATGAAGTAGGTTGTTAACACTGTTTTTGTGGAATCTGAAAAGTGATATTTGGGAGCGCATTGAGGGCTATGGTGAAAAAGGATATGTCCTCAGATGAAAACTGGAAAGAAGCGTTCTGAAAAACCGCATTGTGATGTGTGAACGCAACTCACAGAATTACACTGTTCTTTTCATTGCTCAGCTTGGTAGCACTATTTTCTTGAAATTTGCAATGGGATACTTCTTAGCGCTATGAAGCTTATGGTGACAAAGGAAATATCCTCTGATAAAAACGAGAAAGAAGCTTTCTGAGAAACTGCTTTGTGATGTGTGAATTCATCTCACAGATTTACACGTTTCTCTCCATGAAGCAGTTTCCTAACACTGTTTTCGTGGAATCTGCAAAGTGATATTTGGGAGCACATTGAGGCCTGTGGTGAAAAAGAAAATATCCTTAGATGAAAACTAGAAAGAATGTTTCTGAGAAACTGCTATCTGATGTGTGAATTCATCTCACAGAGATACACTTTTCTTTCATGGAGCATTGTGTTGCCACTCTATTTGTTGAATCTGGGAAGGGATATTTGGGATCGCTATGAAGACTATACGGACAAAGGAAATACCTTCAGATAAAAATCAGGAAGAAGCTTCCTGAGAAACTGCTTTGTGATATGTGAATTCATCTCACAGAGTTTCACCACTATGTCGTGGAGCCGTTTGCTAGCCCTCTTTCTGAGGATTCTGAGAACTGATATTTCGGATCGGTTTGAAGAGTATAAGGACAAAGGAAATATCCTCAATTAAAAACGTGAAAGAAGCTTTCTGCAAAACTACTCTCTGATGTGTGAATTCATTTCAGAGTTATACCACTCTTTGATAGAGGAGTTTGCTAGCACTGTTTTTGTGGATTCTCAGAAGTGA
>NW_012101258.1:152022-154093 GCF_000951045.1 Mandrillus leucophaeus
GCATTGAGGCCTATGGTGGAAAAGGAAATATCCTTAGATGAAAACTAGAAAGAAGCTTTCTGAGAAACCACTTTATGATGTGTGAGTTCATTTCAGAGTTATATGTTCATATCATGGAGCAGTCTATTATCACTGTCTTTGGGGAATCTGAAAAGGGATATATTGGATCGCATTGAGGCCTACGCTGAGTAAGGAAGTATCCTCAATTCAAAACGTGAAAGGAGCTTTCTGAGAAACTTCTTTGTGATGTGTTAATTCATCTCAGAGAGTTACACTTCAGTCTTCATGAAACAGTTTGCTCACACTGTTTTCGTGGAATACGCAACGTGATGCTTGGGAGTGCATTGAGGCCTGCGGTGGAAAGGTAATATCCTCAGATGAAAACTGGAAAGAAGCCTTCTGAGAAACTGCATTGTGATGTGTGAATTCATCTCACAGAGTTACACCTTTCTCTTCATGAAGCAGTTTCCTTACACTGTTTTTGTGGAACCTGCAAAGTGATATTTTGGAGCGCACTGCTTTGTGATGTGTGAACTCATCTCAAAGAGATACACATTTCTTTACATTGAGCAGTTTGCTGAAACTGTGTTCGTGGAATCTGCCATGAGATATTCCGAGGGCATTGAGTCCTACCGTGAAAAATGAAATATCATCACATAAAAACTGGAGAGAAGCCTTCTGAGAAATGCTTTGTGATGTGTGAATTCTTCTCACAGAGTTACAACATTGTTTTCATTGAGAAGTTTGCAAATACTGTCTTCGTGGAATCTGCCATGAGATATATGGGAGCACATTGAGGCCTGTGTTTAAACAGGAAATCTCCTCAGATAAAAACAAGAAAGAAGTTTTCTTAGAAACTGCTATGTGACGTGTGAATTCGTCTCACAGTATTACAACTTTCTTTACCTTGAGCAGGTTGCTAACTCTGTTTTCCTGGAGTCTGCAATATGATATTCCGAGGGCATTGAGTGCTATTGTGAAAAAGGAAATATCCTCAGATAAAAACTGGAGAGAAGTATTCCGAGAAACTGCTTTGTGATGTGGGAATTCACCGCGCATAGTTGCACCTTTCTTTTTGCGGAGCAGTTTGCAAGCACTGTTATTGTGGAATCTGAGAGGGGATACTTTGGATGGCTTTGAAGCCTACGGTGACAAAGGAAATACCCTCCCTCAACTAAAAACTTTATAGAAGCTTTCTGAGAAACTGCTTAGAGATGTGTGAATTCTTCTCACAGAGTTACGCCACTCTTTCATGGAGCAGTTTGCTAACACTGTTTTCGCAGAATCTGCAATTGGATATTCTTTAGCGCATTGAGGCTTGTGGTGAAAACGGAAATATCCTCTAATAAAAACTAGAAAGAAGCTTTCTGAGAAACTGCTTTGTGATGTGTCAGTTCATCTCACAGTGTTAAACCGCTGTTTCATGGAACAGTTTGCTAGCACTGTTTTTGAGGAAACTGAGAAGGGATATTTTGGATTGCTATGAAGCCTATGGTGACAAAGGAATTATAATCAGATAAAAACTAGAAGGGAGCTTTCTGTAGAAACTGCTTTGTGATGTGTGAATTCATCTCACAGAGTTACACTTTGCTTTTTATGGAGCAGCTTACTAACACTGTGTTCAAGGAATCTACAATGGGATATTGAGAGCAGTTGAGTGCTATGGTGAAAAAGGAAATATCCTCAGATAAATACTGGAGAGAAGCCTTCGGAGAAACTCCTTTGTGATGTGTGAATTCATCTCCAATGTTAGACCTTTCTTTCATTGAGCAGTTTGCTAACACTGTTTTCACGGAATCCACAATTTGATATTCGGGATTGCATTGAGGCTAATGGTGACAAAATATTGTCAGATCAAAACTAGAAAGAAGTTTTCTGAGAAACTGCTTTGTGATGTGTGAATCCATCTTACAGAGTTACATTATTACTTCATAGAGCTATTTGGTAGCGCTGCTTTTGTGAAATATGAGAAGGGATATTTTGGATCACTTTGAAGCCCATGGTGAAAAAGGAAACATCCTCACATAAAAACCAGAAAGAAGCTTTCTAAGAAACTGCTTTGTGCTGTGTG
>NW_012101258.1:154898-157575 GCF_000951045.1 Mandrillus leucophaeus
TTAGAGAATTCTTCTGAGAAACTGCTTTGTGATGTGTGAATTCATCTCAAAGAGTTCCATCTTTCTTTACATTGAGCAGTTTGCTAACTCTGTTTTCGTGGAGTCTGCAACTTGATATGCCGAGAGGATTGAGTCCTCTCGGAATATCCTCAGATAAATACTCTAGAGAAGACTTCTGAGAAACTGCTTTATGATGTGGGAATTCATCTCACAGAGTTACGCCACTCTTTCTTGGAGCAGTTTGCTCGCACTGTTTTTGTGGAATCTGAGAAGCTCTATTTTCGATTGCTCTGAAGCCTACGGTGACAAAGGAAATATCCTCCCTCAACTAAAACTTGAAAGAAGATTTCTGAGACACTGTTTGGTGATGTGTGAATTCATCTCACAGAGTTGCACCAGTTTTTCATTAAGCAGTGTGCTAACACTGTTTTTGCAGAATCTGCAGTGGGATATTCTGGAGAGCATTGAGGGGTATGGTGAACTCGGAAATATCACATGATAAGAACTAGTAAGAAGCTTTCTGAGAAACTGCTCTTTGATGTGTACATTCATCTCACAGAGTTACATCACTCTTTCTTGAAGCAGTTTGCTAGCACTGTTTTTGTGGAATCTGAGAAGGGATACTTTGGATGGTTTAGAAACAAGCTTTTTGAGAGACTGTTTTGTGATGTGTGAATTTCACTCACAGAGTTAGAACTTTGTTTACATTGAGCAGGTTGCTAACTCTGCTTTTGTGGAGTCTGCAATTTGATATTCCGAGGCCATTGAATGTTATGGTGAAAAAGAAAATATCCTAAAATAAAAACTGGAGAGAAGTCTTCTGAGAAGCTGCTTTGTGATACGTGAATTCACCTCACAGAGTTACACTACTCTTTCATGGAGCACTTTGCAATCACTGATTTTGTGGAATCTGAGAAGGGATATTTTGGACTGCTTTGAAGCCTATGGTGACAAACGAAATATCCTCAGATAAAAACTTGAAAGAAGCTTTCTGAGAAACTGCTTTGTGATGTGTGAATTCATCTCACAAAGGTACACCATTCTTTGCATGGAGGAGTTTACTAACACTGTTTTCATTTAATCTGCAATGGGATATTGCAAGTGCATTGAGGGCTATGGTGAAAAAGGAAATATCCTCAGATAAAAACTGGAGAGAAGCTTTCGGAGAAGCTGCTTTGTGATGTGTGAATTCATCTCACAGGTTTCCACCTTTCTTTACAATGAGCAGTTTTCTAACTCTGTTTTCGTGGAATCTGCAATGGGACACTTGGGAGGGCATTGAGGCTGATGGTGAAAAAGGAAATGTCCTCAGATGAAAAGGAAATATCCTCAGATAAAAACTGGAGAGAAGTGTTCTGAGAAACTGCTTTGTGATGAGTGAATTCCTCTCACAGAGTTACATCACTCTTTCATGGAATCATTTGCTAGCACTTATTGTGGAAACTGAGAGGGGATATTTTTGATCGTTCCGAAGCCTTTGGTGACAAAGGAAATATCTTCAGATAAAAACTAGAAAGAAGCTTTCTGAGAAACTGCTTTGTGATATGTGAATTCGGCTCCCAGAGTTACACCTTTCTTTACATTGAGCAGGTTGCTAACTCTCTTTTCGTGGAGTCTGCAATTTGATATTCTGAGGGCATTGAGTCCTAGGGTGAAAAACGTAATATCCTCAGATAAAATCTGGAGAGAATTCTTCCGAGAAACTGCTTTGTGATGCGGGAATGCATCTCACATAGTTACACCAGTCTTTCTTGGAGCAGTTTGCTAGCCATGTTTTTGTGGAATCTGAGAAGGGATATTTTGGATCACTTTGAAGCCCATGGTGACAAAGGAAATATCCTCCCGCAACTGAAAACTTGAAAGAAGCTTTCTGAGACACTGCTTTGTGCTGTGTGAATTCATCTCTCTGAGTTACAACTGTGCTTTCATGGAACAGTTTACTTACACTGTTGTCATGGTATCTGCAACGGTATATTGTGAGCACATTGAGTGCTATGGTGAAAAAGTAAATGTCCTCAGATAACACCTGGAGAGAAGTCTTTGGAGAAACTCCTTTGTGATGTGTAAATTCATCTCACAGAGTTACACCACTCTTTCATTGAGCAGTTTGCTAACACTCCTTTTGTGGAATCTGCATTGGGATATATTCGGGAGGGCATTGAGGCCGATAGTGAAAAGAGATGTCGTCAGATAAAAACTTGAAAGAAGCTTTGTCTGAAACTGCTTTGTGATGTGTGAATTCATCTCACAGAGTTACAACAATCTTTCACGCAGCCGTTTGCTAGCACTGTTTTTGTGGAATCTGAGAAGGGACGTTTCTGATCTCATAGACTCCTATAGTGACAAAGGAAATATCCTCAGATAAAAACTGGAAACAAGCTTTCTGTGAAACTGCTTTGTGATGTGTGAATTCATCTCACAGAGTTACACTACTCTTTTATGGAACAATTTGCTAGCACTGCTTTTTTGGAATCTGAGAAGGGATATTTTGGATCACTTTGAAGCCTATGGTGACAAAGGAAATATCCTAAAGTGAAAATTAGAAGGAAGGTTTCTGAAAAACTGCTTTGTGATACGTGAATTCATCTCACAGAGTTACATCACTCTTTCATGGAACAGTTTCGTAGCACCGCTTTCGTAGAATCTGTGAAGGGATATTTTGGATGGATTTGAAACC
>NW_012101258.1:158042-166631 GCF_000951045.1 Mandrillus leucophaeus
TGGAATCTGCAATGGGATATTCCGTGGGCATTGAGTCCTATTTTGAAAAAGGAAATATCGTCAGATACAAAGTGGAGAGAAATGTTCTGAGAAACTGCTTTGTGATGAGTGAATACCTCTCACAGAGTTACAGCTTTCTTTTCATGGTGCAATTTGCTAACACTTTTTTTGTGGAATCTGACAAGGGATACTTTGGATGGCTTTGAAGCCTATGGTGACAAAGGAAATATCCTCAGATAAAAACTACAAACAAACTTTCTGAGAAACTGCTTTGTGCTGTGTGAATTCATCTCTCAGAGTTACACCTTTCTTTTCATAGAGCAGTTTACTAACACTGTTGTCATGGAATCTGCAATGGGATATGGCTCACGCATTGAGTGCTATGGTAAAAAAGGAAATATCCTCAAATAAAAACTGGAGAGAAGCGCTTGGAGAAACTGTTTTGTGATGTGTGAATTCATCTCACAGAGTTACACTATTCTGTTTTATTTTAACTTGAGATTGTTTATTATAACCACAGAAAATATTGCAGTATTTTAGAATCCAACATACATTTTTGTGGAGTAACTGTAGAATGTATGATCAGTTATCTTCAGGGTTTTTGGTTTTGTTTGTTTGTTTGTTTGTTTTTTTGTGTATACCTTAAGTTCTAATGTACTTGTGCACAACGTGCAGGTTTGTTACATATGTATACATGTGCCATGTTGGTTTGTTGCACCCATCAACCTGTCAGCACCCACCAACTCGTCATTTAAATCAGGTATAACTCCCAATTCCATCCCTCCTCCCTCCCCTCTCCTCATAAAAGGCCCCAGTGTGTGATATTCCACTTCCCGTGTCCAAGTGATCTCAATGTTCAATTCTCACCTATGAGTGAGAAGATGCGGTGTTTGGTTTTCTGTTCTTGCGATAGTTTGCGGAGAATGATGGTTTTCAGCTGCGTCCATGTCCCTACAAATGACACGAACTCATCCTTTTTTATGGCTGCATAGTATTCCATGGTGTATATGTGCCATATTTTCTTAATCCAGTCTGTCACTGATGGACATTTGCTTTGATTCCAAGTCTTTGCTATTGTGAATAGTGCCACAATAAACATATGTGTGCATATGTCTTTATAGCAACCTGATTTACAATCCTTTGGGTATATACCCAGTAATGGGATGGCTGGGTCAAATGGTATTTCTAGTTCTAGATCCTTGAGGAATTGCTATACTGTCTTCCACAATGATTGAACTAGTTTACAAGCCCACCAACAGTGTATAAGTGTTCCTATTTCTCCACATCCACTCCAGCACCTGTTGTTTCCTGACTTTTTAATGATTGCCATTCTAACTGGTGTGAGATGGTATCTCATTGTGGTTTTGATTCGCATTTTTCTGATGGCCAGTGATGACGAGCAATTTTTCATGTGTTTGGTGGCTGTATACATGTCTTCTTATAGGAAATGTCTGTACATATCCTTTGCCCACTTTTGGATGGGGTTGTTAGGTTTTTTTCTTGTAAATTTGTTTGAGTTCTTTGTACGTTCTGTATTTTAGCCCTTTGTCAGATGAGTAGATTGCAAAATTTTTCTCCCATTCTGTAGGTTGCCTGTTGACTCTGATGATGGTTTCTTTCCCTGTGCAGAAACTCTTTACTTTACTTAGATGCCATTTCTCAATTTTGGCTTTTGTTGCCATTGCTTTTGGTGTTTTAGATGTGAATTCCTGGCCCATGCCTATGTCCTGAATGGTATTACCTAAGTTTTCTTCTAAGGTTTTTATGGTATTAGGTCTAACATTTAAGTCTCTAATCCATCTTGAATTAATTTTCGTATAAGGAGTAAGGAAAAGATCCAGTTTCAGCTTTCTACTTATGGCTAGACAATTTTCCCAGCACCATTTATTAAATAGGGAATCCTTTCCCCATTTCTTGTTTCTCTCAGGTTTGTCAAAGATCAGATGGCTGTAGATGCGTGCTATTATTTCTGAGGGCTCTGTTCTGTTCCATTGGTCTGTATCTCTGTTTTGGTGTGAGTACCATGCTGTTTTGTTTACTGTAGCCTTGTAGTATAGTTTGAAGTCAGGTAGTGTGATGCCTCCAGCTTTGTTCTTTTGACTTAGGATTGTCTTGGCAATGTGGGGTGTTTTTAATTTCCATATGAACTTTAAAGCAGTTTTTTCCAATTCTGTGAAGAAAGTCATTGGTAGCTTGATGGGGATGGCATTGAATCTATAAATTGCCTTGGGCAGTATGGCTATTTTCACGATATTGATTCTTCCTATCCATGAGCATAGTATGCTCTTCCATTTGTTTTTGTCCTCTTTTATTTCACTGAGCAGTGGTTTGTAGTTCTCCTTGAAGACGTCCTTTACATTCCTTGTAAGTTTTGATTCCTAGGTATTTTATTCCTTTGAAGCAATTGTGAATTGAAGTTCATTCATGATTTGGCTCTCTGCTTGTCTGTTACTATTGTATAAGAATGCTTGTGATTTTTGCACATTAATTTTGTATCCTGAGACTTTGCTGAAGTTGCTTATCGGCTTAAGGGGATTTGGAGCTGAGATGTTGGAGTTTTCTAAATATACAATCATGTCATCTGCAAACAGGGACAATTTGACTTCCTCTTTTCCTAACTGAATACCCTTGATTTCTTTCACTTGCCTGATTGCCCTAGCCAGAACTTCCACCACTATGTTGAATAGGGGTGATGAGAGAGGGCATCCCTGTCCTGTGCCAGTTTTCAAAGGGAATGCTTCCAACTTTTGCCCATTCATTATGATATTGACTGTGGGTTTATCATAAATAGCGCTTATGATTTTGAGATACGTTCCATCAATACCGAATTTATTGAGAGTTTTTAGCATGAAGGGCTGCTGAATTTTGTTGAAGGCCTTTTCTGCATCTATGGAGATAATCATGTGGTTTTTGTCTTTGGTTCTGTTTATATGCTGGGTTACGTTTATTGATTTGCATATGTTGAACCAGCCTTGCATCCCAGTGATGAAGCCCACTTGACCACAGTGGATAAGCTTTTTGATGTGCTACCGCATTCGGTTTGCCAGTATTGTATTGAGGATTTTTCCATCGATGTTCATCAGGGATATTGGTCTAAAATTCTCTTTTTTTGTTGTATCTCTGTTCGGCTTTGGTATCAGGATGATGTTGGCCTCATAAAATGAGTTAGGGAGGATTCCCTTTTTCTATTGATTGGAATAGTTTCAGAAGGAACGGTACCAGATGTTCCTTGTACCTCTGGCAGAATTCGGCTGTGAATCTGTCTGGTCCTGGACTTTTTCTGGTGGGCAGACTATTAATTATTGCCTCTATTTCAGAGTCTGCTATTGGTCTATTCAGGGATTCAACTTCTTCCTGGTTTAGTCTTGGGAGAGTGTAAATGTCCAGGAAATTATCCATTTCTTCTATGCGTTCTAGTTTATTTGCATAGAGGTGTTTATAGTATTCTCTGATGGTAGTGTGTATTTCTGTGGGGTCAGTGGTGATATCCCCTTTATCATTTTTTATTGCATCCATTTGATTCTTCTACCCTTTCTTCTTTATTAGTCTTGCTAGCATTCTATCAATTTTGTGGATCTTTTCAAAAAACCAGTTCCTGGATTCACTGATTTTTTGGAGGGTTTTTTGTGTCCCTATCTCCTTCAGTTCTGCTCTGATCTTTAGTTATTTATTGCCTTCTGCCAGCTTTTGGATGTGTTTGCTCTTGCTTCTCTAGTTCTTTTAATTGTGATGTTCATCTCAGAGAGTTACACCTTAGTCTTCATGAAGCAATTTGATAACACTGTTTTCTTGGAACCTACAACGTGATATTTGGGAGCGCATTGAGGCCTGTGGTGAAAAGGAAATATCCTCAGATGAAAACTGGAAAGAAGCTTTCTGAGAAACTGCATTGTGATGTGTGAATGCAACTCACAGGTTACACTTTTCTTTTCATCGATCAGTTTGCCAACGCTGTTTTCTTGAAATCTGCAATGGGATATTTCTTAGCCCCATGAAGCTTATGGTGACAAAGGAAATATCCTCCGATAAAAACGGGAGAGAAGCTTTCTGAGAAACTGCTTTGTGATGTGTGAATTCGTCTCACAGAGTTACACATGTATTTCGTGGAGCTGTTTACTAGCACTCTTTTTGTGGAATCTGAGAAGTGATATTTTGGATCGCTCTGAAGGCTCCTCGGACGAAGGAAATATCCTCAGATAAAAACCAGGAAGAAACTTTCTGAGAAACTGCTTTATGATGCTTGAATTCATCTCACAATGTTACAGCACTCTCTCATGGAGGAGTTTGCTAGCTCTATTTTTGAGGGATCTCAGATGTGATGTTTTGGATATCATTGAATCCCATGGTGAATATTGAAATATCCACAGATAAAACCTGGGAAGAAGCCTTCTCAGAAACGGGAGGGAAGCTTTCTGAGAAACTGCTTTGTGGTGTGTGAATTCATCTCACAGAGTCACACTATTGCTTTCATTGAGATGTTTCCTAACACTGTTCTCACAGAATCTGCAATGAGATATACGGGAGTGCTTTGAGAACTGAAATATCCTCAGATAAAAACGAGAAAGAAGCTTTCTGAGAAACTGTTTTGTGATGTGTGAATTCATATCACAGTGTTACAGCTTTCTCTTCATGAAGCACTTTGCTAACACTGTTTTTGTGGACTCTGCAAAGGGATATTCACGAGCGTATTGAGGCCTGTGGATAAAAAGGAAATATCCTCAGATAAAAATTAGAAAGAGGCTTTCTGAGAAACTGCTTGTGATGTGTGAATTTATCTCACAGAGTTACACTGTTCCTTCATATAGCAGTTTGCTAATACTGTTTGCTTGGAATCCACAATGTGACATTTTGAAGTGCCTTGAATCTGATGGTGACAAAGGATATATCCTCAGAGAAAACCTAGAAAGAAGGTGTCTGAGAAACTGCTTTCTGATTTGTGAATTCATCTCACAGAGTTACACCTTTTTTTTTTTTTTCATGAATCAGTTTGGTAGAACTGTTTTTGGGGAATCTGCAAAGGAATATTTTGTATCACTTTGATGCCTCTGGTTACAAAGGAAATATCCTCAGATAAAAACTAGAAAGAAGCTTTCTGAGAAAGTTCTCTGTGATGTGTGTGTTCTTCTCACAGAGTTGCACCTTTCTTTTCTTGGAGTAGTTTGCTAACACTGTTTTCATGGAATCTGCAGAAGGATATTTGGGAGCACATTGAGGCCTATTGTGAAAAATTAAATATCCTCAGATACAAAATAGAAAGAAGTTTTATGAGAAACTGCTTTCTGATGTGTGAATTCATCTCACAGAGTTACACCATTCTTTTATGGTGCAGTTTGATTACACTGTTTTCATGGAACTTGCAACAGGGTACTTGGGAGTGCATTGAAGCCTATGGTGACAAAGGAAGTATCCTCAGATAAAAAGCAGTAAGAAGGTTTCTGTGAAACTGCTTTGTGATGTGTGAATTCATCTCACAGAGTTACACTGTTCTTTTCATTGAGAAGTTTCCTAACCCTTTTGTCGTGGAATCTGCAATGGGATATTCCAGAGCGCATTGAGGAATATGGTAAAAGAGAAAATATCCTCAGAAAAAAACCAGAAGGAAGCTTTCTGAGAAACAGCATTCTGATTTGGGAATTCATCTCACAGAGTTACACCGTTCTTTTCATGGAGGAGTTTAGTAGCACTGTTTTTGGGGAATCTGAGAGGGGATGTATTGGATCACATTGAAGCCTATGGTGACAAAGGAAATGTCCTCAGATTAAAACTAGAAAGAAGCTTTCTGAGAAACTGCTTTGCAATGTGTGAATTCATCTTACAGTGTTACACCATTCTTTTCATTGAACAGTTGGATAATACTCTTTTCGTGAAATCTGGGGTAGGATATTTGGGAGCGCCTTGAGTCCTGTAGTGAAAAAGGAAATATCCTCAGACAAAAACTAGAGAGAAGCTTTCTGAGAAACTGTTTTGTGATGTGTGAATTCATCTTACAGAGTTACACCGTTCTTTTCATTGAGCAGTTTGGTAACACTGCTTCCATGGAACCTGCAATATTTTATTTGGGGGCACTTTGAAGCCTATGTTGACAAAGGAAATATCCTCAGAATTAAACCAAAAAGAAGCTTTCTGTGAAACTGCTTTGTGATGTGTGAATTCATCTCACAGAATTACACCATTTTTTTCATTGAAAAGTGTACTAACGCTTTTGTCTTGGAATCTGCAATGGGATGTTCGGGAATGCATTGAGGAATATGGTGAAATGGAAAATATCCTCAGATAAAAACAAGAAAGAAGCTTTCTGAGAAACATGTTTGTGATGTGTGAATTCACCTCACAGAGTTACACTGTCCTCTTCATTGAGTAGTT
The DNA here is from genome assembly GCF_000951045.1 of Mandrillus leucophaeus. Classification (NCBI taxonomy): domain Eukaryota; kingdom Metazoa; phylum Chordata; class Mammalia; order Primates; family Cercopithecidae; genus Mandrillus; species Mandrillus leucophaeus. The sequence continues at coordinate 164,406 of NW_012101258.1, forward strand.
TGCTAACACTGTTTTCTTGGAATCCACAACGTGACATTTTAGAGCGCATTAAAGCTCATGGTGACAAAGGGTATAATCTCAGAGAAAACCTACAAAGGAGATCTCTGAGAAACTGATTTCTGATGTGTGAATTCATCTCACAGAATTACAGCTTTTCTTTCATGGATCAGTTTGGTAGAACTGTTTTTGGGGAATCTGAGAAGGGATAATTTGTATCACATTGACGCCTACGGTGACAAAGAAAATATCTTCAGATAAAAACAAAGAAAGAAGCTTTATGAGAAAGTTATTGTGATGTTTGAGTTCATCTCACAGGGTTACACCTTTCTTTTCACGGAGCAGTTTGCTAACACTGTTTTCATGGAATCTGCAAAGGGATATTTGGGACCGCATTGAGGCCTACAGTGAAAAAAAGAATTATTCTCAGATAAAAACTAGAAAGGAACTTTGTGAAATACTGCTTTGTGATGTGTGAATTCATCTCACAGAGATACAGTGTACATTTCATGGAGCAGTTTGGTAGCAGTGTTTTTGAGGAATCTGAGAAGGGATGTTTTGGATCTCATTGATGCCTATAGTGACAAAGGAAATATCCTCTGACAAAAAAGTAGAAAGAAGCTTTCTGAGAAAGTTCCTTGTATTGTGTGAATTCATGGGACCGATTTAGCTCTTTTCATTGACCAGTTTGGTAACACTGTTTTCGTGGAAACTGCCATAGGATATTTGGGAGTGCATTGAAGCTTATGGTGACAATGGAAATATGCTCAGATAAAAACCAAAAGGAAGCTTTCTGAGAAACTGCTTCGTGATGTGTGAATTCACCTCTCTGTGTTACACTGTTCTTCTCATTGAGCAGTTTGTTAACACTGTTTCCTTGGAATCTGCTAGGGGATACTTCAAAGTGCATTAAAGCTTATGGTGACAAAGGAAATATCCTCAGACAAAAATTAGAAAGAAACTTTCTGAGAAACTGCTTTGTGATTCGTGAATTCAGCTCACAGAATTACATGATTCTTTTCATGGCGCAGTTTGTTAACATTGGTTTTGGTCAAACAGAGAAGGTGTATTTGTATCTCATTGAAGCCTATGGTGACAAAGGAAATATCCTCAGATAAAAACTAGAAAGAAGTTTTCTGAGAAAGTTCTGTGTTATGTGTGAACTCAGCTCACAGTGTTACACCTCTCTCTTCATGGAGCAGTTTGCTAACATTGTTCTCCTGGAATCTGCAAAGGGATATTTGGGAATGCATTGAGGACTGTGGTGAAGTAGGAAGTATCCTCAGATAAAAACTAGCAGGAACCTTTCTGAGAAACTGCTTTGTGATGTGTGATTTCATCTCTCAGAGTTACACTGCTCTTTTCATTGAGCAGTTTGATAACACTGTTTTTGTGGAATCTGCAATAGGGTATTTGGGAGTGCCTTGAGCCTATGGTGACAAAGGAAATGTCCTCAGATTAAAACCATAAAGAAGCTTTCTGAGAAACTGCTTTGTGATGGGTGAATTCATCTCACAGAGTTTCACCTTACCTTTCATGGAGCAGTTTGTTAACACTGTTTTTGTGGAATCTGCCAAGGGATATTTGCGAATGCTCTAAGGCCTATGGTGATAAAGGAAATATCCTCAGATAAAAACTAGAAAGAAGCTTTCTGAGAAACCACTTTGTGATGTGTTAATTCATCTCACGGGATTACACGATACTTTTCATGGATCAGTATGGTAGCACTGTATTTAGTAAATCTGAGAAGGGATATTTTGGCTCACACTGAAGCCTACTGTGACAAAGGAAATATCCTCAGAGAGGAACTAGAGAGAAGCTTTCTGGGAAAGGTCCTTCTGGTGTGTGAATTCATTTCAGAGTTATACTGTTCTTTTCAGTGAGCAGTTTGCTAACACAGTTTTCTTGGAAACTGCAATGGGATATTTGGGAGCTCATTGAAGCTTATGGTGACAAAGGAAAATCCTCAGATAAAAACTAGAAAGAAGATTTCTCAGAAACCGCTGTGTGATGTGATAATTCATCTCACAGAGTTACACAATACTTTTCATGGAGCAGTTTGGTGGCACTGTTTTTGGGGAATCTGAGAAGGGATATTTGGGATCGCATTGAAGCCTCTGGTGACAAAGGAAATATCCTCAATTAAAAACTAGAAAGAAGTTTTCTGAGAAAGATCTTTGTGATTTCTGAGTTCATCTCACAGAAGTACACTATTCTTTTCATGTAGTA
>NW_012101258.1:167499-169543 GCF_000951045.1 Mandrillus leucophaeus
TTCTTTTCATTGAGCAGTTTGATAACACTGTTTTCTTGGAAACAGTGATACAGGGATACTTGAGAGTACTTTGAGACATATGGTGACAAAGGAATTGTCCTCATACAAAAACAAGAAAGAAGCTTTCTGGAAACCACTTTATGATGTGTTAATTCATCTCACAGAGTTTCACGATTCTCTTCATGGAACAGTTTCCTAGCAGTGTTTTTGGGGAATCTGAGAAGGGATATTTTGGACCACATTAAAGCCTATGTTGACGAAATAAATATTCTCAGATAAAAACTAGAAAGAAGCTTCCTGGGAAAGCTCTTTGTGACGTGTGATTTCATCTCACAGAGTAACACCTTTCTTTTCCTGGAGCAGTTTGCTAACACTGTTTTCATTGAATCTGCAATGGGATATTCTGGAGCCCTTTGATGCCTATAGTGAAAAATGAACTTTCCTCAGATAAAAACTAGAAAGAAGCCTTCTGTAAAACAGCTTTGTGATGTGTGAATTCGTCTTACAGAGTTTCACCGTTCTTTTCATTGAGCAGTTTGATAACACTGTTTTCATGCAATCTGCAATAGGATATTTGGGAGTGCATTGAAACCTATGGTGACAAAGGAAATATCCACAGAAAAAGGCCCAAAAAGGAGCTTTCTGTGAAACTGCTTTGTGATGTGTGAACTCATCTCACAGAGTTACACCGTTCTTTTCATTGAGAAGTTTGCTAACTCTTTTATTGATTAATCAGCTATGGGATATTGGGGAGCACATTGATTAATACAGCGAAAAAGGAAATATCCTCAGATAAAAACTAGAAAGAAGTTTTCTGAGAAACATCTTTGTGATATGTGAATTCATGTCACAGAGTTGCACCATACGTTTCATGTAACAGTTTGGCAGTACTGTTTTTGGGGAATCCGAGAAGGGATATTTTGAGTCACATTGAAGCCTGTGGTGACAAAGGAAATATCCTCAATTAAAAACTAGAAAGAAGATTTCTGAGAAACCACTTCATCATGTGTGAATTCATCTCACAGAATTACACTGTTGTTTTCATTGGACAGTTTCATAACACTGTTTTCATGCAATCTGCAATAGGATATTTGGGAGAGCATTGAAGCCTATGGTGACACAGGAAATATCCTCTGTCAAAAACCAAAAAGAAGCTTTCTGAGAAACTGTTTTGTGATGTGTGAATTCATCTCACAGATTTACAACATTCTTTGTGATGTGTGAATTCATCTCATGGAATTGCACTGTTCTTTCATTGAGCAGTTTGCTAACACAGTTTTCTTGGAATCTGCAATGGGATATTTTGGAGTGCATTGACGCCTATGGTGACAAAGGAAATACCCTCAGATAAAACCAAAAGAAGCTTTCTGAGAAACTGCTTTGTGACTCGTGAATTCATCTCACAGTGTTACACGATCATTTTCATGGATCAGTTTGGTAGCACTGTTTTTTTGGGAATATGAGAAGGGATATTTTGGATCGCATACAAGCCTATGGTGAGAAAGGAAATATCCTCAGATAAATACTAGAAAGAAGCTTTCTGAGAAACTTCTTTGTGAAGTGTGAATTCAGCTCACCGAGTTACAACGTTCTTTTCATGGAGGAGTTTCCTAACACTCTTTTCGTGGAATCTGCAAAGGAATATTTGTGAGACCAGTGAGTACTATGGTAAAAAGGACATATCCTCAGATAAAAACTAGAAAGAAGCTTTCTGAGAAACTTCTTTGTCATGTGTAATTTCATCTCAAAGGGCTACACTGTTCTCTTTGGGGAGCAGTTTACTAACACTGTTTTCTTGGAATTTGTAATGGGATATTTTCTGAAATCTTATTTCACCCATTGAATAAAAAATATTCACCCATTGAATCTTATGGTGACAAGGTATATATCTTCATATAAAAACTAGAAAGATGCTTTCTGAGAAACTGATTTGTGGTATTTGAATTCAACTCACAGAGTTCCATCTTTCTTTTCATGGAGCAGTTTTCTAACACTGTTTTTGTGGATTCTGCAATGAGATATTTGGGAGCGCATTGATGAGTAT
>NW_012101258.1:170973-172725 GCF_000951045.1 Mandrillus leucophaeus
CACAGAGTCACACTGTTTCTTTCATTGAGCAGTTTGCCAAAAGTTTTTTCCTGGAATCTGCAATGGGGTATTCCAGAGCTCATTGAGGAATATGGTGAAAAAGGAAATATCCTGAGATAAAAGCTGAAAAGAAGCTTTCTGAGAAACTGCTTTGTTATGTGTCAATTCATCTCACAGAGTAACACCATTCTTTTCATGGAGCAGTTTGCTAACACTGTTTTCGTGTACCTTACAAAGGGATATTTGGGAGCCAGTTGAGGCCTATGGTGAAAAAGGAAATATCTTCAGAAAAAAACTAGAAAGAACCTTTCTGAGAAACTGCTTTGTGATGTGTGAATTCATCTCACAGATTTACACCACCCTTTTCATGGAGCAGTTTGATAGCACTGTTGTGGGGGAATCTGAGAAGGGATGTTTCGAATTGCATTGAAGCCTATAGTGACAACGGAAATATCCTCAGAGAAAAACTAGAAAGAAGGTTACTGAGAAAGTTCTTTTCGTGTGTATGAATTCATCTCAAAGAATTACACCTTTCTTTTCATAGAGCCGTTTGCTCACACTGTTTTTGTGGAATCTGTCAAGGGATATTTGGGAGCACATTGAGACCTATGGTGAAAGAGGAAATATTCTCAGCTAAAAATGAAAAAGAAGCTTTCTGTGAAACTGCTTTGTGATGTGTGAATTCCTCTCACAGAGTTGCACCTTTATTTTCATGGTGCATTTTGGTAGCACTCTTTTTGGGGAATCCAAGGAGGAATATTTTGGATCACATTGTGGATCACATTGAAGCCTAAGGTGACAAAGGAAATACCCGGAGACAAAAACTAGAAAGAAGCATTCTGAAAAACTGCTTTGTGATGTATTAATTCATCTCAGAGAGTCACATGATTCTTTTCAAGGATCAGTTTTGTATATTTCTTTGTGATAGGTGAATTCACCTCACAGAGTTACGCCTTTCTTTTCATGGAGCAGATTGCTAACCTGGTTTTCATGGAATCTGCAAAGGGATATTTGGGAGTGCACTGAGGTCTACACTGTAAAAGGAAATATCCTCAGAACAAAACTAGAAAGAAACATTCTGAGAAACCGCTTTGTGATGTGTGAATTCATTTTACAGAATTATACCGTTCTTTTCATTGAGCAGTCTGACAACACTGTTTTCGTGGGAGCTGCAGTAAGATATTTGGGAGCATATTGAAGCCTATGGTGACAAAGGAAAAATCCTCAGGGAAAAAAAAAAAAAAAAGCTTTCTGTGAAACTTCTTTGTGATGTGTGAATTCATCTCACAGTGTTATACTGATCTTTTCATTGAGAAGTTTGCTAACACTTTTTTCCTGGAATCTGCAATGGTATATTCAGGAATGCATTGAGGCCTATGGTAAGAAAGGAAATATCCTCAGAGACTAACTAGAAAGAAGCTTTCTAAGACACAGCTTTCTGGTGTGTGAATTCATCTCACAGTGTTACACTGTTCTTCTCCTTGAGCAGTTTGCTAACGCTGTTTAGTTGGAATTTGCAATGGGATCTTTTGGAGCGCGTGGAAGCAAACGGTAACAAACGAAATACCCTAAGACAAAAACTAGAAAGAAGCTTTTTGAGAAACTGGTTTGTGACTTGTGAATTCATCTCACAGAGTTACTGGTTTCTTTTCATGGAGCAGTTTGGTAGCACCGTTTTTATGGAGTCTGCAATGGGATGTTTTGGAGTACATTGATGCTTAGGGTGACAAAGGAAATATCCTCAGACAAAAA
>NW_012101258.1:175680-177966 GCF_000951045.1 Mandrillus leucophaeus
ACTATGGTAAAAAGGACATATCCTCAGATAAAAACTAGAAAGAAGCTTTCTGAGAAACTTCTTTGTCATGTGTAATTTCATCTCAAAGGGCTACACTGTTCTCTTTGGGGAGCAGTTTACTAACACTGTTTTCTTGGAATTTGTAATGGGATATTTTCTGAAATCTTATTTCACCCATTGAATAAAAAATATTCACCCATTGAATCTTATGGTGACAAGGTATATATCTTCATATAAAAACTAGAAAGATGCTTTCTGAGAAACTGATTTGTGGTATTTGAATTCAACTCACAGAGTTCCATCTTTCTTTTCATGGAGCAGTTTTCTAACACTGTTTTTGTGGATTCTGCAATGAGATATTTGGGAGCGCATTGATGAGTATGGTGAAAAGGGAAATATCCACATATAAAAAAGAGAAAGAAGTTTTCTGAGAAACTGCTTTGTGATGTGTGAATTCATCTCACACAGTTACACTGTTCTTTTCATGGAGCAATTTGATAAGAATGTTTTCGTGGAATCTGCATATTATATTTGGGAGCCCATTGAAGCCTATGGTGACAAAGGATAAAAAATGGAAAGATGAAAAGTATCTTCAGATAAAAAATAGAAAGAAACCTTCCGAGAAATTTCTTTGTGATGGGTGAATTCATCACACAGTTACACATTTGCTTTCTTTCAGCAGTTTGGTAGCACTGTTTTATGGAATCTGCAAAGGGATATTTGAGAGCTCCTAGGGGCCTACGGTGAAACAGGAAATAACTAGTAGATCGGCATCACTGGTTTTGAGGTATTTGAGAGGAGATATTTGGGAGCGCATTGATGCCAGTGTTGAAAAAGGATATATCCTCAGTTGTAAACTAGAAAGAAGCTTTCTGAGAAACTGCTTTTTGATAGGTGAATTCATCTCACAGAGTTACACCCTTCTTTTCATTGAGCAGTTTGTTAACACTGCTTTTGTGGAATCTGCAAAGGGATATTTGGGAGCTCATAGATTCCAATGGCAAAAAAGGAAATATTTTCAGTTACAAACTTGAGAGAAGCTTTCTGAGAAACTCCTTTGTGAAGTGTGCATTCATCTCATAGAGTTAAACGTTTCTGTTGAGGGAGCAGTTTGGCCTCACTGTTTTTGTGGTATCTGAGAAGGGATACTTGGGAGCACACTGAAGCCTACCATGGAAAAGGAAATATTCTCAAATAAAAACCAGAAGGAAGCCTTCTGAAAAACCGCTTTGTGACATGTTAATTCATCTCACAGAGTTACACGATTGTTTTTATGGACCAGTTTCAGAGCTCTGTTTTTGGGGAATCTGAGAGGGGACATTTTGGATCGCATTGAAGCCTATGGTGACAAAAAAAATATCCTCAGATAAAAACTACAAAGAAGTTTTCTGAGAGGCATCTTTGTGATGTGTGTGTTCATCTCACAGAGTAACACCTTTCTTTTCATGGAGCAGTTTGCTAACACTGTTTTCGTGGAATCTGCAAAGGGATATTTGTGAGTGCTTTGAGGCCTATAGTGTAAAAGGAAATATACTCAGATAAAAACTAGAAAGAAACTTTCTGAGAAACTGCTTTATGATGTGTGAATTCACCTCACAGAGTCACACTGTTTCTTTCATTGAGCAGTTTGCCAAAAGTTTTTTCCTGGAATCTGCAATGGGGTATTCCAGAGCTCATTGAGGAATATGGTGAAAAAGGAAATATCCTGAGATAAAAGCTGAAAAGAAGCTTTCTGAGAAACTGCTTTGTTATGTGTCAATTCATCTCACAGAGTAACACCATTCTTTTCATGGAGCAGTTTGCTAACACTGTTTTCGTGTACCTTACAAAGGGATATTTGGGAGCCAGTTGAGGCCTATGGTGAAAAAGGAAATATCTTCAGAAAAAAACTAGAAAGAACCTTTCTGAGAAACTGCTTTGTGATGTGTGAATTCATCTCACAGATTTACACCACCCTTTTCATGGAGCAGTTTGATAGCACTGTTGTGGGGGAATCTGAGAAGGGATGTTTCGAATTGCATTGAAGCCTATAGTGACAACGGAAATATCCTCAGAGAAAAACTAGAAAGAAGGTTACTGAGAAAGTTCTTTTCGTGTGTATGAATTCATCTCAAAGAATTACACCTTTCTTTTCATAGAGCCGTTTGCTCACACTGTTTTTGTGGAATCTGTCAAGGGATATTTGGGAGCACATTGAGACCTATGGTGAAAGAGGAAATATTCTCAGCTAAAAATGAAAAAGAAGCTTTCTGTGAAACTGCTTTGTGATGTGTGAATTCCTCTCAC
>NW_012101258.1:178016-179899 GCF_000951045.1 Mandrillus leucophaeus
ATACCCTAAGACAAAAACTAGAAAGAAGCTTTTTGAGAAACTGGTTTGTGACTTGTGAATTCATCTCACAGAGTTACTGGTTTCTTTTCATGGAGCAGTTTGGTAGCACCGTTTTTATGGAGTCTGCAATGGGATGTTTTGGAGTACATTGATGCTTAGGGTGACAAAGGAAATATCCTCAGACAAAAAATAGAAAGAAGATTTCTGAGAAACTGCTTTGTGATTTGTGAATTAATCTCACAGAGTTACACGATTCTTTTAATGGAGCAGTTTGGTAGCACTGTTTTGGGGAATCTCAGAAGTGTATTTTACATCGCATTGAAGTCTATGGTGACAAAAGTAATATCCTCAGAGAAAAACTAGAAAGAATCTTCCTGAGCAATTGCTTTGTGATTTGTGAATTCATCTCACAGAGTTACAACTTTCTTTTCAATGAGTAGTTTGGTAACACTGTTTATGGTTAATCTGAGAAGCGATATTTTGTATCACATTGAAGCCTATGTTGACAAAGGAAATACCCTCAGATAAAAACTAGAAAGCAATTTTCTGAGAAACTTCTTTGTGATGTGTGAATTCATCTAACAAACTTACACATTTCTTTTCATGTAGCAGTTGGTTAACAGTGTTTTTGTGGAATCGGCAAAGGGGTATATGGGAGCGCATTGAGGCCTATGGTGAAAAAGGAAATACCCTGAGACAAAAACTGGAAAGAAGCATTCTGAGAAACTGCTTTGTGATGTGTGAATTCTCAGAAACTGCTTTGTAGTGGTTGAATTCTTCTCTCAGAGTTAAATCACTACTTCAATGAGAAGTTTACTAACACTGTTTTTGCAGAATCTGTAATGAGATACTCATTAGCACATTGGAGTCGTGAAATATCCTCAGATAAAAAAAAGAAAGAACCTGTCTGAGAAATTGCGTATTCAACTCAAAAAGTTACACTAGTGTTTCATGCAGCATTTTGGTAGCATTGTTTTTGTGGAATCTGAGAAGGAGTATTTTAGATCACTTTGAAGTCCATGGTGACAAAGGAAATATCCTCAGATAAAAACCAGAAAGAAGCTTTTGGAGAAACTGCTTTGCGATGTGTGAATTCCTCTCACAGTGTTACTCAACTCTTTCATGGAGCTGTTTGTTAGCACTGTATTTGCTTAACCTGAAAAGTGACATTTTGGATCGCCTTGAAGCCTATGGCGACAAAGGAAATCTCCTCAGATAAATACTAGAAAGAAGCTTTCTGAAAAACAGCATTGTGGTGTGTGAAATCATCTCCCAGAGTAACACCACTCTTCCATGAAGCAGTTTCCCAGCACTGTTTTTGTGGAATCTCAGAAGTGATATACTGGATAACATTGAATCCCATGGTGGAAAATGAAATATCTTCAGATAAGAACTGGAAAGAAGCCCTCTCAGAAACTGCTTTGTGATGTGCGAATTCTTATCTCAGAATAAAACCACGGTTTTCATTGAGAAGTTATATACAGGATGGCATTGAGACCTTAAATATCCTCAAATAAGAAAGTAATGAAACATCTCACAGTGTTACACAAATCTTTCATGGAGCCGTTTACCAGCACTGTTTTTTTGGAATATGAGAAGGGATATTTTGGATCGCCTTGAAGCCTATAGTGACAAATGACATATCCCCAGATAAAAACCAGAAAGAAGCTTTCTGAGAAACTGCTTTGTTATTTTTGAATTCACCTCTCAGGGTTACAACACTCTTTCATGGAGCCATTGGCTTGCACTGTTTTTGTGGAACCTGAGAAGTGATATTTTGGATCGCTTTGAAGCCTATGGTGACAGAGGAAATCTCCTGAGATAAAAAGTAGAAAGGAGCTTTCTGAGAAACTGCTTTGTGATGTGTTAATTCATCCACAGAG
>NW_012101258.1:179949-182993 GCF_000951045.1 Mandrillus leucophaeus
TACACCACTCTTTCATGGAGGAGTTTGCTAGCACTCATTTTGTGGAATATCAGAAGTTATATTTTTGATAGCATTGATTCCCATGGTGAAAAGTGAAATATCCTCAGATAAAAAGTGGAGAGAAGCCTTCTCAGAAACTGCTTTGTGGCGAGTGAATTCATCTCAGAGTGTTGTGCCATTGCTTTCATTGAGAAGTCTGCTAACACTGTTTTCACAGAATCTACAATAAGATACAGGGGAGAGCATTCAGGCCTGAAATATCCTCACATAAAAACAAGAGAGAAGCTTTCTGAGAAACTTCTTTGTGATGTGTCAATTCATCTCACAGAGTTACACTACTATTTCATGGAGCTGCTTGCTTGCACTGTTTTTGTGGAATCTGACAAGGCTTCTTTTTTAATTGTTTTGAAGCCTATGGTGGTAAAGGAAATATCCTCAGATACAAACGAGAAGGAAACTTTCTGATAAACTGCTTGGTGATGTGTGAATTAATCTCACAGTGTTACACTATTCTTTCATGGAGCCGTTTGCTAGCACTGTTTTTGTGGAATCTCAGAAGGAATATTTTGTATCTCTATGAAACCTGTGGTGGCAAAGGATATACCCTGCGATAAAAATCTGAAAGAAGCTTTCTGAGAGACTGCTTTGTGATGTGTGAATTCATCTCAGTGTTACCCATCTCTTTCATGGAGGCGTTTGCTAACACTGTTTCTGTGGAATCTGAGAAGGGATATTTGGATCACTTTGAAGCCTATGGTGACAAAGGAAATATCCTCAGATAAAACCCAGAAAGAAGCTTCCTGAGAGACTGCTTTGTGATGTGTGAATTCATCTCATAGAGTTACACTACTCTTTCATGGAGCAGTTTGCTAGAACTATTTTTGTGGAATCTGAGAAGGGGTATTTTATCGCTTTGAAGTCTATGGTGACAAAGGAAATATCCTCAGCTAAAAACCAGAAAGATGCTTTCTGAGAAACTACTTTGTGATGTGTGAATTCATCTCACAGTTTTACACAATTCTTTCATGGAGACTTTTGCTATCACTGTTTGTATAGAATCTGAGAATGGATAGTTTGGTTGTCCTTGAAGCCTAGAATGACAAAGGAAATATCCTCAGATAAAATCCAGAAAGAAGATTTCTGAGAAACTGCTTTGTGATGTGTGAATTCATCTCATGTTACACAACTCTGTCACAGAGCCGTTTGCTAGCACTGTTTTTGTGGAATCTGAGAAATGATATTTTGGATTGCTTTGAAGCCTATGGTGAGAAAGGAAATCTCCTCAGATGAAAACTAGAAAGAAGCTTCCTGAGAAACTCCTTTGTGATGTGTAAATTCATCTCACAGAGTTATACCACTGTTTCATGGATGTTTTTGACAGCACTGTTTTTGTGGAATCTCAGAAGTGATATTTTAGACAGCATTGAATCCCATGGTGAGTAATGAAATATCCTCAGATGAAAACTGAAGACAAAACTTCTCAGAAACTGCTTAGTGTGTGTGAATTCATCTCAGAGAGTTAAAACTTTGCATTCATTGAGAAGTTTGCTTAGTCTGTTTTCGCAGAATCTACAATGAGATATACGGTAGCACATAGAGGCCTGAAATATTCTCAGATAAAAACAAGAAAGAAACTTTCTGAGAAACTTATTTGTGATGTGTGAATTCATCTCACAAAGTTACACCACTCTTTCATGGAGGAATTTGCTAGCCCTGTTGTGGTGGAATCTCAGAAGTGATATTTTGGATAGCATTGAATTCCATGGTGAAATATGAAATACCCTTCGATAAAAACAGGAGAGAAGCCTTCTGAGAAAATGCTTTGTGGGGTGTGTATATTCATCTCACAGAGTTGCACCATTGCTTTCATTGAGAAGTTCGATATCACTCCTTTTGCAGAATCTGAATGAGATATATGGGAGAGCACTCAGGCCTGAAATACCCTCAGATAACAAAAAGAAAGAAGCTTTTTGAGAAACTACTTTGTGATGTGTGAATTAATATCACAGTGCTACACAATTCTTTCATGGAGCCGCTTGCTAGCACTGTTTTGGTGGAATCTGAGAAGGGATATTTTGGATCGCTTTGAAGATTTTGGTATCAAAGGAAATATCCTCATGTAAAACCGAGAAAGAAACTTTTTTAGAAGCTGCTTTGTGATGTGTGAATTCATCTCATAATGTTACACAATTCTTTCATGGAGTTGTTTGCTAGAAATGTCTTTGTGGAATCTGAGAAGTGATATTTTGGATCACTTTGAAGTCTATGGTGAGAAAGGAAATCTCCTAAGATAAAAACTAGAAAGAAACTTTCTGAGAAACTTCTTTGTGATGTGTGAATTCATCTCACAGACTCACACCACTCTTTCATGGAGGAGTTTGCAAGCACTGTTTTTTTGGAATCTCAGAAGTGATAGTTTGGATACTATTGAATCCCATGGTGAAAAATGAAATATCCTCATGTAAAAACAGCACAGAAGCTTTCTTTGAAACTGCTTTGTGGTGTGTGAATTCATCTCACAATGTTACACAACTCTTTCATGGAGCCGTTTGCTAGGAGTGCTTTTGTGGAATCTGAGATGTGATATTTTGGATCACATTGAAGCCTATGGTGAGAAAGGAAATCTCTTCAGATTAAAACTAGACAGACGGTTTCTGAGAAAATGCTCTGTCATGTGTGAATTAATCTCAGAGAGTTACACCACTCTTTCATGAAGGCGTTTGCAAGCACTGTTTTTGTGGAATGTCAGAAATCATATTTTAGATGACATTGAACCCCATTTTGAATATTGAATTATCCTCAGATGAATACTGGAGACAAGCCTTCTCAGAAACTGATTTGTGGTGTGTGAATTCATCTCACAAAGTTATACCATCACTTTCATTGAGAAGTTTGCTAACATTCTTTTCACAGAATCTACAATGAGATATATGGGAGTGCATTGAGGCCTGAAATATCCTCTGATAAAAACAAGAAAGAAGGTTTCTGAGAAACCTTTTGTGATTTGTGAATTCATCTCACAGAGTTACACCACTCTTTCATGG
>NW_012101258.1:183434-185330 GCF_000951045.1 Mandrillus leucophaeus
GGAGTCTGAGAAGGGATATTTTGGATCGCTTGGAAGCCTATGGTGACAAAGGTAATATCCTCAGATAAAACAACTTTCTGAGAAACTGCTTTGTAATGTGTGAATTCATCTCACTGTGTTACACAACACTTTCATGGAGCAGTATGCTAGAAGTTGTTTTGTGGAATCTGAGAAGGGGTATTTTTTATTACTTTGAAGCCTATGATGACAAGGAAATATCCTCAGATAAAAACCAGAAAGAAGCTTTCTGAGAAACTGCTTTGTGATGTTTGAATTCATCTCACAGTGTTTCACAACTCTTTAAGAGAGCTGTAGCTAGCACTGTTTTTGTGGAATCAGAGAAGGGATATTTTGGATCGCTTTGAAGTCTATGGTGACAAAGGAAATATCCTCAGATAAATCCCAGAAAGAAGATTTCTGAGAAACTCCTCTGTCATGTGTGAATTCATCTCACAGAGTTACACCACTCTTTCATGGAGGAGATTACTAGCACTGTTTTTGTGGAACCTCAGAAGTTATAGTTTAGACGGCATAGAATCCCATTGTGAATAATGACATATTCTCAGATAAAAAGGGGAGAGAAACCTTCTCAGAAACTGCCTTGCGTTGTGTGAATTGATCTCACAGAGTTACAATACTGCTTTCCTTGAGACGTTTGCTAACACTCTTTTTGCAGAATCTGCAATGACAATTACGAAAGTGCATTGAGGCCTGAAATATCCTTAGATAAAAACAAGAAAGAAACTTTCTGAGAAAATTCTTTGTGATGTGTGAACTCATCTCACAGAGTTACACCAACTTTCATGGAGGAATTTGCTAGCACTCTTTTTGTGGTATCTCAGAAATGATATTTTTGATAGCATTGAAGACAATTGTGAGAACAGAAATCCCTCAGGCAAATCTAGAAATAAGCTTTCTGAGAAACTGCTTTGTGTTGTGTGAATTCATCTCACACCATTACACTACTGTTTCATGGAGCAGTTTGCTCGAACTGTTTCTGTGGAATCTGAGAAGGGGAATTTGTTATTGCTTTGAAGCCTATGGTGACAAAGGAAATATCCTCAGATAAAAAGCAGAAAGAAGCTTTCTGAGAAACTGCTCTGTAATGTGTGAATTTATCTCACAGATTTCCTGTGATAGAGGTATCATGGAGCAGTTTGACAGCATTGTTTTTGTGGAATCTGAGAAGTGATAATTTGGATCTCTTTGAAGCCTAAGGTGAGAAAGGAAATCTCCTCAGATAAAAACTGGAAGGAAGTTTTCTGAGAAACTGCTTTGTTATGTGTGAATTCATCTCACAGAGTTACACCACTGTTTCATGGATGAATTTGCTAGTACTGTTTTGTGGAATCACAGAGGTGATATTATGGATAGCATTGAAGTCAATGGTGAGAACGGAGATCTCCTCAGATAAAAACTAGAAAGAAGCTTTCTGGGAAACTTCTTTGTGATGTGTCAGTTCATCTCTCAGAGATACACCACTCTTTCATGGAGAAGCTTGCTAGCACTGTTTTTTTTTTGGAATCTCGGAAGTGATATATTAGATGGCATTGAATCCCATGGTGAAAAATGAAATATCCTCAGATAAAAACTGGAGAGAAGAGTTCTCAGAAACTGCTTTGTGTTGTGTGAATTCATCTCACAGAGTTACACCATTGCTTTCATTGAGAAGTTTGCTAACACTCTTCTCGAAGAATCTGCAATGATATATACGGTAGTGCTTTGAGGCCTCAATGCACTCCCATATATCCCTTTGCACTTTCCTTGAAAACAGTGTTAGAAAGCTGCTCAATGAAAAGAACGGTGTGACTCCATGAGATGAATTCACAGATCACAAAGCCGTTTCTCAGGAAGGTTCTTTTCAGTTCTTGTCTGAGGATATTTTGTTTTTCACCA
>NW_012101258.1:186343-187487 GCF_000951045.1 Mandrillus leucophaeus
TTCCTTTGTCACCATAGACTTCAAAGCTAACCAAAATATCCCCTCTCATAATCCACAAAAACAGTGCTAGCAAACGGCTCCATGAAAGAGTTGTGTAGCATTTTCAGATTAATTCACATATCGCAAAGCAGTTTCTCAGAAAGCTTCATTCTGGATTTTATCTGAGGATATTTCCTTTGTCAACATAGGCTTCAAAGCGATAAAAATTACCCCTTCTCAGATTCCACAAAAACAGCTCTAGCACAGTGCTCCATGAAAGAATAGTGTAACTCAGTGAGATGATTTCACACATCACAAAGTAGTTTCTCAGAAAACTTCTTTCTTTTTTTAATCTGAGGATATTTCGGTCCTCAATGCGCCCCTGTATATCTCATTGCAGATTCTGCGAAAACAGTGTTAGCAAACTTCTCAATGAAAGCATTCTTTTATCTCTGTGAGACGAATTCACACACCACAAAGTGGTTTCTGAGAAGGCATCTCTCAAGTTCTAATCTGAGGATATTTCATTATTCACCATGGGATTCAATGCCATCTAAAATATCACGTCTGAGATTCCACAAAAACAGTGCCAGGAAACTGCTCCACGAAAGAGTGGTATAATTCTGTGAGATGAATTCACACACAGAGAGCAGTTTCTCAGAAAGCTTCTATCTAGTTTTTATCTGAGATTTCCTTTCTCACCATAGGCTTTAATGCGATCCAAAATATAATTTCTCAGATTACACAAAAACAGTGCTAGCAAGTAGCTCCATGAAAGAGTTGTGTAACACTGTGAGATGAATTCACACATTACAAAGCAGTTTTTCAGAAAGCTTCTTTTTGGGTTTTATCTGAAGTTATTTTCTTTGTCACCATCGGCTTAAAAGCGATAAATAATACCCCTTTTCAGATTCCACAAAAAAAGTTCTTGCAAACTGCTGCATGAAAGAACAGTGTAACTCTGTAAGACTAAGTGACACATCGCAAAGTGGTTTCTCAGAAAGCTTCTTCTTTTTTTTCTTTTTTTTTTTGTTTTCTGGGGATAACTCAGGCCTCAATGCACTCGTGTATATCTCATTACAGATTCTGCCAAAACAGTGTTAGCCAGCTTCTCAATGAAAGCAGTTATGTTACTCTGTGAGATGAATTCACACACCACAAAGCA
>NW_012101259.1:0-1545 GCF_000951045.1 Mandrillus leucophaeus
TAGCAGCATCTCAAATACAGAACAAAATGGAGTCTCTTGTGTCAACTTCTTTCTATATAGACACAGTAACAGTCTGATCTCTCTTTCTTTTCCCCACAGCATCCTTGGAACTATTAATAACACTCAAATTATATTAAAACCCAATAAAAGACATAAATGTTTTCTATCAGAAAACAGCACTCAGTAAACACTCATTCATTAATGTCATGCTTCACTCCTCCATACATATACTTTATTAATTGAAAACCCTGGCCGAGTGCGGTGGTTCACACCTGTAATCCCAGCACTTTGGGAGGCTGAGGTGGGCGGATCACGAGGTCAGGAGTTTGAGACCAGCCTGACCAACGTGGTGAAACCCCATCTCTACTACAAATGCAAAAATTAGCCAGGCATGGTGGTGCGTGCCTGTAATCCCAGATACGCTGGAGGCTGAGGCAGGAGAATTGTTTGAACTCAACAGGCGGAGGTTACAGTGAGCTGAGATCACACCATTGCACTCCAGTCTGGGCAACAGAGCAAGACTCCATCTCAAAAAAAAAAAAAAAAGTAAAGAAAAAATTGAAAACCCTCTAAATTCAGATTTTGCAAAGTTGCATATATTTTAAAATATATAAATTAAATATACCTATTTAAAATTACAGTTATTTCTATAGTTTTTAAAAATTTTTATATTGTCGTGTATATATCAAGTAGATAAGTTAGGGATGGCTTCAAAAAAATAAAGTTATGAGGACTCTAAATCATTCCTCCTTTAGACCACAAAACTTGGTAAGAGCCAGCTGTTTACAGCCTAAGTCCCAGCCACTGTGGAAGCCTCTTTTGAGGAATGAGAACTCCAGTGAAGGATTGGCCACCTCTCATTGCTGTTACACACTAGCGTCCCAAAAATAACGTATCTCTAACTGATCACACAGGTTTAATAACCAACACATATTTGATAGATTTAATTATATATTTATTTTCATTCTCATTCCCAGAAATGACAGTCTTAATTCTGACAGTGTCAGTGTTAAAAATCAGCACTTGTTCTTGTGTCTGAAACTGATAAGTTTCATTTCACCCATGACAGCCTACTGTTGTCACATAAAAAATATGATTTGAACTTGGATCATTGATGTGAAAAGCAAATGTCACTGCTTGGAGGGGCCAAGTATATAACACCCAGTTAGGCAGAAATCACTGTAATAATGTCTCTTTTTTATTAGAGTAGTGAGTGTTGTCAGGAAACAATGTTACCACCCTTCATCTTCAAAGGCCCCCAACACTGATACACACATCACTGAACACATCCTTCCCAACAGTATTGTAGCATTTACCTTCAGTTTGGCTGAACTGTATGAAAACTGTAGTTTGCAGGGACTTATTTAAAGTTATATTGTTAGCCAGAATGTATGTATAATAGAAATATATTTATAAAATTGTGTAATAATTCATAGTACAGCTTGAAACATTTGGTGTCAGGTTAAAATCAGTTAGTTTTAGACTGAGTATAAATGGCAGACATGTAAAGTGCATGTTGGTGTACACATGCCGGCATGCATAGGG
>NW_012101259.1:2741-6025 GCF_000951045.1 Mandrillus leucophaeus
AATGAAATCTAAATGTTCAGAAGTCCAGCCTAAACATTTATAAAAATGTTGCAACTGCACTCTCACGCTAATAATGTAAATCATATTCACTGCAGATTTGATTAACGCCCGGAAGATGAGGGTTGTAATCCCGCAGGTTTCTGTCTGTTTTCCTGACTTTCCTTAGTGGCCTCTCTCTCAACATCTCTCAGAGTAGCCGGTCTTGGCATTTCACAGAAAATCATTCAATCTCTCTCTAAAACACTTTCAAAATAGCCATTAAGAAACAAAAATTTTCACAAAGTTATCCAACTCATCTTTTAATGTTTTCCTTGAAGAAGATGAAAATGCCACCATCAGTCATGGTGCCTTACACTTATAATTCCAGCGTTTTGAGAGGCCAAGGCTGAAGGATCACTTGAGGCCAGGAGTTCAAGACCAGGCTGGGCAATGTAGAGGGACTATCTTTCTAGTATAATATTATTAAATTTTTTAAATGCCGCTATTTCACATATTTAGACACCTTTGTCACTATTGCTCAACAGAAAGGCCTGTCTTGGTTTAGCAGAATTCCACAGGATGCCCTTTTATTTGGTAAAGTGGGAAGTACTGGGATCTGGTAGCTCATTCATCTAACTGCTAAAATAATACCACTCACGCCACACTTGGATTATTAACTTTTCAAAGAATTTGAAAGCCAAAAAAATTCCATTTAACACTAAAGTTGAAAGTAATTGAAACTGTTTCACATTAAGAAAACCCGTCAAGGCGGGGCGCAATGGCTCACGCCTAAAATCCCAGCACTTTGGGAGACCTAGATGGGTGGATCACCTGAGGTCAGGGGTTTGAGACCTGCCTGGCCAACATGATGAAACCCTGTCTATGTTAAAAACACAAAAATTAGCTGGTTGTGGTGACACACACCTTCAGTCTCAGCTACTCTGAAGGCTGAGGCAGGAGAACTGTTTGAACCCGGGAGTGGAGGTTGCAGTGAGCTGAGACCATGTCACTGCACTCCAGCCTGGGGGCGGAGGGGAGAAGAGAGAAAGAGAAAGAGAGAGGAAGGAGGGAAGGAGGGAAGGAAGGGAGGAAGGGAAGGAGGGAGGGAGGGAAGGAAGGTGACAATCCTGTTGTGCTGTAGGTGTTCATGTTCCAGCTTTTTGCCAAAAAACAAAGCCATCCTTTCCGTATTACAAACTATTCCCTGATCATGTCACAATCTTTGTTGTATGCATTAAAGCTTTTCGGGTGATGATAGAAAAGGGTGTGTTTTGTTTTATTATTATGACCTTCAAAAGAGTAGAAAGTTATTCTGCTGTACTTCCAAAAACTGTAGCTGGGAAGAACAATATAGCAGAAAATTATTTCCAAGGACTCAGAAAACAAAGGTATGGTACGTACTACACGTTGTCTGTTAAAATAGCCAACCATGATGAAATCCCTTTGTGTGGAAAAGTAGGAATTTTTACAAATGCAAACGTAATGCTACTTCTCTGGGTATAACCACAGTAACAATGGCACAGAAAAATACGTCAGAACCAGAGGAAAAATGGGGTTATATGCTCTGAAAATCAAAGCCTCCTATGGATTCTTACTCTGAGAGTGCCTAGAAATAAGAAGCTGAGTTTCATCGATAGCAGCACGAAATGCAGAGTGGGAAAAGCAGGAAGAAAGTTCTAGTAGTGGCCCAAGCTCAGTGGCCCACACTGGTAACCCTAGAACTTTGGGAGGCCAAGGTGGGTGGATTTCGGGAGTTCAGGAGTTTGAGACAAACCTGGGCAACATGATGAAACCTTACCTTACCAGAAAAAAAAAGAAAAAAAAGAGAGAAGAAAAAAGAAAAGAGAGAAAAGAAAGAAAAAAAAAAAAAAGAAACTTCTAGTAGTGACAGAAGTCAGTTGCTTTGACCATGGGATATGATGTCAGAATTTCAGGAGTAACAGAAACAGCAGGAAAGCAGGCAGACAGATGGCAGAGATGTTTGCTGTAACCCTCAAGCCCTAAGAAAGAGTCTTGAATATGTTAACATCACTTTTGAACACTTTAGCCACCACAGCTCTCAGTCTGTGAGGAAAAGCCCTGCTGGCCATTGAGACTGGTGTGACAGACTGTCCTGCTCTGGGAAATGTGGAAGGGCTAAAATGGAAAAGCCTAGGTAGGGATGGTTTGGCTTCCCTGGGCCACACTGGAAGAATTGTCTTGGGCCACACATGAAATACACTAACACTAATGATAGCTGATGAGGTTAAAAAATGCAAACAGTCTCATAATGTTTTAAGAAAGTTTACACATTTGTATTGGGCTGCACTTAAAGCTGTCCTGGGTCACATGCGGCCTGCCGGCCAAAGGTTGCACGAGCTTGGCCTAGGGTTTCTTGATGACATGAAAACCATGATAGAGCATTCAAGCCCAAAGCATTGTTTTTTCACAATAGTTTTGGAGAGTAACCAATTTGCATTTTCTGCGTGGTTGTTCAAGTATCACAAGAAAAGAACCCCTGAGAAAGCGCCAGCTTCTGGGACAACAGCATAAGTCACGCCTTCAACCTCCAGTCCTCCGCAATGAACAAGGAGAAAACAATCGTGCTTCCTGTGGCCACCATGACACCTTTATCACAGCCCATGGGCCACGGAGTGACTCGGGCCCTGTCTAGCACTTTCTTAAAATGTGCATTTTCACAGCACATGGGGGTAGTTGCCAGTGACGCTTGCTACATCCCAAGGGAGTACTGATGCATTTCTAATACCAGGATGAAAACCAATACGAGACCATGGAGAGAAGCGACTTCTCAAATGCTGGTGCCTTGCAGATGTTGTGGCTGAATCTGTTTTTTTAAGACACAGAGTCCTGCTCTGTCACCCAGGCTGGAGTGCAGTGGCGCAACTTTGTCTCCTGCAGTCTTAACCTCCTGGGCTCAAGCACTAATTCTCCCACTTCAGCCTCCTGAGGTGGGACCACAGGCAAGTGTCACCACACATGGCTAATTTTTAAAACCATTATTTGTAGAGATGGAGTCTTGCTAACATAGCAAGGCTGTTCTTGAACTCCCAGCCTCAAGCGATCTACCCACCTTGGTCTCCCAAATCGTCAGGATTACAGTCATGAATCATGGCACCCAGCCATAGACTAAATCACTGTCCTAGTTGTGACCTCAGGACGCCTCAGATTTGCCATGTCAGAGTTTGCATGGTCATCTGGTTTAATGATGATTAAACTGCTGTTGAAGATGCTTCATAGCAGTTCTTAAATTACCATGATGAGACATTAGCAATCGAGGCCCTCAAAGAGTTGCCCCAAATAAGTAT
>NW_012101259.1:6075-6702 GCF_000951045.1 Mandrillus leucophaeus
GGTGTACCAAATTAGTAAAACATGCATACACAGGTCAACAGAGGTTGCCGTAGAGATGGTCAACTATATTGCACCCAGTTTTATTGTTTGTCATTGCTTGGAAGTACATTCACTGTAATTCTCATCTTCCCAGAATGCTAAAACATGCATGCACACACACAGGCTAGACAACAGTTGAGTGTCACGTTACTATAACATTTAGGTGATGCTCTTATTTCATTTGTGCTCTTGCAACCATGAAAACTCAGAGCTGCAGGAACTCTCTGTTCAGAGTATTATTCAACTCATTACTTTTATAGCTGTAGAGAATGAGGTCAAGGCCAGAATGGAAGCTAGGAGGAGGGTTCTGACCAGAACCCAAGTGAGCCCCTTTTCCTGAGGGTAAGATGTTATGAAAAAGACAGCGGGCCACAGGGTGCAGTGGCTCATGCCTGTATTTCCCAGCACTTTGGAAGTCCGAGGCAGGGGGATCATCTGAGGTCAAGAGTTCAAGACCAGCCCGGCCAATATGGTGAAACCCTGTCTCTACTAAAAATAGAAAAATTAGCCGGGTGTGGTGGCGCATGCCTGTAATCCCAGCTACTCGGTAGGCTGAGGCAGGAGAATTGCTTGAACCCAGGAGGCAGA
>NW_012101259.1:13067-13588 GCF_000951045.1 Mandrillus leucophaeus
CTAGACAACAGTCAAGTGTCACGTTCCTATAACATTTAGGTGATGCTCTTATTTCATTTGTGCTCTTGGAACCATGAAAACTCAGAGCTGCAGGAACTCTCTGTTCAGAGTATTATTCAACTCATTACTTTTATAGCTGTAGAGAATGAGGTTAAGGCCAGAATGGAGGCTAGGAGGAGGGTTCTGACCAGAACCCAAGTGAGCCCCTTTTCCTGAGGGTAAGATGTTATGAAAAAGACCCCGGGCCACAGGGTGCAGTGGCTCACGCCTGTATTTCCCAGCACTTTGGAAGTCCGAGGCAGGGGGATCATCTGAGGTCAGGAGTTCAAGACCAGCCCGGCCAATATGGTGAAACCCTGTTTCTACTAAAAATATAAAAATTAGCCGGGTGTGGTGGTGCACGCCTGTAATCCCAGCTACTCGGTAGGCTGAGGCAGGAGAATTGCTTGAACCCAGGAGGCAGAGGTCTGGTGAGCCAAGATCGCACCATTGCACTCCAGCCTGAGAAGCAAGAGCGAAAC
>NW_012101259.1:17758-18955 GCF_000951045.1 Mandrillus leucophaeus
GTTGCTTTCAAACCTCGTGCCAGAACCACCAATAAAGTAGCAATCCCAGCAAATTTGCAATATCTGCTGCCTTGCCCACCCTGTGATAGAAAACCCTTCACAAACTAAAATATCATTAATCCCACCATGGCAGGGTACAAATAGGTAAAGCAAAGGAATGAGACAATCCAGAGCAGGGGTCCCCACCCCTGGTCTGCAGACCAGTACTTGTTGCCTGTTAGGAAGCAGGCAACATAGCAGGAGGTTAGTATTGGGTAAGCCAGCATTACCACCTGGGCTCTGCCTCCTGTCAGATCGGTGGTGGCATTAGATTCTCATAGGAGCACTAACTCTATTGTGAACTGTGCAGGTTCTTCTTATGAGAATCTAATGCCTGATGATCTGTCACTGTCTCCCATCACCCCTAGATAGGACGGTCTAGTTGCAGGAAAACAAGTTCAGGGCTGTCACTGATTTTACTTTATGTTGAGTTGTATAATTATTTCATTACTTATTACAATGTGTTAATAATAGTGAAAATAAAGCATACAATAAATATAATGTGCTTGGATCATCCTGAAACCATCCTCCCCAGTCCCTGTCCATGGAAAAATTATCTTTCATAAAACTGGTCCCTGGTGCCAAAAAGTTTGGGGACTGCTGATCTAAAATAACTAACTGATTTCTAGAGTTTACCCTACCCACATAATTCGCTGCCTTGAATGATAGCAATACACTTCCTTTCTTCACTTTTAATTTATTTTTATTTTTTGAGACAGGGTCTTAGTCACCCAGAATGGAGTGTGGTGGCACCATCTTAGCTTATGGCAGCCTAGAACCTACTGGGCTCAAGCAATCCTCCTGGCTCAGCCTCCCAAGTAGCTGGGACCACAGATGCATGCCATCATGCCTAGCTAAATTTTTTTTATTTTGGTAGAGATGAACTCTCACTATGTTGCCCAGGCTGATCTCCTGGGCTCAAGCAATCCACCTGCCCCACCCAAAGTCCTGGGATTCCAGACATGAGCCACCAGGCCTGGCTCACATTTCCTTTTCTCTTTTTTAAAGCTTATGAATACGAATATAATCATATTCATTAGAACTGAAAAGTGAAATGTAGTTTTCTTTTCTGTAAACAGATAAAATTGCTTTTAGGCATATGTTAGAAGAAAGGGTGTGGCTCTGGAGAGAAGATCTAGCTAAAGGTACCCCTACTTC
>NW_012101259.1:20766-22391 GCF_000951045.1 Mandrillus leucophaeus
ACTCCCAATTTTGTGGTTGAAGTTATAGAGAATGATGGCAAGAAGGCCCTTGTGCTGGACTGTCACTATCCAGAGGATGAGGTTGGACAAGAAGAGAAGGCTGAGAGTGACATTTTCTCTATCAGAGAAGTTAGCTTTCAGTCCACTGGCGAGTCTGAATGGAAGGACGTTAATAATACACTCAACACAGATTCCCTGGACTGAGCCTTATACGACCATCTAGTGGATTTCCTTGTGGACCAGGGGGTGGACAACACTTTTCAGATGAGTTAGTGGAGCTCAGCACAGCCCTGGAGCAACAGGAGTACATTACTTTTCTTGAAGACCTCAAAAGTTTTGTCAAGAACCAGGAAAGTAGACAAACACTGAAAGCTGTAGTATTATGGCAGGTGTTAGCCAGTGAACCAATCCTACTCTGAAGCCAGATACATGTACTTTGAAATGATTATCCTAATATCATGGGGAAAAAATAGCAAATTTAAATAATTTCTTTTGCACTGTCATTTGTTATCATTTGTTTTTCTGTAAAAATCCATTATTTCTAGATTTTTGTATAACATAATAGAAAATAAAATTGGTTTATCTCCTCCCCCAAAAAAGTTAAGGCAAAAGTTTGAATAATTACTGAGCCAACTAAGCTTCTATCTCAAGAAATGAGAAAAAGAAGAGTAAAGTACATGTGTATAAGTTAGGGGAAAGCACTTCTGCTGGCAGCCAAGGTGCAGCAACAAGGACAAGACTTACCTCCTGCTTGAAACAATAGAGCCAGACAAAATACATGCAATGACAGTTTTCAAAACAGTGAACATCAGAAAATGAAGGGCAGTGGATACAAATGAGGTGAGCCTGTTAGCAGTGGCAACTCCGTCCAGGTCTGCAGCAACCTCAATTCTTGCCTCCTCAGAATAAAGAATTTGACGGACAGGCATAAGGCAGAGAAAGAAACTGAGACAAGTTTGAGATTAGGAGTGAAAGGAAATAAAGTACACTGGGAAGAAAGCCAGCTGGGCAACTTGAGAGATCAAATGCACCATTCACCCTTTCACTTGGGCTTTTATACATTGGCATGCTTCTGGGGGATTGCATCTCTTCTCCCCTGATTCTGCCATTTTCCGTTACTCTGCGTGCATACTCTGCCCATTTGCCCAACTCCTGAGATCTTATCGGGAAGCTGCTGATCACTGCCTTCACATGTTTCTATCTATCAAGAGACTGCCTTTCCCATGGGCCCACTGAGACCCATTAATTGTAACTTTATTTTTATTTTATTTTATTTGTTTTTGTTTTGAGACAGAGTTTTGCTCTGTCACTCAGGCTGGAGGACAGTGGCACGATTTCGGCTCACTGCAACCTCCGTCTCCCAGGTTGAAGAGATTCTCCTGCCTCAGCCTCCTGAGTAGCTGAGATTATAGGTGTGTCCAACCAGACCCAGCTAATTTTTGTATATTTACAAAATATTGGGTTGTAATATTTTGGGATGGGATTTCGCCACGTTGGCCAGGCTGGTCTCGAACTCCTGACCTGAGGTGATCTACCTGTCTCGGCCTCCCAGAGTGCTGGGATTACAGAAGTGAGTCACCATACCTGGCCCAATTGTTACAGTGTAACAATGGCCTGACCATCAC
>NW_012101259.1:22441-24897 GCF_000951045.1 Mandrillus leucophaeus
TAATCACGAGGTCAGGAGATCGAGACCATCCAGGTTAACACAGTGAAACCCCGTCTCTACTAAAAATAAAAAAATAAAAAATAAATTAGTCAGGCGTGGTGGCACGTGCCTGTAATCCAAGCTACTCGAAAGGCTGAGGCAGGAGAATTGCTGTAACCTGGAAGGTGGAGGTTGCAGTGAGTCGAGATGGCACCACTGAACTCTAGCCTGGGTGACAGAGGGAGACTCCGTCTTCAAAAAAAAAAAAATTACATACTTTACAGAAATAGAAAAAACAATCCTTAAATTTATATGGAATCACAAAAGATCCAGAATATCCAGTCTGTCCCTGGATCTAAGGAACAAGACAATAAAAAAAGAGACTCCTAAAATCCAAGAAATCTTGAGCAAAAAGAATAAAGCTGGAGGTATCACATTAAACCACTTCAAAATTTGTCATAACTCTATAGTAACCCAAACAGCATGGTACTGGCATAAAAACAGACACATAGGCCAATGTAACAGAATAGGGAGCCAACAAATACATCCGTGTATTTATAGCCAACTGATTTTCCACAAAGGTGCCAAAAACACACAACAGGGAAAGGAGAGTTTCTTCAAAAAATGGTGTTGGGGAAACTGGATATTCACATGAAGAATGAAATCAGACTTTTATCTCACCTCACACACAAAAGTCAACTCAAATAGATTAAAGACTTATATGAATGTCCTGAAACTGTGAAACTACTAGAAGAAAACATAGGGAATAAGCTTCATGACACTGGTCTGGACACTGAATTTTTGGATAGGATCTTAAAGGCAGAAGCAACAAAAGCAAAAATAAAATGGGATGACACAAAACTAAAAAGTGTCTGCACAGCAAAGGAAATAATCCACAGAGTGAAGAGTCAACCTACAGAATGGGAGAAAATATTTGCAATCCATACATCTCTGAGGAGTTAATATTCCAAATATACAGGGAACTCAACTCAATAGCAAATACAATTTAAAAATGGGGCCATAGTGGTTCTTGCTTGTAATCCCAGCACTTTGAAAGGTAGAGGCAGGAGAATTGCTTGAGCCCAGGAGTTCTAGACCAGTCTGGGCAACATGGTGAAATCCTGTCTCTACAAAACAATACAAAAAAGTAGCCAGGCAGAGTGATTCATGCCTGTAGTCCCAGCTACTTTGGAGGCTGCCGTGGAAGGGCCACTTGAGCCCAGGAGGTCGAGACTCCAGTGAGCCATGATATAATCGTGCCACTGGAATTCCAGTCTGGGTGACAGAGTGAAACCTTATCTCAAAAGGTGGGGGGGGCAAAGAACCGAATAGACATTAATCAAAAAAGACATATGAGTGGCCAATATGTTTATGAGAAAAATGCTCAACATCACTAATCATCAGCAAAATACAAATCAAAACCACAATGAGATATCATCTCACACCTGATGGAATGGCTATCATTGGAAAGACAAAAGATAACAAGTATTGGTAAAGATGTGTTGAAAAAGGAACCCCTGCAGGCTGTTGGTGGGAGTGTAAACTAGTGTAGCCATTATGGAGGCTACAAATGGAAGAGTGTAAATGGAGGTTCCTAAAAAAGTTAACAATAAAACCACCATATGATCCAGCAATCCCACTACTGGGTATATATCTAAATGATATATAATCAATATGTTGAAGAGATATCTGCACTCCCAGGTTTATTATAGCACTATTCACAATAGCCAAGAGAGAAACAAATGCCTCCCAGAACAAAAGCTCCAGGTTACCCATAGGAATACAAAAATATCCAGCAACCAATAAAGCAAAATGCACAATGTCTGAGATCCAACCAAAGATTACCAGAAATGCCTTTGCAGGGAAAAAGGACCCATAATAAGGAGAATAATCAATCAATCAAAACTGACAAGGATGTTAGAATTAGCAATAAAGGACATTAACACTGTCATTATAACTTTACATGTGATATTGTGATAGAAGAAGTATATATTTGGTCTTTGTTCCTGGTTCCTGGCACAAAACTCTTGTAATTTCCTGAATGATGAGGTGAGAGGATCATCCTGTTATTCATAATATGCCTCTTTCAACCATCCCTCAGTTTATGCTAATGAGATGACTCTCGATGGACCCCTAGATATCTTCAGATGAGGACTGTTTGTAGCCCCACCCTGGGCCTCTGGAAAGGGGAGATGGTTTGGAGATTGAGGTAATCATCAATTTCCAGCCAATGATTCGTCAATCATGCCTACATAATGAAAAGTCCATAAAAAACCCTAAATGAAGGGTTTGGAGGGCTTCTGGGCTGGTAAACACAGCAGCGTGCTAGGAGGGTGCCCCTTCCATATCTAGTCCTGTACATCTCTTCCATTTAGCTGTCCCTGAGTTGTATCCTTTATAATAAACCAGTAATGCTAAATAAAGTGTCTTCCTGAGTTCTGTGAGCCATTCTAACAAATCATCAAACCTGAGGAAGG
>NW_012101259.1:30863-32416 GCF_000951045.1 Mandrillus leucophaeus
CCAGCACTTTGAAAGGTAGAGGCAGGAGAATTGCTTGAGCCCAGGAGTTCTAGACCAGTCTGGGCAACATGGTGAAATCCTGTCTCTACAAAACAATACAAAAAAGTAGCCTGACAGAGTGGTTCATGCCTGTAGTCCCAGCTACTTTGGAGGCTGCCGTGGAAGGGCCACTTGAGCCCAGAAGGTCGAGACTCCAGTGAGCCATGATATAATCGTGCCACTGGAATTCCAGTCTGGGTGACAGAGTGAAACCTTATCTCAAAAGGTGGGGGGCAAAGAACCGAATAGACATTAATCAAAAAAGACATATGAGTGGCCAATATGTTTATGAGAAAAATGCTCAACATCACTAATCATCAGCAAAATACAAATCAAAACCACAATGAGATATCACCTCACACCTGATGGAATGGCTATCATCAGAAAGGCAAAAGATAACAAGTGTTGGTGAAGATGTGTTGAAAAGGGAACCCCTGCAGGCTGTTGGTGGGAGTGTAAACTAGTGTAGCCATTATGGAGGCTACAAATGGAAGAGTGTATATGGAGGTTCCTAAAAAAGTTAACAATAAAACCACCATATGATCCAGCAATCCCACTACTGGGTATATATATAAATGATATAGAATCAATATGTTGAAGAGATATCTGCACTCCCAGGTTTATTATAGCACTATTCACAATAGCCAAGAAAGAGAGAAACAAATGCCTCCCAGAACAAAAGCTCCAGGTTACCCATAGGAATGCAAAAATATCCAGCAACCAATAAAGCAAAATGCACAATGTCTGAGATCCAACCAAAGATTACCAGAAATGCCTTTGCAGGGAAAAAGGACCCATAATAAGGAGAATAATCAATTAACCAAAACTGACTCAGAACTGACAATTAGCAATGAAGGACATTAACACTGTCATTATAACTTTACATGGATATTGTGATAGAAGAAGTATATATTTGGTCTTTGTTCCTGGTTCCTGGCACAAAACTCTTGTAATTTCCTGAATGACGAGGTGAGAGGATCATCCTGTTATTCATAATATGCCTCTTTCAACCATCCCTGAGTTTATGCTAATGAGATGACTCTCGATGGACCCCTAGATATCTTCAGATGAGGGCTGTTTGTAGCCCCACCCTGGGCCTCTGGAAAGGGGAGATGGTTTGGAGATTGAGGTAATCATCAATTTCCAGCCAATGATTCATCAATCATGCCTACATAATGAAAAGTCCATAAAAAACCCTAAATGAAGGGTTTGGAGGGTTTCTGGGCTGGTAAACACAGCAGCGTGCTAGGAGGGTGCCCCTTCCATATCTAGTCCTGTACATCTCTTCCATTTAGCTATCCCTGAGTTGTATCCTTTATAATAAACCAGTAATGCTAAATAAAGTGTCTTCCTGAGTTCTGTGAGCCATTCTAACAAATCATCAAACCTGAGGAAGGGGTTGTGGGAACCCCTGATTTATAGCCTATCAGTCAGAATTATGGGAGGTCTGGGGTTTTCAATTGGTGACTCAAATGGAGGCAGCTTTGTGGGACCAAGCCCTTAACTTGTGGAGT